>NW_022589709.1:25937296-26375036 GCF_004348235.1 Phoca vitulina
GAGAAGTAGACTCCCCGCTGAGCAGGGAACCTGATGTGGGACTCGATCCCAGGACTCCAGGATCATGACCTGAGCCGAAGGCAGTCGCTTAACCAACTGAGCCACCCAGGCGCCCCTGTGGTTTGGTATTCTTTATTCTTATCACAAAACTGGCCAGATGTGACTGAATTGTCTAATCCATGACTTTCACTCATGTGGCCACTGTGCTCCAAAATCTCATTACTACAGAGTTTCCCTGCCATTTGATGTTACATGTTGCGTGGATGTAATTTGTCTGGAAGCTTCAATGACTACTAGAGTGGGTCCTGGCCTCACGTTCATAACCCTCCCCCCCCTTTTTTAATAACTGAAATAGTTCACATGCAACAATGTGCCTTTTTCTCTGAGCCTCCATCAGTTGCCTGGTGTCTGGTTCTCATAAAATTATCCTGACATTCACAAAGCAAATGTCCTTTCAGTTTTGACTGCAGGGTGAGGTGACCCACCAGATGTGGTATTCTGGTACAGTTTGAAGGAAGCATGCAATGTTTACATTAACCTTTTCAGGCCCTTTCCCATGTGGGGTTAGCAGCATGGCAGTTAAATAAAGATGCTTAGTCATCCAGAATCCTGTAAGCACTTGACACCATGTCAAGTAATGTACTTTACCCCATATGACTTGGCCATCCTGGACATGGTAGAAAAGCAGCCTGGTAATAAAAACCCAATGGTTTTCAAGAACCTATCTATGTTACAACATTATTCTCTTTTCCCTTTGGTGTTATGCTTTTACCAAACCTCATTATGAGGTGACTAGCCACTAATAGGAGGGGGATGAAAATTTCATCCTAATTTTATGAATTTCTGGACGCAAACAGATTTCTCAATTACTTATTTCTTGGATTATGATCTTGCAGACAGAGCATTACAGATCGGGAGACTAGTAAACAATGTCCCTTCAAATTGTTGAACAATTCACTAAGGAAACTTTATATTAACAGAAGACCTCTCTTTTATATTACAATAAATGATAAACTATTTAAACCTGCCTTTCTTAGTAGCTTATTCCAATAAAATACTTATAGAAATGACTATATTTAAAAGTTTAGGGGCACCTGGGTGGCTCAGTCGTAAAGCATCTGCCTTCGGCTCAGGTCATGATCCCCGGGTCCTGGGATCGAGCCCCCCATCGGGCTCTCTGCTCAGCGGGGAGCCTCCTTCTCCCTCTCCCACTCCGCCTGCTTGTGTTCCTTCCCTCACTGTCTCTCTCTGTCAAATAAGTAAATAAAATCTTAAAAAAAGAGAGAGAGAGTTGCTGTTGGGGCGCCTGGGTGGCTCAGTCATTAAGCGTCTGCCTTCGGCTCAGGTCATGGTCCCAGGGTCCTGGGATCGAGCCCCGTATCAGGCTCCCTGCTTGGCGGGAAGCCTGCTTCTCCCTCTCCCACTCCCCTTGCTTGTGTTCCCTCTCTCGCTGTGTCTCTCTCTGTCAAATAAATAAATAAAATCTTAAAAAAAAATAAAAAAATAAAAATAAAACTTTATGCATTTATTTCCCTAAGAAATGAAAGACAAATCTAAACACCTGCCTTTTCTTGGTTAAAGCTTCTGATTTCACTTAAAATAGCATGTGGTTTTCTTACAACTTGTTATTTTTCTCCATCTTTCCCTTCTAATTTATGAAAAAAAGAACATAGAAGCTATTAGTAGATATAAATGTTCCAACAGCTTCAAGGCAACACAAATATCATTTTACAAATGTGAAATTTGTCATGATGCTCAAGTAATGAAAAAAACATCATGAAGATTTTCCTTTGTAAGCCCTTGTGACAGCTAAAAAGTAGTAATTCCTATTAATAAGTGATTTAATGTGTCCCAACATGTGTCCAGGCCCACAACTATTATGTCAATAAAGAGCTAATCAGTTTGATGTGCTATAGGCAGGGACGAGCATACAAATGTAAATATAAGAAGGAAAGGAGTCTTCCTCTATTCTACTGTGACTTTTTCCCCAGTAGTGGCAGGCTTTGAGACAGCCCTCAGTGAATTCTCTTACATTTGTACCTGTCGGAAATGTCTGTCCTCAAGCTTACTCTTATCAGTGGACCATTCTAGAACTGTTTTTATTCCACTCTAATCTTCCCAATGAATCTTGCTGCCTTTGCAGGGTCTTACTTTGATTAGGGTATATACTCCACCATTCTTGACAGGAAGACTGACCGTGTGAGAAAGAAGGAAGATGGATTAGGGGAAGACAAACAAGGTAGGGAAGTCACATAGATTTTCTATGTTCTGTCTTGGTTGGGAAGTAAAAAGCCACAAAATAGTATGGTTAGAAGATTTCTTTCCTAAGCTGGTATTTAAGAACGTAACCATGTTGAACATATATGCATATATGCATATGTGTTTTTGTCTCTGTGCTGCTGTGTGTACTGGTATCTACAGACACGGCATGGTGTATGCTAATGTGATCATGAAACATTTTCAGAATATCGGCATTACAAGTGAATGAGAAGACTAAAAAAATCATAAACTCTTGATAACTTTCTAAAGTCATATTTGGGGACAATGATAATGATGACAGATAATTATAATTTACCCAGTATTTCTGCTATGCCTCTTGTTTTATAGACCCCTTTTTTTTTTTTTCTTTAAAGATTTTATTGAGAGAGAGAACAAGCGTATGGGAGAGGCAGAGTGAGACGGAGAAGCAGGATCCCTGCTGAGCAGGGAGCCCGATGCGGGGCTCGATCCCAGGACCCTGGGATCATGACCTGAGCCGAAGGCAGACGCTTAACGACTGAGCCACCCAGGTGCCCCTATAGACCCTTTTAAACAGTCCTCACAATAGCCCTCTTCAAAAGGTACTGTTATTTGCATCTATTTTACAGATCATTGAAGTATAGCAATACAGGATTTTGTTCCCAAACCTGCTTCTTTACTTCCCTCTAGCTCACCCTCCAACCCATGGAAGAAATTCTTTTTGTTGATGGAGTCAAGAGACAAAGGCATGAGCAGAATTAACTTCATACCTTAGGCTATGAGAACCAGCCCCAGAGCAGCAACAAAATAGCAAGCCTGCAGGCGCTCTACACTGAAGTAATTGGCAGTACTTGAAGTATTCTCCTGCAGAGCACTCCAAGGCTGGACATCGCTCAAGGACAGTGCCCCGTCTTGGCTGGGAAGAAAGTCCTAGACCAGGACTGGTGGATTGAGGAAAGAAATTCAGAGACAGAAAGAAATCTACCCATCCAATAGGAACTCTGCATGGTTATAGGGAAACTTGGGGGTATGGTGAAGACCTCTTTCGCAACATCTTCAGGACCCTGGCTGGATATTTAATTCTCTAAAGGTAAAATTATTTTCTTTCTAAATACACGCTGTTCCTGCAAGCCATCCCAGATGTTGCCAACATAATGTAAAGAAATGAAGTGAATTATCTATAATCCTACTACATTGGGCAACTTCTAATTTGAATCCAGGTCTGTCTGATTCCAAAATCTATGCCTTTAAAACCATGTTGCATTGTTCACAGAGTACACAACAGACAACTTGTGTCTCTATTGATATCTGCTATTATAAACAACAGATACTTCTTGAAATGTAGGAGATAAAACTCCCGAGAAATGAGAATGTCTCATATATACCAGAGAAGCACTTTCAACCTTTTTCAGTTCCCTACAATCTATTTTAATCTATCCAATGAGGAAATGCCTAAATTATATCTGTTTATAACCTTGAGTCAATTTTCTATGAATAACACCATTCCAAAAAAAAAAATCGATATTTTCACTATTAAATGTACATAGATACCCATATGTATAGAGAAATTGATAGTAAATAGAGAAGTAGATGGAATACAATTGTAACCGTTGGCAGAGAAGTAGAATCTCAAATCTTGCCACATAGCAGGAACAGATATTTGCACTGTATCAACCTAGCCAAACACTTTTGTTTATTTGAGATGAATTTTAAAATATATATACTTACATTTTTGAACCTGGGAATTACATTTGCTTTAGTAGTGATAGCTGAAAGAATTCATTTTTCATAGATTTATCCTGAGAGGGTGTTATAAATATCACTACTGCTAGTTTTTACTTACTTATTTATTTTTATTTTAAAAATTTTTAAAAGATGTATTTATTTTAGAAAGAGAGAGAGAGTGCATGAGTGGGAGGAGGGGCTGAGGGAGAGAGCAGACAGAGAGGGAAAGAGAGAATCTCAAGCAAACTCCCCACTGAGTGGCCAGCCTGATACGGGGCTTGATCCCAGGAATCATGACCTGAGGCAAAATCAAGAGTCCAATGCTTAACTGACTGAGCCACCCAGGTGCCCCACCAACTGCTAGTTTTTAATTGCATGCTTCCCTCGTTTACAAAAGTCAAAACCTTTACTAAACCTTGACTTGTATTCCCACTACTACCTGCACCAAAACTGAACAAAAAGTACAACTATATTATAAAATCTTTCCTGAAGAAGTAGGCTGAAGATACAGAGTTCTCATTTTGTGTAAATGGCAAGTGACATTCCACCATTTAAAAATTGTCATCTCTTAATTTCTCACACACAGTGTCATGGTTAAAGTAGGTGCTCAATAAATGTTGCATTACATTGAAAATAGGTGTGTACCCCAAATATAATTTATTGTGAAAGAACCAGATAGCTCAAGTTTCTATGGTAAATGCAACTAAGGTGGTACAACCTAATTTGAGGGTGATAGTCTAGAATACCTATTAATATAAATTCCGATACAATTCTACCCAAGTCATTTGAAAAAGCTTAAACTGTAATCTAATTTACTGCATGTATTTGAATGAATACTCCAAATTTAAGACAAAATGTTCTTATATATAAATATAGGTATACACACATGTTTGAAATGAGAGATTGATACACTCAGCAGTCTAATAGAACATCTGGGAGAGTTTTGAGGCATACTAAAAAAGGAAGACAGTAAAAATGAAGATTGCTTATAAGCTGAATTAAGGAGTAGGCAGAATTGCATCTCTGAATTCCTGAAACAGCAATAGAAAGAAGTGTACTCTTGCTTAGAGAGTTGGAGAGGGTGTGCTGAGGGGGAGCAATTATTAACCTGAACTCAAGGGTGTGTCTTCTATATAACTCAGCATAAATATCTCCATTCCTGTAAAGAATGAGAATGAGAGAAAGAAACTTGAAAAGGCTTCTCCCTCACTGTGTGCACGAATGCTAACTATACATTTCTGCCCACAAATTTCTTCTTCTTCTTTTTTTTTTAGGTGTTGTTTTTCTGCTTTGTTTTAGACTGTGGAAGGCCCAAAATAGTTGCATCCAGAAAATAAACGTGTTATAAGAGAATCTGAGAGGTGATTTCCTACTGTCCTTGGCTTGGCTGTGCAGCAACTGGGGGCAAGTGATAAAATTAGAAATGTCTGTATTCCATTTTAATTAAAAGGAATCCATTGACACAGGACTTGGCACTTATTTTCTAGCTTATAAATGTGCACACACACACACACACACACACTTATGGATGATGTTTTCCTCTTTCTCCCAATTGTCTCATTATTGATATGTCCAGACATAATTTATGTTGCTTTGGTTATAGCTTCAATTAGGCCTGTAAGTGACCTGGTTTATTATGTTAGTTTAGGTGCTTACAGCACACACACATTCTCGAAGTATGCTAAGATAACAGTACCAAGGGCAGTAACAAATGAGTATTTAATACTGGCTGAGATAGAAATAAAATGACTGTTTTCAAATAGGGCTGATTAAATGAGAACCAAAGATAACTCAGAAGCTAATGTATGAACTGTGTGACTGGTAACACAATTAATTATCTTTTCAAAAACTGTTATAGCTTTATAATTATTCATAATTCATACAGCTCTCATGTAATATTACCCTTTGTGCCACAAACAAATACTTTATGCAGCATATAAAAATTAGAGATTTGGTGCAGCATATTATTATTATTCATACTTCTTTTTTTCTTGATAAAGCAATTTTTTTTTTTTTTTTAAAGATTTTTTATTTATTTATTTGAGAGAGAGAGAATGAGAGAGAGCAAGCATATGAGAGGGGGGAGGGTCAGAGGGAGAAGCAGACTCCCTGCCGAGCAGGGAGCCCGATGCGGGACTCGATCCAGGGACTCCAGGATCATGACCTGAGCCGACGGCAGTCGCTTAACCAACTGAGCCACCCAGGCGCCCTAGATAAAGCAATTTTTTGCTGTCTAGTTTATTTTAAATACATTACCGCATATAATTATTTTTGTTGCTAGTGAAATCTAAGACGAATAATAATTTATCTTCTTATCTAGAATGCAAGCCCCTTGATGGCAGGGACCACATTTTAATTTGCCATAATGCTTTATACAAATTGATTGCTCAAATGCTCGTATTGAATTTAATGTTTATTTGTCTGTCTAACTCAGAAAAAAAAAGACATTTCTAATTCCACAAGATAATTATCTTTCAAGTTCGTTTGCAAAAGATATGTTAGAATTAATATATTGCAGTTGTAGTGGCTTAGCAATATTTCTGTAGACAATTTCATTTCTAGAATTTTGCTCATCTTTAAAAATACATATTTAAATTACCAATTGATTGACATCCAAATTGAAACAAAGTACCTTGCACTGAAGCAAAGGGGAATATTTAGGTTCGACAATGTTGCCCTTGTTTAAGCAACAGTGCTTGATTAGCTAGTAAAAATATTAGTTATGCTAAATTATAAGAATTGAGACTGTCTGGCTAATCAAGAGTTTTAATTAGTAACATTTATTCAGCTATAGCTTATAGATATCTTAGTTTCCAGGAGCTATACTGTTGCTTAATACCAATATTTAAAAATTTATTTTACATGCTTAATATCTCTACTTGATATGACCCCAAAGCTTTGGGTGCCTATACAGACTTGCAAATAATTGTCTAATAATGCTGATTTGACAGCAAGGAGTGGAAATACTAGAGAGAGGGAAAACTAAGTTCTTCAGGGTCTTGTGTTGATTTCTATCTTATTTTTTCCTGTTTAAAGAGATATAAGTGGACATTTTACAAAGCTAAATATAATTTTATTCTCAGAGCATTATTTTGGAGAAATGTTTTCTTCTATTCCTCTCTGTCCTCCAGAGTTACCAGGATGGTGGCCACCCTTCCGAGAGTGTCAGATTCTCTCATGCCACGTATCCATTTCTACTTAACGTATTTCCTTCTTCCAGAATAGAACATGATATCCTGTCTACGTGCCTTCTTGATAACAGTGTTTACATAGGATTTGAGGAATTAGAGCCATTTTCCCTCACCATCATAGTCTCCCTCTACCTTCCGAATGGGACTTTCACTGGGATACTGATGGAGAAAGAAAGAGAACAGACAATACCAGTATTTATTACTAGAGATTTCTAGTTGATATTGTGACAAGTAACAAAGCTTTGCAAACATATTTAGGTAGCCCTTTAAAAAATCATATTTAGAAATTCAAGCAATAAAATTAGGCTGTTAACCACTAAATTTAAGTAAAATGGATTTAAAATTTTATATAAATGTGGAAATGATTTTTCAGGCATACAATATTAAGTTGGTTTTAATTTAGTAAGTTTTAGATACATTTATCATAAAGTAATGCCTTACTAGAAAATACTAGAAGCATGTGCCTCAGGCCTAAAGGAAACAAAGTAATCCGGAAGGATTCAGGTAGTGTCCATAACAGTAATGTGAAACAGATATTTTCCTTAGTTGTGTGACCTTGGCCCTCTCCATTAATCTCTCTGGGCTTCTTTTCCTTCATCTGTGAATGAAGGGATTGAACTAGACGATTTTAAACTCACTTCCAACATTCACATATATTCCCTTCTGTGGATTTTCCATTTACAGAAACTGACTGAGGTTGTACTCAGGAGACAGGTAATTCCATACAGATTAGGCCTCAAAACATGCTTTCTCTACTTCTACATCATTTCCTGCAGGGCCCTGAGGAAAAACTAACTGACAGTACACGTTATTTTTAAAATATTTCAACCAATGCCTTTTTATTTCTGGCATATTGATAGTTAAGTGTAATTTATCAAAGACAAATTGTTTCACTAGCCACAGGTGAATTGTGAATCACACATAAATTTCTCTTGAATGTAGTTTGGTTAAAATTTCCTTAGAGACTCATCATGTAGAAGTTATTAAAAGTCAATATCATGACCCAGAAGAGCACATCAACCTTTTAGGATGTTTCTCTTTAAACCTATACTTACTGATGAAAAAGAAATAAAATTTAATCTATTAGAATTAGATCAGTTTAGGTTCAATAAGAACAATGAAAGGATGTATTGAGTAAAAGAGAGGAAAAAAGTCTATTATATCTTAAGGCATTTAATCTGATGTACAATATAATTTAATGTAACATAATCTAATTAGCCTAAATATGCCTGGTTAAATCTGTTTGTATTGGCTTTATTATTTTAAACAAATAAAAACAACATACACAAATGTTGGGATTCTTAGCAATGAATGAGAATATTTCAAAGTTGGAATTTTTATGTTCATTTATAGTCAACTTTTTTGGTGAATGCTCAAGAGAAGATAATAAGCAACACATTTTTATTTGTGGATGGTACTAATTTGGATGATGTTGCATACCCTGGGGAGGACAGGGAAATAATTTTAATAAAGAACCTGGAGGCATTAGAAGTGTGGTAAGGAAATGATAAAACCAAGATTTTAGTTGTAAAAATGCAAATCATTACATAAGGGGAGGAAATAACCTAATGCAGCTACTCAGAGGGTGGGACAGACCCAAGAAAACAGTTAGGGACAAAATAAATCTCTGTGTGATAGTCCAGAGTAAATGAGCTATGAACTAGCAATGATAATACGCAGAAAATGTTCCCTTGCACTTTTGCACCACAAAGAGGCATTGTGGCATAGGAAGATGAAGGCCATGGCACCTAAACATTGGATTCATCTTCTGCTACATATCAAAAAACATGGCATGAATGCACCGCTGGACACACAACTGCGTAGGGGTCTGACTTCTAGGAAGTGAATTTCTGTTAAACCTCTGGTCAGTGGACTTTTTCTAGATGAATATAGTGCAAACAAATAGAGCAAGAAATAGTGACTTGCTATGATCAACGTCTGAATCCCGGGAATTAAAGAGAAATTCCACACAAATAGCAGATGAGCTTCATTCTTATTAAGCTTAACTCAGCTTCAAAAAACTCAGGCTACAGAAACAAGCATTCCTTTCTTTTTTTTTTTTTAAGATTTTTATTTATTTATCTGTCAGAAAGAGAGAGAGAGTACGCACAAGCAGGGGGAGCAGCAGAGGCAGAGGGAGAAGTAGACTCCCTGTTGAGCAGGGAGCCCGATATGGGACTTGATTCCAGGACCCTGGGATCATGACCTTAGCTGAAGGCAGATGCTTAACCAACTGAGCCACCATCAAGATAATTTAAAGAGACTAAGCAAGCAATTTGTTATTTAGCTTTTAGTTATTTACTAAATAGTGACTATTGAGTTTATATTCATAGAATGAATGAATGAATGAGTGAATAAGTAAATACAAAGTAGACATTTTTACATCCATTTCATAGATGAGAAAAGGTGAGGTCCACAAAAGTTAATCAATATTGCTAACCTCACCCAGGAAATAAGTTGTGAAGCCAGAATTTAAGTACGCCTAATGCTAAAGTCCATGATTTTCCCCATTATTAAACTAGCTCATTGATTCTGTGAACTGATCCAGTGCCTTCAGTCCTATAATACAAATTTATGTCTCCTTATCTGCTTTTAGAGACTCTAGATTTCTGCTTTATAAAGCCTTGGGTTAGGTTTTTCATTGGCTTTTAATCAGTTCTGTTAAGCACGTAACAGAAAGAGTATCTGGAATTATTTCTAAGTTCGTACACATGAGATTTAGAAACCATGGAAATGGCAAATTTTACAAGTAAAAATTCTCATGTGAGCAAATTACTATGTCAAGATGGGAGACTATTACACATGCATTACTCAAAACTTGTTTCTCATTGTTAAGCCCAGTTATCACAGTCATCCCAAGGAACACTAGTAAAATACACCTTGAAAGATTGCTAACATTAATCAGTACCTATAGAAAAAGAAAATGCAGAGCTTTATAAAGACAGTCTGTTTCACTTCTCAATTTTTATTTTGTTCTGCCAAATAATTTGGTATTTGGGTTCACTTATTTAGGTAGGTCCAAAAGATTGTCTGAGATGAAAGGTATATAGGCAACTGCATATTTCCTACTTATCTTGACAAATAGCACAACACAGGTACTTTCATTAGACAGATTGAGTATGAAATGGACATGGTCCAAAGTGAGTAATGTTCTAAGGGCTTTTTAATTTTAGACATTAGTTTCAACTAGGGAAGATAAAAATATTAATATGTCAATTTTGTAGAATGAAACTTGCACATGATTATACATAGTGTTAATTAGCTTAAGAATTTATTGTTCACCCTCCATAACTTGCTGTATCTGTCAAAAGAAAACACTTTGGAGAACTATCAAGTAATTTAATTATCTTCATGGGCACAACCAATATGAAGCCACTTAAAAAAATGGGCTAAAATTTTACCTATATTTAATACATATAATTATAATGTAAAACATGAATGCCATAAGACCAACATGAAAATTAGCCTGTACAAAGGTTATTAAATTCTGTTTGGGATTACCTTGCCTTAAAGAAAAAGGAGAGAAAATGTCAAACATATTTTTGCATTGCAAGTAATTTTTAAAAAACAATGAGAAAGTCTTGACCTTTGATATGCAACTTAAAAAAGGTATATGGTTATTTTATGAAAAATAGAGATCTTGGGACCATGAACCAATGGGATCAGGTTCTTTCTTCTGATTCCTGATTTTAGAGCAGAATGTATTTAGAAATTACTGAGATATGGTCAGGGTTAAGGTGTTGAGTGTCTCTTGCTTTTTTGTGATTTTTTTTTTTTTAAACATCTTTAATTCAAGGCAGTTCTTAAGCAAGCAGCTGGAGCTGAAACTGAGCAGATAAGCTAGTGTCCCAGAGACCTCATTAGCATTACACCCATCACTAGCAAATCTACTGAAAACAAAATCACCTGGAAAATCTGAGTATTGTATCTTGTTAAAGAAAGATCATTAGATAGAGAGGGGCAGGCATTTTTCCTTCTTCGTCCAGTGAATTCCACTATTCTGACTTTGTGATCCTTAAATGTACAGTTAAACCAACCTATATATAAACTACCAGAAAACATAATAATATTGTTCTTTAGCGGTCAAAGATCTAGAGCATTAAACATGTATAGGATGGTCAGAAATGGAAAGAAGTTAATAATAGCAGTGATAGAAAATGAGCCTGAGCGTTGGGGAAAAGGCTGAGTCTTACACAGAACAAAGGCTCAGAGTTAGAGTGGGATAAGTGTGGGGTGCATCTTGATTCTGAATGATAAAAGCTGGTACTTGACCTCTGCAAGTCTCTCCTTTCTAAGATTACAATTTTACTAGAGCCTCAGGGCAAGGCTGTGACTAAAAGGAAGAGTCAAAGGCTCCAAAACTGAGGAAATTTGGGGGCTGAAGAAGAGTCAGGCAGAGCTTTCCAAATACGTAAGAAAGTCGTACCTTAGTTCTTAACCTCATATAGTGGGATCTCCTCCTACCCAATTTGACTGTAGCCAATTGTACAGGAGTCAATGGGCAGATAGGTCTGGAAAGGTGCCAGCGTTCATGTACTGAGGAAAGGGCAAAGGGAGCAAAGGGATTATCTTGGATGTGATCTTTGAAGTGTTAAGACAGTTTGAAGCTGGTGAAAATCTAAGCTAAAATGCTGAATCTTTATAAATTATTATCTTTATACATAATACATAAGAATTGACAGGAACAAGGTATTATACCTGCTAAAGTTCCTGCAATTGTTCTGGTCTCTCAATATTGAAACTTTGTGATCTTTTGAGAATAACACAATAATATAAACCAGTTAAATATATTGATATTAATGAAAAATGCAATTTTGCTATAATATTAATAAGATCGTTGCATAGATTTTAAAGCAAGAGTCTCAACATTGGAAGCAGATGAACAATACATATATGCTGTGTGTGTGTGTGTGTGTGTGTGCACATGAGTGTGCTATTACTGTTGTTATTAATTTTTTAAGGACAGATACCTTGCCCCATCCCTGGAGGTTCTGCCAATATGGTATGTGACCTAGGTATACGAATTTTTAAAAATATCTTTAAGTTATACTAATACACAACCAGGTTTTATAATTACAACTTGAAAGCAGATAATAGAAGTTAAAAGAATGACCTTCAGAGTAAAACTGGTCCAAATAATAAGTTTAAAGATTTTATTTATTTATTTATTTGACAGAGAGAGAGACACAGAGAGAGAGGGAACACAAGCAGGGGGAATGGGAGAGGGAGAAGCAGGCTTCCCGCAGAGCAGGGAGCCCCAAGCGGGGCTCAATCCCAGGACCCTGGGATCATGACCTGAGCCGAAGGCAGACACTTAACGACTGAGCCACCCAGGCGCCCCCCAAATAATAAGTTTAGACATGGTAGCCAATTAGTCAGTTTATTCAGTCTTAGATTCCTTAATATTAAAATTGGGATGTTAATAGAACCAACCTGATAGGATGGTTGTAAGGATAAAAAGAGATGACTCATGTAAGGCAAAACCAGTCTCTAGTGCAATAAATGTATTCAAGAAATATTTCCAGAATGAATGGACTGCTAATGGATGAATATTTTAAAATAAGGACCAATTTATAATGATTAAAAAAGAAACTAATGGGAAATAGAAATAATGTAACATTAATCTTTTGCAGCAAAATATGTTCTTATTCATATATATGTTAATATTAAAATACATTTTTCAAAATAATCTAATTTAAAATAAAATCTAGCACTTAAAAATAAGTAAGTAATAAATGATCCAAATGCTCTTAGAGCTCTGATTTATCTACTGAAATTCAAATTGAGTTCAAGAATGGAAAATAGTATCTAGATAGGGTTCCTCTTTGAGGAGCTACATTTGGGCAATTTGTCCATTATACAAACAATTTTTTTGTGATCCTGTCTTATAGCACCTGCCGCGGAAACAACAACAAAAACTGTGATAGGTATTGGCTTTTCATCATTCATTCATTTTCTTTTGGGGGGCAGTGTTGGACAAGAAAGCACACTATAATGTTATTATATTTAATTTTTTTATTTTGAAATAATTATAGACTCAAGAAGTTTAAAAAAATAGTACAGAGAGGTAATTTGTATCTACCTCACCCAGGTTCCTCCAGAGGTAACATTTTATATAAAAAGAATACATCGGCCAAACCAGGAAATTGACATTAGCACATTACAATGATTTTGACCCAGACCTTACTTGGACTCTACTTTTTTTTTTAATGTCTTTGTATGTAGTTTATGACATTTTATTAAATGTATGGATTCATATAATGACCACCAACATCAAGTTTTGGAACACTCTCCTCACCACAAAGGATCTCTATTGTGTTATACCTTTATAGTTTAAACTGGAATATATTTTGAGAGTAAGAGGGGTCTAATAATGGGCATAAGCTGGAACTTCACAGGGAAAATTGGTATATACGGTCATCTTGATTTTAGCATATACGAATATGACCAGAGATGCTCAAAAAACAATAGGAAAGAGAAAGAGAGAATGAATGAATGAATGATGAATATCTCACATTATGTGCAAGAATTTAGTGTTTAGAAGCACATTTTTTTTCTTTGTGTGATAGGCTTCTAGGGGATTTTCAAGGTAATTTTAAATATGTGAAGTTTTTATCTAACATTTTACCTTTAGAATCTAAACCACACCTAGGCTGTAACTCAATTCTGTGAAAGTCTGGCTGATTCATTTAAGACATGGGCATATCTCCCAGTGTCCTCTTTCCCCTACACACACCTTTTCCAACAAGGTGTAAGTTTGTGCCTATGTAGGATAAATACATTTTGATGAGAGTATAAGCAGGGTTAGAGTTGGGACAGCTTGGTAAGACACAAGAGTGGAAGGAGTGGTGACATACTCAGCCTATGACAAGATGTGGCACTGCAGAAACTGTTTTCTTGTCTATTTTGAGACTACAGTCAGATAAATCCAATGTAACAAATGTAGATGTGACTCAATCTCCACTTTGTGCCTTTAACATATATATCCAATGCTATAAATTTCCCACTAATTGCTGCTTTTGATATGTTGTACTTTCCTTTTAAAAGTATTTGTATATTCAAAATATTTTAAAACTTCTTTTAAGAGTTCTTCTTACTAATGAATTGTTGAACACATCAAAAACTGATGATGTGAGGTGCTTGGGTGGCTCAGTCGTTAAGTGTCTGCCTTCGGATCAGGTCATGATCCCAGGGTCCTGGGATCGAGCCCCATGTCAGGCTCCCTGCTCGGCGGGAAGCCTGATTCTACCTCTCCCACTCCCCCTGCTTGTGTTCCTGCTCTTGTTATCTCTGTCAAATAAACAAAATCTTTAAAAAAAAAAAACAAAACTGATGATGTACTATGTGTTGGCTAATTGAACATAATAATAATAAGAAAAAGAGTTCTTCTTTGATCATGTTACTTACAAGTGTTGTTTAATCACCAAATATTTGGAGATTTTTCTAGCTATCTTTATGTCATTGATTTCTAGCTTAATTCCAATGTGGTCTGAGAGCGGACATTGTATGATGTCTATTCTTTTAAATTTGTTAAAATGAGTTTTGTGGCCAGAATGTAGTATTCCCTGGTGAATATTCCATGTGAACTTGAGAAGAATGTGTATTCTGCTGTTGTTGGATTAAGTAGTCCATAGATGTCCATTATATCCTCTTGATTGATGGTGTTGTTGAGTTCAACCATATTCATCCTGCCTGCAGGATCTGTCTAGTTCTAAGAGGGAGGCGGTGAAATCTCCAACTGTGATAGTGGATTCATTTATTCCTCTTAATCTTCTAATATCATCCTTCTTGGTTTCTGTGGCTCTGGAGGTAGTTCAGCCTCACCTTCTTGTGAGTATGTTATCATTTTTATAAATGCTTCATGCTCTTCAAAATAAGGTCTAATCATAGATTATGGTATATAAAGTTTGATGTGTATTTATTAACTCCAAAATATGGTCCAAATTCATATTTGTCATTGCCTTCTTGATCAGTCAATAATGAAGAAAGGTGTATCAAGATTTCTTATTATTATGTTTCTGTCAGTTTCTTCTATTTATAAGCACTTTTAAGTACTTTCAATTAAGAAAAGTGCATAATTTATATTTACATTTTAGATTATGTTCTTTATCAATAAATACACTTTGGTCTAGGTAATGTTATACCATTAACCAAATTTGGGAATAATCTCAACTTAATACAACATATTTTAAATATTGGCCAAATATAATAAAATTGGGACCAAACTGGGAGGTGCTGAAAATAAATTCACAACTCCTCTTTTTGATAGAGTGTGTTATTTAGAGGGAATAAGTAGAGAAAATTCTGATAAAACCATCTTTAAAACACCTGATCCACCAGTTTAGCAAAATCAATGGAACTAGAGATGTGTACTATGAGCAATGTGGGAAATCCTTACCCAGCCTCAGATAGCCAGTCTCATGAAGGGCACCAGGAAGAATTTCCTAGAAGGCACTGAAGATGAATGGTGGTAAAAACACAGTTGGGTGTTCACACAACACAGAGTCTGAGGATCACGAAATTTCTCACTAACTCATCCTTTCATCAAATTAGCCAAATGACCATGAAAAAATGTCACCACTTAGTGTGACAGTTTGTATTGTCAATCTAGTGAGACCCCTCAAATATGGCACTGCAACTTATTCAGAGAGAAACCTCACAGGAACAATGTTTCTTGACTAAGACAACCCAGGCCTCTAATTTCCTCCTTAATACCTTAAAAGGTTAATAACTAGCTAATATAAACAGTCAATATTTAGTATCCGATTTCATTTTTTTAAGCAGAACTCACAAAGAATGTTCAAATAAATAAATAAAAAGAAGAGTAAAGGAGAATCTATCTTTTGTTTCAGAGAAAATAAAGGCCTAGAGATAATGCGTTTATAGGTTAACAACAGGAGTAACAGTAACAACAAAATCACATATTCAAACAAATGAGTTCTATATAGTTTTTAGTCAATTAAGTGGTAGTTATGTTGTCAAAAGACAAATGACTAGCACACATAGGAAAAAGATTAATTCTGGGGTCTAAAAGAACACATAATTCACAATCTCAAGGTAATTAAACACAACATGGTATAAGAGACAGAATGAAAGAAGCTTTTAAAAAAGACCACACTGACCCTTAAAAAAAAGAAATAAAAAAAGAGATAGAATGAGAGAAAATCAAGACATTTTACAGATTTGTGAAATAAAATTAAGGAAAAATAACATTGCAATACTTAAAACAATAATAGAGTAACTCAACAGAGGGAAGACTTGAGAAAATTACTGTTCATATATTAGAAAAGCTTATAGATATGTAAATGACTGTGTGCAAAAAGGCAATTGAGAGCAAACATGTAAATAACTGGTATTTCTGGGAAAGAGAACATGGAAAATGGAATTACAAAAAAATCAAAAGATGACATAACTATATCTATCTATCTGTCATGTTTAGAAATAATGTGAGGTATACATTTTCAGACTGGAAGATGAAGCACATAGCAGGAAAATACAATAAAAATTGTCAGACAGATACCTTTGTAATAGTAACAAAAAGAATAACATACTTATAAACATATTTCACATGGAATGAAAAATAAATATATGCATATATACCTGAAAAAATAAAATGCTTTTGAGAGACACAAAAGGAAGCAAATATATGGAGAAGTATACTTTGGTTTTGTAATAGCTCAAGCAGGAAACATTTAAAATTCTCCCTAAATCATCTGTACATGTAATGCAATCGCCCTAAAATTACCAAAACATTTTTTGAAACTTGACCAACTTATTCTGAAGTATATAAAGATAAAAAATGAAGAAAATTTTAGAAATATTCTGATATTCTGGAAAAAATATAAATATGACTAATACAAATTAATATTAAAACATCTATAAGATTAGTCATTTTAAAAGTAAACACTAGCACATGAATATAGAAACAGTTCCATTGAACAGACTGTTAGGGTCCATTTGTTAGGATTTGAAAAATAACAGAAGTACCAATGTAATCGTTGGGGCAAGAGGAGTTATTCAGTCAGTGCATATTGGGACAACTGAGTAGGCAGATATATTTAAATCCTCAGGAAAATTATTTGGAACATCTACCATGAACAATGTTCCCTTTCCTTAATATATAAAAAGTCAGTGCAAATTAATAAGACATAAATTGGTAACCTACCAGAAAATGGGCAAAGAATATAACAAAGATTTCAAGTAAACATCATGGGAATCATTAAACATATGACAAGATATTCACCCCATGTATAATCAGAGAAATAAAGTACAAATTAAAACTATAATGGAATTCCATTTTTTAACTGTTAGTTGGCAAACATCAGACGGTTTGAAAACACTGTGGGTTAAAGTTATGAACACACAAGAGGTCTCAAATATTGCTGACCAGAACTTTTTTTTTAAGAAAGCAAAGTTCAGAAACTTTATGATGTGTTCTCATTTGTATTAATTAAAAACAGATTATTTGCACAGTTATGCTTGCATGTTCACACTGTATCTTTGCAAGGCTACAACAGAGTGATTGCTATTAGCAGAAGAAAGTAATCTGTAGAAAAAAATTAAGTTGACTTAAGACTTGGTAACACTTAGACGCCAGAATAGAAGATTATCATGTCTATAAATTCAAAAAGGGAGGAGTAAATAAATTCCGTATACAGCCAAGTGCAATTCATGAGTGAAGGCAAAGAAATGCATCATGGGGAGAAGCAATACAAAGGGAAATAAACAATAAGCCTTGGGAAATCTGTTTGAAGATGAAATCTAGCCAATCAAAAATAAATTTAAAAATACCCAGTTAATTGGGGCTCCTGGGTAGCTCAGTCGGTTAAGTATCCAAGTCTTGATTTTGGCTCAGGTCATGAGATCAAGCTGGGCATTAGGCTCCACAATGGACATGAAGCCTACTTAAGATTCTCTCTCCGCCCCTCCCCCACCTGCCCCTCTGGTGTGTGTGTGCATGCACAATCTCTCTCTCTCTCAAAAAAAGGAAGAAAGAAAGAAAGAAAAGAAAGAAAGAAAGAAAGAAAGAAAGAAAGAAAGAAAGAAAGAAAGAAAGAAAGAAAGAGGAAGGAAGGAAGGAAAAATACCCAGTTAATTATGAACAATTAGAATGAAAAGCTTAGAAAAAATGAGGATTAAGTCTATCCATGTAAACATAAAGTTCAATCTAGAGCTACCCTACTACCCAGCAATTGCACTACTGGGTATTTACCCCAAAGATACAGATGTAGTGAAAAGAAGGGGCACATGCACCCCAATGTTCATAGCAGCAATATCCACAATAGCCAAACTGTGGATGGAGCCAAGATTCCTTCAACAGATGAATGGATAAAAAAGATGTGGTTCATATATACAATGGAGTATTACTCAGCTATCAGAAAGGATGAATACCTACCATTCACATCGACATGGATGGAACTGGAGGGTATTATGCTAAGTGAAATAAGTCAATCAGAGATAGACAAGTATCATATGGTTTCACTTGCATGTGGAATATACAGAATAGCGCAGAGGATTATAGGGGAAGGGAGGGAAAACTGAATGGGAAGAAATCAGAGAGGGAAACAAACCATCAGAGACTCTTGACTCCAGGAAACAAAATGAGGGTTGAGGAAAGGGAGATGGGTTGGGGGATGGGGTAACTGGGTGATGGGCATTAAAGAGGGCACATGATGTGAGGAGCACTGGGTTTCATATGCAACTAATGAATCTTGAACACTACCTCAAAAACTAATGATGTTACTCTCAAATATGTCTCTTTATTTTGGTCAACAGTTGGCGTATGTAGTTGGCTGCTCCCATGTTGAGGGCATAGATATTTACAATTGTTAGATCCTCTTGTTGGATAGACCCTTTAAGAATGATATAGTGTCCTTCTGTATCTCTAACTACAGTCTTTAGCTTAAAATCTAACTTGTCTGATATGAGAATTGCTACCCTCACTTTCTTTTGAGGTTCATTGGCATGAAAAATGGTTTTCCACCCCTTCACTTTCAGTCTGGATGTATCTTTAGGTTCCAAATGAGTCTCTTGTAGACAGCATAGGGATGGGTCCTGTCTTTTTATCCAATCTGCAACCCTGTGCTGTTTCATGGGAGCATTTAGGCCATTCACATTGAAAGTGATTATTGAAAGATATGATTTTATTGTCATCATGTTGCCTGTGAAGTCCCTGTTTCTATCGATTGTCTTTGTAAATTTCTGTTCTATATCACTCTTGGGGTATTTCTCCTTTTATAGGGAAAAATGAAGGGGTAAATCAGAGGGGGAGATGAACCATGGGAGACTATGGACTCCGGGAAACAAACTGAGGGTTTTAGAGGGGAGGGAGGGTGGGAGGATGGGTTAGCCTGATGATGGGTATTAAGGAGGGCATGTATTGCATGGAGCACTGGGTGTTATACACAAACAATGAATCATGGAACACTACATCAAAAACTAATGATGTACTATATGGTGACTAACATAAAAAAAAAAACTAATGATGTACTATATGTTGGCTAATTGAATTTAAATAAATAAAAAAATACCTACGGTAAATATAGATTTCCAAAATGGGGAAAAGTTATCAATTATAAAAATGAACCCATATCTGTTGAGTTCTCATAGATGCAGAAATTAGCAGAGTTAAGTTTGCAACTATTTACATGTCTCTCATTTTTGCTAGTATGTTCTAGGATATTGGCCCAGTGTATTTTAGTTGAATTATTACACTTTCAATTAATCTTTACTTCAGTAACTATAATACATTTGCTTCATTACATTTTTTATCCTAGCTTTAAAAGTAATTTTTATATTTAAATAATTTTATTACAATATATTTTGTGCTCCTTTTTCCATGGGCTACATTTTTTTTTTTTTGAAGATTTTATTCATTTATTTGAGAGAGAGTGAAAGAGAGAGAGAGCACGGGCATGAGGGGAGGGGCAGGGGGATGAGGGAGAAGCAGACTCCCCACTGAGCAGGGAACCCAACATGGGGCTGAACCCCAGGATGCTGGGATCATGACCTAAGCCAAAGGCAGACGCTTAACTGACTGAGCCACCCAGGTGCCCCAAGAGCTACACTATTTCTTAAAGTAATTTTTCAGGTGGAGAACATTATAGATATGTTTATGCACAATTCCTATACAAAATGTATTTTGTGCCTTCACCAAATGTTCCTTTTACCTAATCTGGGCATAGGAATCTGGGGTTATGAATTTTATTCTTTTAGAACTTTTTCACCACTACAAGGAGGGAGAAGAATGTTCAGATCACTATCTTAAACTGAAACATTGCATTCTAACATTGCATACCAAACAGAATTGGGAATGGGGGGGAATCAAGTGAATGGTTTCTGTTTCCTATGACGATCTTTTACCTCAAGCTTTTCCCACCTACAAATGAGTCATTGTTAGTGATGTTATCATTAATGAAAATATGGAAATCAGGTGAGGGGAATTTTATTGACCTCTTATCCAGTATATGCTAACTGAAATCAGATCATTCAAATTAGCCCAAAGTGGGTATTGGCCAGGTTTAATCACCTGTTAACCATATGTCAAGATATTTTATTCGTACAGATGGGGGCAACTAAAAAATCTATGTTAATCTGTGATTTTTTTAAATGAAGCATTTTTCTCTAACATGTGCATCTTCCTCAGGTATAGCTATTCCCAGAAATAGACATGCTCAAATATAATTGAGTACTATTGACTTACTGCTCTGTTGAAATAGAAATAGCAGAATTACAAACCCAACTGAGTAAAAGTGCACATGTAGAGTCAATACCCTTGTAAAATCCAAAGTATTTAAAGAAGAGACCACAGTTTTTCCATAGTTTTAGTGTTTGGTTTGCCTAAAAAGCCATAAAACAATTTATTTTATTTTTTAATAAATTATTCATGAGAAGACTGTGTTAGCTTTCCAGGCAAGAAGTTGAAATCTGACTCATTTTTTTAGTCTCTGCATCTTGATTTGGTGAAGATTGGAAATGAAGAATCAAGACAAAATTAATGGATTGAGGTCATAAAAAATTAGCAAAGGCTTTAATTTGATAATGGAAAAAATGAAACTTCGTTAGTTAGCTTATGAATTATGCTGCTGTTATCCAAATGTAAAACGCTCATAGTAGCAATTGTAATATCATTAGTGGTGCTCTTGGCCTTTTGTTTGGTTTTCATCTCCTAGATTCTTGTTGCTCATTAAGATCGAGTTTGTATTCATTGCCTGAATTTTGGTTCATAGGTACATAATTGTTCAGAAAGAGAAATGTGCTCAAAGTGCTTATAATTCAGGTTTTTTGCTAAATAGTCAAGACAAAATCCTTTGGTGTTATTATTTCATTTTATACAAAACAGCACAAAGATATCCCTTTTTTTCTAATGACCTCACTGTAGCTTACTTTTATTCTAGGTTCTTTTGGTAATGAAATTTAGGACTATTATAAAATAGTTTTAATGTTTTTGATCATGCCTATTTTGTAGCAGTTGAAATAGTAAATTGAAAATATTTACAAGTATATTTACATATACTATATATAGATAATTGGCACTATTTTCACGGCAATAATATCAATGGGGAATATATAGTTTTCCAAGCTATATGAAGGATATTAGTAAATTACCTCAGATAATCACTTACTTGTGTGGAACTTAAATTATGGATTTTTTAAATTATGGCTTTTTTTTAATGCTAATTGTTGACTAATAATAACATTATGCTGCTAACTACAAGTTTATTATATTTTTACTAATTTTTTATGAAAATTAATATGCTTGATCAGTAGGTTGATCAAACCTGACTCATGACATTAAATTTTTATTGGGAGAAAAACTTCTACCGTTTCATAAAAGCTACAGGCTTCCCACAGATTTTCTGCTTTTGTTTAGCTCATGGATAGTTTTTCAATATTTGAATTTGAATATACTTACTCAATTCACCAAATAGCCTTTGCAGACTCAATAACAACCAGAATTTCAAGCTTGATTTCCTATAAAATCTAAATCTGCCCTCCCCACCCCCATTTCAGCCTGGAAACCTTCAGTGAGAAAAAGCGAGCACAATTCACCTCTGTTTTCTACTTCTCTGTCAGCTTATTCCCTGTCCTATTCTTTCCTACTGTCTTTTCTCCAGGTTTCTGGAGAGACAAGAGGCAAAAACAGGTAAAGGGATGTGACCAAGCTGAGAGCAGATGTTTTAAGTGTTGCTTTTCCTTTTGGGGTCCCCTTCTTCTAGAGACTCTTCAGAGGCTCCTGCTATGCGCCTCACTGCTCCAGTTCTTCTGATGAAGGTTGAGTAACTCCTCTGTAGCAGTACCTTGTCACTTTCTTTGGCACTTGGGGTTCAACTGTACAGCTCTATCTTCTTTCTGATAATATCAGATGTTAATTTCTCTTGGAAGGTCTATTTTATAGGACCCATGATGATCCCATGCCAGCTCTATGCAGTGTGGCACACATCTAGTCCAAGAAAAATATGGATTCATCCTTTCTGCTGGCTAATTTTGGCATTATAAGTAGACCTCAGTGCAGTGGCACCCTCCTAGTTCTGTCTTGCCTTTCTGTCATATTTTCTTACTAGAAATGAAACCACAGGACACCGTCCATTCTAGCTTCTACAGGTAGGAACCAAACCCAGTACTCAAAATCTTTCAATTATAGGGAAACTAGAGGACCCTTTGAATACCAGACTAGGTCTGTAGTTAGAGGTTCACCTCCTGAGTTTTCCAGGCCCTCTAAGAAGATGCCAAGAATAGTATTTTGCCAGGTGAAAGCCTTGGCTGCCTGACGTACCTCCCCTTTCCTGCAAAGTGTGAGAATATGGAGATAATGTGGAAAGAACTACTCTAAATACAACTCATCACTAACCTTCCCCAAAAAGGCCTCTATCTCTTACTTTTCCTTATTTTCAGAGTTCATAAAGGGATTTAAGAGTTTTTCCCATTCCCTTGGAAAATCTCTATATGGTTATTTGGTCTTGACATTCTGTAACAATTTTATTTTATTTTATTTTTAAAGATTTGTTTATTTATGAGAGGGGGGAGGGGCAGAGGAAGAGGGAGAGAAATCCTCAAGCAGACTCCCCGATGAGAACGGAACCTGACATGGGGCTAGATCCCAGGACCCTGAGATCATGACCTGAGCCAAAATCAAGAGTCAGATGCTTAACTGACTGGCCACCCAGGTGCTCCTTTATTTTATTTTATTATTTTATTTTATTTTATTTATTTATTTTGAGAGAGAGCGTGAGCATGGGGCAATGGTGGGGGAGGGGCAGAGGGAGAGGGAAAGAATCTTAAGCAGGCTCTGAGATCATGACCTGAGCCCAAATCAAGAGTTGGACGCTTAATCGACTGAGCAACCCAGGTGACCCTTTTCTGTAACAATTTTAAATGGAGGTCCCATTTTAATTTTAACATTCTGTAGCACATTTATTTCTGAATCTAGTAAAAATTATAATTTTCATATAGTGTGCCCCATATATAATTAACACAATTACCAGCACTGTCATATAATGTGCCCTACATTCAACAATGACAAAATTCAAACTATTTTCAGGTGCATATGGTGCATTCATTTACTGAAATGATAGAAGACAATCTTTGTAAAATAAAATTTTACCATCTTACCAAGGAACTGATTCATGCTCAATCTACCAGGTATTCCAGCAGAACTATTAACTTAGGAGTACATCTTGTACAAAGAAAATGAGCAAAATTCTCTGGCAATTTTCTATCCTGTGAGTAAATGTTGCTCATGCAATTAGAGAGGACTGCAAACTCATGATGAATGTCTCATGGGTTGTTGTTTTTGCTAGGGAAGTTCAATGTTATTTCTTTTATTTTAAAAAATGTTATTTGCACAGGAGGAAGATGAAAAAAATGTGTTTTGTTTTTAAGTAAAAAAAGTTTACTTCCAAGCATATTGCTAGTTTCTTCCTTTAGTTGTGCATATATAATTTATATTCCCTCAAACAAAAATTCTCCTTGATGTTGACACTAGGATTAATGTGCCTATCAGGCAGTAAGCCCAACTTGCCATTAATAATGTGAAGGTCATGGGCCTACTATTCATTGGCCGCTGAGTACTGTATCATGCTATGCCTATAATAAACCTCTGAGACTGGCTGGACATTTTATAAAATCTGTGTGGCTAAAATGGGAAGTAAAATGTAAAATATAGATGGATCAGCACAAACAATTAGAAAAAACTGCTTAAAGAGTGTGCCCTTTGAATCAATAACATCATCTTTAATAAGCACAGCCCTTTGATTTATCAGAAAAGACTCAGATTCATCCCTCATTAATGGAAGACTGTGCTGCAGGCTTTGTTTACTTAGAAAACCAAATTGGAGGAAATGCTGCTAGGCTGCACTTGTATGTGGTCTGGATAATTTGCAGCAAGCAAAATATGTTTGCGGCCTTGACAAAACTAGGAATTATTTCATATGTAGTAAATTATATAAAAATGAAACCAGCTCAATTTTAAGAAAAATCCATAATTACTTGTTCTTAAAATAATCATCTGCGAAATATAATGTTAATACAAGCCTGGCTTAAAATAGAGTTATAATTCCCCTGTATCATTACTTTTGGGCTTTCCAGGAGCAAAGTGACATCCACAAAGATAGGTACATGTGACACTGAAATTTAAGATTATACAAAGTTTAAAGAAACTGGTAAAGTGGCAAAAATCAGGCACATTAGTCTGAATGAAGGTATATTTGATATGTAAGGCAAATAATTAGGCATAATATAGTTTCATACATTGTTCAGAGAATTAATTTCACAGATTTATCTCTGGAAATGCATATTAAACAAAGAGCCCATTTTGAATTTTCTGATTTCCAGTCTGTATGTATCTTTGGCTAATGCACAGAGATGTGGGTAAAACTTGACATTTTAGTTTTTAATTAATTACTCCACTAAGTATCTTGCCTGAATGTGCTATAGACAGTGAAAGTAAGTGCTTCTTTGACTAAAATGTCATTATTTTCACAAAGTATACCAACGACCAGCTTAATGGGTTACAGTTTCACAAATAATTAGGCTCAATTATAAAATGTCAAAATAAATGAACAGACATGGCCTTTGATGTGTTTTCTTTATTTAAAACATTACTAATTTGCATATAGGCCAATTTGCCAGACTGGCAACATTCAGTTGTTCTTTCTAGCATTCATGTGAATCATCTTGTTCCATCTATTTCATCTATGTTTCATCTATTGTTTCCAATTTATAAAACTGCTATTATTCAAGTAAGATCCTAGTAGTTTTTCTAATGCTAAAAGGAAATTTATATTTATCTGATACTTTCCCGCTGCACAATAAAGGTTATCTTTCTTACACAACATGATGTAAGTTATGTTATTAAAAACTTACCTAACCAAAATCAGCTCCCTCATTGTCCTGAAATTTTCTCCATTACTTATTAACGGTTTAAATGCTTGAGTATGTGGAGTCCCATTTCCTGAATTATGCGTTCAAAATAAGGGCATGTAACCTTGCACATTTTCTCCATTATCTTCTTATATTTAGTCTTCATAAAGTTAGCATCTCAATTATTTGCAGCCCTTCAATGACCAACTTCTCACTGATTACAGTTGATTCTTTCTGACTCATCCTTCAAGACTTTAATTTCTGATTAAGGGACCCATCAGGATATAGTAAACGATTTTTCTTTTTTTTTAATATATTTTTTAAAGATTTTATTTATTTGACAGAGAGAGAGAGAGACAGTGAGAGAGGGAACACAAGCAGGGGGAGCGGGAGGGGGAGAAGTGGGCTCCCCGTGGAGCAGGGAGCCCGATGCGGGGCTTGATCTCAGGACCCTGGGATCATGACCTGTGCCGAAGGCAGACGCTTAACGACTGAGCCACCCAGGCACCTCGTCAATGATTTTTCTGAAGTCACCAGAGTCCTCTGTCAGTCAGCTCTTGCTTCTAACAGACACAAAATCTCAGTAGTATAGAATAATATGCATTTATTTCACACATATTTACAATTTGGCTGGGGTGGCTCTGCTGCTTTTGGCTGGGCTGAGGTGGCAGCTCTAAGTACAGTTGAGTCCAGGTATACTACATGAGTTCCTTATTTTACTTGGACCAGTAGGCTGACCTTACTGGTCAGGGCATAGTCTTCTCATGGTGATGGCAAAAGTGCAAGAGGACAAGTGGAAACATGTGACGTCTCTTAAGGCGTAGGCTTAGAATTGGTCACTCTCATTTCCATTCATATTTAATTGCCAAAGTAAGTCCCACAGCTGAGCCCTGTGGCAAGAGGTTGGGAAGTATCCTCTGTCTTTTGTGTTAGGAATCCCCAAATTACAAAGCAATGAACATTAATGCCAAGAAAGGTGAAGAATTGGGGCCATATAGCCCCAAGAACCAAAAGGATGATTTCTTCTAAGACGTATTCTCTCTAAGAACCCACAGGTTTCTTTATCTCATTTCTAATCTGTTTTTTCTCTACTCATTATTTTTTTCTGTCTTGCTTCTCAAGTGCTAGAGTTCTATAAGCTCCTTATCAAAATATTTATTTTTTTCTTCTCATTCTATGCATCTCTCCCCCACCTACGCTGAGTGCTCTCATGTACTTATATGGTTTCCATTATCATTTGTACTCTGAAAACACTTAAATATAAACTTTTGACTCTCATCTCTCACTTTAATTTGAAACTCAACTTTCTGAGTTTCTACTAGACTTATCATCCATAAAGGACATTAAGACTCCAAACTTACAACTAGTTATTGTTAGACATTCCAATTATCAAGCTCATTCTACTATCTTTAAATATCTTAATGACATCATCTTGTACCTAGATATTTAAGCTTGAGTTCTGAGAAACAAATGAAGCGACTTTTCCTTCCAAACCCTTCAAATTTAATCATTCGCTATATCCTGTTGAGTCTACCAAATCCATCTCTTAGTATTTCCATAGCTGTCTCTCTAATTTATTTGACAAGTTGCCACCAAGGTATTGTGGTAAAAGCCATGTTAAATGTTGGGAAAGAACTTAGTCTCACATAGGATGTAGGTATTAAAAATATTAAAATATTGATAAAGTACTAAATAGTGTCCAGAACATGGAGGGACAAGTTTTATCCAAGTGAATCAGGGACAATGTGATGTTCTAACTAGCTTTTGGATTATGTGATAAAAGATGGGTTGGATTTAGATATGAGAACACAAGATGACAAGGAAGAAGAGCATTCAAGGTAAAGGGAAGTAATTAATATAATTATGAGAGATAACTGGAGTCTTTAGATAAATCCCCAGAAGTTTGGAATGTAGCCAATATTTGGCTTTACTCTCACTGTATGGGTCCAGTGAAAGTAGAGCATGTAGGCATTTCCTATTCTTTATCCTAGTGGTGGTGGTGGGTGGGCACAGGCACAATTTACACTGGAAGCATTAGAGTTGAAAGTCCATTGGCAGGGTCAATGCCTGATGGTTGTGGGATGTGATGAAGAGTTTTTAGTACCGGTAGCACCAATGTGTGTGAACTACAGAATCACATATTTTATGATGTGACCTTGCTTATGTTGTTAGCTTTCCAGTCACTTTGTTTCTTACTAATTTTCTGCCTCAGCTTTTAAATGTCCTAGTGGTTTCATGAGGTGTTCAAAATGCCTCCAAAGCATCATTTTGCTGCATAAGTTAATCAGGAACAGTGTTGTTTGTTTTCAACAGGGTTCTGCTGTTGATCAGATTCTCCAGAAGCAGACTCTGAAGTGAGGATTTCTGTGCTAAGAGATTTATTAAGGAATAGTTCTCATGGTTAAAGAATGTGTCAAGCAAGACAGGGAAAGAAGATGTTAAGTGTGGACATGATTTCAAGCAAAGTCCTATGGAGGGTGAGTTTCCTAAATGGAACTCTGTATTGTAAGTTACACCTTACAGATTGTCCTCTTCAAGGCAATGATGCTGAACTACATACTTGAATGCAGGTCAGTTATTGGAGTAGTCCCACTTTAGGGGTTTATAAATCTTCAGGCTTGTTTACCTATCTGCTTATTCAGGCAAACAGTTCCAATAGTTCAATGGCAGCCCTCAGAGTTGTAGCTGCAGGTTATAAGCAAAACTACAGAAATTCCAGGGGAGGAGAAGAGGAACCCACAGAAATGACAAGAGAGAAAAGGTTTTTAAATGAGGCACTGATAGTGCTTGCTATAGACAACTGGTTAAAAAATACTGGATTTCAGATAACATATTTTCATGGAAAACTAAATGAATCTTCAGTTGGTTACCACTACTTAGTGGTACAAGTAGTGAAAATGCTGTTAGTACTCAGGAATTGTCATCTAGCCAACCATGACTTGCAATGAGAGGCAGCATGGTAATGCTTAAAAAAGCAGGTATTATCAAATCCAACTGCCTTGGTCAAATTTCAGCTCTGCCACTTTCTAGAGAGTGACTTTGGTAAGTTACATAACCTCTTCATGTCTCAGTTCCTATATGAGTAAAATCAGGGTTAATCATAGTACCTACATCAAAGAGTTTTTGTGAGTATTAAATCAGCATTTCTACAAAACTCAGAACAGTGTCAGGCTCATGATAAGTAGTAAATGATGTTAAATAAATAAATTTAGTAATGAAATACCTAATTAACCATTCCTAACCATTTCTCTGGTGTAGTAGTATATTGCAAATGACACATATCTAAGACATTTGAATGTTGGGAGCTAAAGATTTTGAGCATACAGAAATATGTTTTGGCTAAACAACATTAAACGTTTTTTCTTCTTGTTTAGGGCAGAGGTTCTGACTATGTAGATTTTGAAGGGAATAAGAACCTCACTTCTTTTTTCCTTCTTTCGGTTGGCTAAGGAGTAAGTATATTAGCCAGGCTCACTAATCAGGAAGTACTACCTTTTTATGACTTTGACCCTGGAGGGAGCGACTAAGGCAACTGGGGCAGGTAAGAACATTCACGGAGACAGTGGGGGTGTCAAGGGTAGGGGAGCACCATTAATAGTGTTTGAAATGGTCTATTCCTTCAGAATGTTTTGGCTATGTTTTTGATACTCAGTTTCCCTTAATTCCTGTTTATTTCCTGAGCTTGGTTGTCCAGTATTTCCAACAGCTCTGTGATATGCCCAAGATTATGAAAATAAATTCCTTTTATGTTTCAGTTAGCTAGAACTCATTCTTTTGCTGCAACCCAAAACCCACGTAGTTCATACCACTTGTCTTAGAAAAGTATACAGAGAGGGAAAGAATATGATATGATATAAGCTATTTAGTGAAAATATTTGTCTTTGCCAAAGGTATATATGTGTGCATTATTTTAATTGGGTCTTAGAATTTCTAAATTGGCTAAATTTTTAAAATTACTAAATTCTCCCCTTCATAGTTGCTAATGAACAAGACAGTTCTTGGGAAAATATGTGCATTAAATGCAGCTTTTCTTGGATCACTAAAGAAAGCTAATAGAATATATACTTTAGGTCAATTTTTTTTTTTTTAAAAGATTTTATTTATTTATTTGAGAGAGAGAGAACGAGAGACAGAGAGCATGAGAGGGAGGAGGGTCAGAGGGAGAAGCAGACCCCCTGCTGAGCAGGGAGCCTGATGTGGGACTCGATCCCGGGACTCCAGGATCATGACCTGAGCCGAAGACAGTCGCTTAAGCAACTGAGCCACCCAGGCGCCCTAGGTCAATTTTTTTAATGATGATTTGTTTTTGGTACCGCCATACTCTGGATCACTGCATATAGAGTTATCCATTCTTGGGCTAGATTGTCTGGATTTAAAATCTGGATCTACCATTTACTACATTAATTGCACTGAGCTTGTTTGCTTATTGACAAAAAAGAGAAGTATAACTAAGTTCCCCATAGGGTTGTTGGAAAGCTTAAATGAGTTATCATATGTAAAGAGCTTAGGATGAAGCCAACCTGATAGTAACGATTATAGAAGAAGCAGTTCTTCTCCTCCACCTCCTCCTCTTCATTATTATTGTTATTGTTATTTGCTAGCTAACTTGTACTAGTGTATAACATTGTCTTAAACTTCTTTGTTATAATTAAAATCACAAAAACATATCTGGGTTTATAATCTGTAAATCATATCTCTCTTTAATTTGCTGTATTTATAATAAATACTGTCTTTTTGGCCTTTATTTGTCTTTTTAATAAATCATATATGCAATGGTTAATTTGAGGTAACCATTCAACCACATGAGGTAGGGTTAAAAATTCGCCACAATAGCACGTGTTGTGATGAGCACTGGGTGTTATATGCAACTAATCAATCGTTGAACACTACATCAAAAACTAATGATGTACTATATGCCAGCTAACTGAATATAAAAAAAAAAAAAATTCACCACAATATATCCCAACAATATTTCTTATACTTAATCTGAGGCTTCTTTTCCAATATCCTTAGAAATATGCCTAAGGTAGTTATGTCTATAAATTAAGGACAGATATAATTTGTACAATTAAATGAGATAAATAACTTTTATTTTAGAAGTATTACTCACAGCATTTTAAATTTAATAAAACTTTGAGATGGACTTTTAAGAAATTTTAATGTATTCCTTTTTATACTACTGAATGTCAGCTCAGCACTATAATGTAATATTGTTAATGTAGATACTATTTTGACTGAGCCTGTATTATACCAAACAAGATGGGATACTCTGTATGGAATAAACTAAGTATTTTATCCAGTGGCAAGAAAGAAATTTGAAGGTCAGAATTTACACTATTTTCCATTTTCAGCTCTCAAGTAGCATTTTAAAAACACACTCAACACATTTTATCTGCAAGGAAATACCAATCTAGAGAAGAAAATATTTTCAATTCACAATTCTTCTGACAGCTTCAAGGGCAAAGTATTACAGAAATGTTCTGAAAATTTTAGGAGATATAACAAGTGAAACAAGAGCTGTTCTTCAGAATAATGAACAAGATATTGTGGCTCATAAATGTATACTATACCTAAAATACCAGGGAGTGTCATTCCTTATGTATCCAATCACTGTTGTATGAATATGGATTTTTCCATTTTTTTTCCTGGTGGTAGTAATGGGATGAACTATATCATACAAATCAAATTTAGTTTAATTATTTAGTTACTAATGTATGCTGGGTGACAGGAGGGCAGGGGGTAATCAACAACTGTTCAGAGTCTGCAACATGGTTTCTGTCCCTGATTTACTTTGGGATTTTCACATTTTCTTTCAATGCCTCTTTTAAATTTAGTGTGCAGAAACAAGCATATCTAGGGCAAGATTCAGTTGACACAGAAATGTCCCAACTCTTATAGGCATTGTTATAAGGCATTTTTCAAACAGCTCTGAAATTTAAATATTAACTAAAACATTTCCATCCACATCATAATTCTATAAGCTTTGGTTTGTATAAACAGCTTCTATTCACATTATAGAATCTGGTGTGGTGGCAGAAGATGTGGCAGATGTCTGGGTAGTAATAACCCAGACCTGAGTTCAAATTCCAGCTTCCTCATTTTTTCAGCTGTGTGAATTTGGGCATAATATTTAACCTCTTTAATTCATAAGAATGACTACTGAAATACTGTTGAATTGTTTACAGCTATAGATGTATATAAACATCTATAATACCATATATGTATTAGCTACACAATAATTTGTAACTTCTTTAACTACCATCATTATTGTTAATGCCAGTAGGGCCTAGTGGTGTCTCATTAATATGTATTTCTGGTGATAGTCTGTCCTATTTCAAAATAGATGAAATAAGTTTTATTATTATAAAACTATAAAATTATTTGAAGGAAGAAAATTTCCTTGGCCTGAGGAAGGAATTTATAGTAGACATTATATTTAATGGTGATATAGTGAAAACATTCTTGTTGACATTCGGGAAAAGACAAAAATCCCAACTGAAACATTTAGTTTTTAACATTCTTCTGAGGCTTCTAGCCTTAAGTCACAGAAATGAATGAAATAGAAAGATGAGAAAGGAGAAGAGATAAAATTGTTAATATTTGTGGATGATATTATTTCTGGACATTTATCCAGGAGTCCAAGAGAATTAACTGGCTAGACCTTGAGTTCTACCAGTCCTCACAAAGTTTGTGTGGGTTTTCAGATTGGCAAGAACAACAACTTGTTCCACAATGAATTCTGCTTGATATAAATGAATGAGCAGATAACACTATTTAGTTTCTTAGAGAGGAAATATATTCCAGAAATAATAGTTACAAAATGAAATAAAAATATTGCTTCATTATATGAACAAAAATTGTATACTACCTAGGAAAAATCCTTAAAACAAGTTTCAAGATTTATTTTTTTTATAAATGATACAAATTTATTCGGGGTCAAAATAAGGAAGATCTGCATAAACAGGTGGATATACTATGTTCATAGAAGAGAAGATCAAATATCATCAAGAAAACAATTAATATATAAGTCAAAATAAGCTCCTGACACAATTCAAATAGGTTTTTGTGGAACATGACAAGCTGATCTTAAATTCATATGGGAGAGAAAAGAAATAATAGCCAATACTGTCTTGATGAAGAACCGGGCAATGGGAATTATCCTACTTATATCAAATGTTCTAAATATATCATTTGAAAAGCTGTATTGGCACAAGAATAGGTAATTAGATGAATAAAATAGGACAGAAGGTTTACATACAGAACCATGTATATGGATCTATGATAATTGTAGTATTTCATATTAATGGAGAAAAAGTGAACCATTCAATAGATGACATTTGCATAATTGATTCCACATTAAAAAAAGAAAGCAATCCTTATTTCATATCACTTATAAAATAATTTTCAAATGGATCATAAACTTAAATATAAAGAAGGCAAGCTATAAAATACTAGAAAGAACAGTAACAAGTATAGTGATCACTTTGTGTATAAAAAAGACCCTGTTTAAATAAGGCATAAAAAACAAAAGGTCTAATGGGTGACAGATGCTTACTATACTTATCATGAACACTGAGTACTGTATAGAATTGTCAAATCACAATGTTGTACATCTAAAACAAATATAATATTGTATATCAACTATAATTTATTTTTTTGAAAAAGGCCCAAAAGAAACTAGTAATCTGACTATATCAAAATTAAAAACTTCTTTGCCAAAAAAGACCCCCCCAAAAATGCTAAATGAAGTTAAAAAAAACAGGTGACTGACTAGAAGAAAATATATATAAAATATTCCCAAATTTTTAAAATTAATAAAGGAAAGATTAATACTGTGGGGTGCCTGGGTGGCTCAGTCAGTTAAGCATCTGCCTTCGGCTCAGGTCATGATCCCAGGGTCCTGGGATCGAGCCCCGTGTCAGGCTCCCTGCTCAATGGGGAGCCTGCTTCTCCCTCTCCCAATACCTCTGCTTGTGCTCCCTCTCTCTCTGTCAAATAAATAAAATCTTAAAAAAAACCAAAATGATTAATACTCTGATAGAAAAGGGGCAAATGTTATGACTGGGTAACTCACAGAAAAGGAAACAGAAATGCCTAACAAATATATAAAAATGTTCAATCTCACTAATAATTAATGGCATCCAAATTATAGCAAGTGAAATGCCAATTTTTTCATACATCAGAGTACCAAAAATTGAAGTTTGATGATATCAAGATTTGGCAAAGAAATGGTAAAATGGATATTTGGAGACATTAATGGTTGGCATATACTAATGGTACAGTCATATGTAAGGCAATTCATCATTATCTCTTAAAAGTATAATCATTCCATGACATAGCAATTCCATTTCTCATTATCTTCCTTTTAGAAATATCCACCAATTTCCACAGGAAGGGTGTTCATTATGATATTGTTTCCACAAGTAGGAGGTTCATAGCAAAAATGGGAACAACTCAAAAGAAATTAAAATGGGAGGGGCTAAATAAATTTTGGCTTATTTTTCTATGGATTGTTATGCACTAATTAAGAAAAATAATGAAGATCCTTACATCCAAAGGACATACTTTTTAAAAGTAAGTAAAAGATGGATATATACAGGATGATGACTTTGTACAAAACAAAACAAACACACAAAATACTATATACGTTTTGTGGATATACATGTATACGTGTGTGTTTGTGTGTGTGCGTGGTCTAAAGGGATCTTAGAACTCTCTGAAATAATTTGTATTACTTCAATAATAATAATCATGAATTAATTATGTCAAGTTCAATTTATTTTTAAAAAGAACACAAAACAATAAAATTCTGTGATTATAATAGATTATTATTATAATCTATTATAATCTATTTTCTCAACTTCAACTTACATTAGATTTTTAGATAATTATAATAGATTATTATTATAATCTATTATAATCTATTTTCTCAACTTCAACTTACATTAGATTTTTAGATAATTGATTTGAATTGGGCTCTATATCTCTAGGTCTAAAAATCTAATGTAAGTTGAAGAACTACTGTTAAAAATAACCAATTGATTGAAAGAAAAAAAATAGTTTTGAGTGTGTGTGTATAACATAGATATATAAATATATATATTTGAATATATACTGAATATATATATATGAATTATAAAATTAAAACCAATACTGAAAACTATCTTCTTTCTCTCAATTACATATATGTATCCCTAATTACTGGTAACTACAGATGATTAATCAATATAGTTTCAATCTCATCTGTCATCCTTTGCTTAGTGCAGTGGTTCTCAATCTGGATAGGACATAGAATTACTTGGCAACTTTTCAAAAAAACACCAATGCCAATACCTCCCCTAAAGGAAATGGCACCTGTAAAATATTCCAGAAGATTTTATTATGCAGCCAGGGGAGAGAATCATGCCCTTGTGGGAAATCTCTGCAAGATTTTAAACAGAGTATATACTTGTTATGTTTTGTAAAATCTTCCCTTAATCGGAGTTCTTTAATTATTTGTGTGGATAAAACCTCCATTTGTTTTGTTGATGATCTTTGAGTTGCCATTAATAATAATTTCATTCAATTTCCAAAGGAATTGGAAGTTATAACTGAGGGTCACTGAATAATAATATGTCATCATTTAAGAAATGACTTTAATTGAAATTTTAAAAATCAGATAAGCTTAAAAGTTGTTTGATAAATATATCGCTCAGAATAAATATAATTCATGCATATCACTAAATCTGATGTGAAAAATTTCTCTCTTAGCATAGATACATTACTATTTCAGTATTACAAGTTGAAATGGCCATCTCAAGGTGCAAATATTTTTATCAGTTGGTTTATAATTATTTTGAGTCAATGAAATGTATTTGTACAAATGAATACGAGTTATTACGTATGTATTACAGCAAATGAACTTTAAGGTAATACTTAAAATAACTGTAGTGGAAATATTAAGTTGGAATATTTTAATGCCCTTTTAAGTATCGCAATATACTATAACCACAAAGTGGCTAATACCATCACCATTATTTCTGATTAAAACATAAAGTTAGCTATAGCTACTAAAATAATACTTAACATTAAAAAGAGATTTGTTAAAAAAAAAAAGATTTGTTTCTATTGTTTTTAAAGGGTGGCAGCAATAGAGGTGAGATTACAAAAACAGAATAGGGACCTGATTTTAAGAGAAAGATTCTATGCTGTTCTGCAATGCTCAAATATTTATCTATGGTTAAATATATCCCACATAGACATACATATGCTCAAATACAAGCAGAATATGGAAAGCCCACATGGTAAGGAATGGCGGTCTCTGGCCAGTGGTTAGCGAGGACTGCCAACAACCACACAAGAGAGTTTGGAAGTGCATTCTCAGCTCCAGTCAAGACTTGAGATGCCTGCGCCCTGGACAACAGCTTGACTGCAACCTGGTGAGAGAACCTGAGCCAGAACCTCCCAGCAATGCTGCTCTAAGATTCCTGACCCACTGAAACTGTGAAATAAGATAAAAACATTATTGTCCTAAGTTGCTAAGTTTTGGGGCAATTTGTTATACATTTCTAGATGACTAATATACCTGCTCTTATTGCTGCCTCTGTTACCTGCATTTAGAGTAGATAATAGAATTCCACACTGTGATATTACAGAGCAGAAGAGCAGAGTTTGCCAGGTAAAGAAGGAAGAGGGGTGGCATTTCCATATGTATCTCCCAGTCCCTTTCTTTCTTTCTTTTTTTTTTTTTTTAAAGACACAGCAAGAGAGGGAACACAAGCAGGGGGAGTGGGAGAGGGAGAAGCAGGCTTCCTGCGGAGCAGGGAGCCTGATGTGGGGCTCGATCCTAGGACCCTGGGATCATGACCTGGGCCGAAGGCAGACGCTTAACGACTGAGCCACCCAGGTGCCCCCTCCCAGTCCCTTTGATTTACTTTATGTTTAGGCTTATGTAGCAATATAAGTTTTTAGCAAATATCCCTGATCTGCTCTTGCTCATACTGTGCTTTTGCTCTGGGTTTCACTCTACCGCACTCATGCCTGTTTATTTTTTAGCCTTCCTTCTACTTTCTACTCAGAGATTCACTTTTTCTGTGCATCAGTGATTCATTTTGTAATTTTCTCCAGTTGAAGCAATATTTTTCTCATTTGTGCTACCAAAGAAAACTGCACTTTTCCTCTTCACTTTTCATTGTTGGCCTTGCTTGATTATGACTGGATACAGTTTTTCTCAATCAGATTTTCAGCTCTATAGGAGAAACATGTATGAATGAATTGTTTGTTTTCTCATTCCCAGCACTTGTAGAATTGCATTGAATTAAAATAAACTCTAGGCATAAAAGAAATTACAGGGTTACCTATGCTAAAATTGTAGTCATATCACAGTATTTCTTTATGTTCAGTATAATGTGGGAGGAGAAACTCAGTTTTGGAATCAGAAGGACATAATCTCACTTGGATTAACCAGATGGTACTTAGATAGGCTTGGATTTCTTTTTCTTTTTCTTCCTTTTTAAATAAAAAAGAAAATCCTGGGCCTATTTTCTCATATACAACATAATATTAGACATTCCTGAGCAGAACTGTAAATCTTAGGTAATATATATGCAATATCATCTTGTTCATTTCATGTGCCTTAGTAAGATTCAATGCAAGTTGGAAAATAAAACCAGCAATCTAGCTTAGTTTCAGAAATGTAGACATCAAGAGAATGGGTTAACTCTTTTGGATTAGTCATATTAGAATCTTGTCTGGGATCTGCATCAAGGCAGCCAGACAATTAGCATGTAATTCCTAGGCAAAACAAAATTTAGCACTCATTTATTTTCAAGTAGGTATTGCATGTGGTATTCACATGCAGAAATTGCTAGTGTTTGAGGCTAATAGAACTACTTATTCAGTAAATGGAACTTATAGACAAGTGCTTAAAATGGCCAACAAGTTCCGGTTTGTATCAATTAATTTCTCAGATTTTTTTCCTTAAGTGAAACCGTGAAAGCACAGCTGCGGAATATGTGAAAAACAGTTTAACGGTATACTCTTCAATCAGTGAGGCATTTTAAAAATGCACAAGCATTGTTTCAACAAATGGCCTGGACGCAAACTTAGAATTTGAACTAATTCCAGTAGCTTCAGAGATTAAAAGAAAATCAGCCATACCTGTGAGGGTTTGTTTACAGACCCTCAAGTAATAAAAGGGTATTATGCCCTATTCTGGAGATTTGGGGGCTGCTATGGGAGATAAAGGCAGTGTTTTCATAATTCAAACAAAAGCTCTTTTAGATACACCAAAATTCACGTTTGGGGCAAAATCAATAATGATAAATGATAATGCTCTTTTTTTTTGGCCTAATAAACTGCATTACAAAGAGATACATAGCAAGCTTAGAAATACTAATTGTGGATGAATATTCATTTCCTAGAAAAGCTTATATTATGTGGAAGTTAAATTCAAAGCATGCTTGAAAGTACCTTGAGAGTCTTTAAAAAAGGTGTTATAAATTGTCACACTGACAGATTATTTTTTGTTGAAATTGTTCCTCAAACTACCTCATCTTTGCCACTTTTTTAAAAAAGTAGTCTTTTATACACCTTTCTGAGAATGAAACATATCCAAAAGAAAGAGACCATTCCATAACATCTTGCATTGTAGCCAACTGCCAATGCAGTCTTTGTCCAGAGTGAGGCCATATTGTGGGGAGAGCAATCTGGTAGGAGTGACAAGTTCTAGTTCCAGCAAGGCTGCTCTAGTCCGGATTCTGGATCTGGCTCTAACTTTTGGGAGTTTTCAGATGCTGAGTCTCACCCTGTCATTCACTTATTCTTCTGAGTCTCTCTTTGATTCTATCAGCAATAACAGAAATATTTATCATGGGGTTCCATGTGTCGGGCACTCTGCTTAGTGCTTCAAAAAATGTTTGAATAAGATAGACATAGTGGTGGCCCTTGTGGAACATATCACCTCATGGGTAAGTGAGACAATTCAATAGACTCTAACTGTAATTGCAATAAAAAGGAGAATTAAATGCTCCTCTGGGCATACATAGCTACAGTGCTTAACACAAGGCCAGGTGAAAGAAAGACCAACAAAGAGGAAGTGCCATTTAAGCTGTGACCTGAGGGATGACAGAACATGTGTAAAGCAAAATGCACCCATAGACCATTATTATTTGACAAACTGGCTCCATTTTATAAGTCAAAAATGACAATTGAATTCACAGGTCTACTACTTCCTGAAATTATTCAGATCAGCAGTTGAAAATGATTAATCCATTTGATTTTATGAGGAAACTTCAGTATTACTGGTGAAAGAGCATGTTCTCACTTAGGTAGGTGCATAGGGAGAACTTAATGGCATTCTTATGTTCAATATAGTGGGTAAATTTCTTTTGTTAATCAAAGTTTACATACTAATATTCTAGAAGATAGTTGAAATTATTCCTAACTGGGCAATTCTTACTTCAAGAAAAAAATAATTTCATCGAATAATTTCATTCAATATATCTTCCTATTTTTAAAATATTATTTAAAAATTATATTGAATATATTAATATATTTATTTTTTATTCATATATTTAAATACATGTTATCTTAAAATATAAAATCCTTAATTGGAACAGACAGCCCTCTTAGGCGTTTTAATTTCCAGCAATAATGTCATTGAAAAGCTAACAGTTCTCCTGCTCCCCTTCTCTCCTCCTCTCCTATACCTTATCAACAGTCAGAAATAATAGTAGAGGCTTTCTGAAGTGAAAATAAGTATGTTGCAACTTATACCACAGTACTGGGCTGAAATGAAGATCTGATCCATCAATAATAATTTAAATTAATACCAAATAAGCAAAAAGAAAAAGAAATACATTGTGAGGACCATAGTCCTGGAAAGTTCTGTCTTTTGGGGTGAAAGTGGAGTAGAAGGTCAGGACCACATCAGGAGAAAAAAAAAATGTTTAAATTAAGACTCCCTGAGAGACTTCAATAAGGGTATGATTAGTTCAGCATTGCTTTCATTCTGTACTTCCCCCTCCCACCGTATAGACTTCAGTTTTAATAATGATTAAAGAATAATGCTTGAATCCCATCTGAATGGCTTTTGATATTTAACTCACTGAATCTATTCATAGCACTGAGCTTGTAAGGGGGACTCAACAGATCTGCACAACTAATCATGGAATATTACACTGATACTTCATCTCCCACATCAATACAAATTACAGCTGCACAGAGAACACTGCATATTATTTTAATGGGGTAGGAATTTTTAATCCAGTCAGGTAGTTCTGGATGAATGTGTTTGTATGTCTGTCATTAAAATTTGGTGGCTCATGCTGCTCAAGACAGACACATTTTGAATGTTTAAAATTTTCACAGATGTTATTTATCCATCAGAATGGAAAATTTCCTGCTCTCTACTATATAGATTCTGCCTCATTAACATAAATAAAAAATAAAGCATAACAACAACAATCTTGCTTAATGTGTACACACAGAAATATTGTCATAGGCATCTGGCAATCAGTTGGAGATGGTGAAAACTGCTAGATGAATGAATCTGGCAGAAGTATGACATTATTTTCTGGAGAAAAAGCTAACTAACTGTTAGAGATTTTGCCTTTGTGTCTTATTGCTTTTTATTTTCAATGGGGTTATGATCACCATGGATATTCACGTAAAAGATGCCTTTACTAATTATTTGTGATACCAACATTTATTCTCTTAATTGAGAAGTGAAGATGGATTTCTCTTAAAATCATTTGGTTAAACAAAATTATAAAGAAGAATGCTAACTTTTTAACATCAGGATCTGTGTATCACAACATCTCATAGGCATGGACTTGAGATCATGATAATGACAGAAATCCAGCTAATGACCATATATCTTTTGCTACATTCAAGAAAATGTCATTACAGAAGGTTGATTATTACCTCTGAAATTCCTTTTTCTGTCCATTTAAAAAATATTTTGTGAATTTCTAAAATGTAAGGTATGTCATAATAAGACAATTTTGGTTTTGACTTGACTATGAACTTGTAAAAAGCCAATAGGAAGATATGCAACTGATACAAGTATCTCCACTATCTTTAGACAATGTTTGCCAGCTTGCTGCTCCATGTTAACTCTGTTTATGTCTGTCTTCCCAATTAGCCAGAAAGCTTTCTTGAGGCCAGGGACCATTCCTTATTTATTACTGCATGTGAATTCATAATGATGGACACAAAGGAGGCATGCTGTATATTTTTGTTGAAAAAGTAAATAAACACTTTACATTCTTTTACCTGGGGGTTATAGTACATTATATCTTTCTTTGAGTTGGAAAGAATGAAAGATTAAGACCAGGATACAGAATCCATTATAAAAGTTATGATTATAAAAGCATAATATGTCACATGAACAGAATATTTCAGCTATTCCAAAAAAACTAAAGTGTCCAATATATCATAAATGGGTGAATGGAATTTGAAATTAAAAACATAGTACCATTTACATTAACACCCTAAAAAATGTACAAGATCTAAATGAGGAAAACTACAAACTGATGAAAGATATAAAGAAGAACTAAATAAATGGAGATATGTCATGTTCATGAAAAAGAAAACTCAATATTTTCAAGATGCCAGTTCTTCCCAATTTGATCTATATATTCAATGCAATCTTAAGCAAAATCTTAGCAAATTATTTTGTGTGCATTGACAAACTAATTCTAAAGTTATGTGGAGAGGCAAAAGACCAAACTAGCCAACAAAATATTTAAAGAGAAGAACAAAGTCAGAGAACCAACACTATCCAAGTTCATGATTTATTAGAAAGCTACAATAATCAAGAGTTACATCAAACTGGATGGCTCAGTAGGTAGAGCATGTAACTCTTGGTCTCAGGGTCATGAGTTCAAGCCCCACTTTGGGCATAGAGCTTACATAAAAATAAAAACAATAATAATAATACAGTGTGGTATTAGAAGAAGAGACAAGTAGATTAATGAAACAGAATAGAGAGCCCAGAAATAGACCCATGCAAATATAGTTAACTGATCTTTGACAATGGAGCAAAGGCAAACAATGGAAAAAAGATAGTCTTTTCAATAAATGGTGCTTCAACCACTGGACATCCACATGTAAAAACATGAATCTAGACACAGATTTTACACTCTTCCCAGAAATTAACTTGTAATGGATCACAGGCCTAAATATAAAACACAAAACTGTAAGACTCTTAGAAGACAGCACAGGAGAAAATCTAGGTAACCGTAAATATAGCAATGACTTTTTAGATACATCACATTATTGTCATGAAGTAAATAACTGATAAGCAGGACTTCATTAAAATTAAAAACTTCTGCTCTGTGAAAGACAATGTTAAGAGAATGAGAATATAAGCCATAGACTGGGAGAAAATTTGCAAAAGACCTATCCCCTATGAGAATGTTGTCCAAAATAGACAAAATAGAAATTTTGCTTTTAAAACTCAGTAATGAGAAAATAAATAACCCAATGAAAAAATGGCCAAAGACTGGAACAGACACCTCACCAAAGAAGACATACAGATGGCAAATAGGCATATGAAAAGATGTTTCACATCATGCGCCATTAGGGAATTGTAAATTAAAACAACAATCATATACCACTACACACCTATTAGAATGGCCAAAATTCAGGACACTGACAACACCAAAAGCTAGCAAGGATGTGGAAAAACATGAACTTTCATTCACTGCTGATGGGAGTGCAAAATAGTATAAGAACTTTGGAAGACAGTCTGTCAGTTTCTTTTTTTTTTTTTTTAAGATTTATTTATTTGACAGAGAGAGAGAGTGACAGTGATAGAGGGAACACAAGCAGGGGGCGTGGGAGAGGGAGAAGCCGGCCTCCACTGAGCAAGAAGCCCGATGCAGGGCTCAATCCCAGGACCCTGGGATCATAACCCAAATCTAAGGCAGATGCTTAACGACTGAGCCACCCAGGCACCCCAGTTTGTCAGTTTCTTAAAAAACTAAATATACTCTGGGGTGCCTGGGTGGCTCAGTTGGTTGGGTGTCTGACTCTTCGTTTTGGTTCAGATCATGACCTCATGGTGGTGAGACTGAGCCCCGCATCAGGCTCTGTGTGGAGCTGAGGGTGGAGTTTGCTTAGGATTCTCTCTCTCCTCTTCCTCTGCCCCATCCACCCTTCTTACTATCTCTCACTCTCTCATAAAAATAAATAAAAATTTAAAAAAATTATAAAACTAAATATACTCTAACTATAGGATCCAACAATTGTGCTCCTTGGTATTTACCCAAATGAGTTGAAAATTCATGTTTGCACAAAAACCTGCCTATAGATGTTATAGCAGCTTTCTTCATAACTGCCGAAACTTGGAAGCAACTAGGATGTCCTTTAGCAGGTGAATGGATAAATAAATTGTCATACATTAGACAAAAGAATATTATATAGCACTGAAAAGAAATGAGCTATCAAGCCATGAAAAGACAAGAAAGAACCTTTAATGCATATTACTAACGGAAAGAAGCCAATCTGAAAAGGTAATATACTATATGATCCCAACTACATGACATTCTGGCAAATAAATTTGGTATAAAATATTATTGATACTTTCCTTTAAATTGAAATCTAAAACCTGCCTGTTATAAAATAGCTAACCTTATAAGTGGGAATAATAGATCAGTCTGCTTGTTATTACCACAATAGTGTTGGATAGTTTGTCATGTCTTTAATAGTAGTGTGCTGAGAAGTTGGAAGATGCACAGTTTGAGGGCATGGTGCTCTAATTTTTGGGTATCTTGTGCAGAGAAGAATTTGGACAGATTGTGGCAATGCTAAACATCAGAGCGCTGATCTCCAGCCTTCTAGAGTGAGGAGAATTAAGGAAAGCCTATGGAATAAGTTGAGGGCTTTCACCACTGATGGTTCTAGTTATATTCAGCCTTCATTTTAAATAAAAATGGTGTATTTTCAGCCTTCAAAGAGTTCCATAGTTATTTTCTAATAGTAAATTAAGCACTATAGAAAATTTGCTCATTTTGTTTTTCATGTGGCAATAACCTCTGTCATTGTTGAAGGAGGGTAAATTTGCATTGCTCCAGCTATGGCTAGATTTTTTATTACATTGTATTATCAAGAAAAGAAATGGGATAATCTTGTCTCAAGGTCATGTACAATAGGATAAGATACCATCAATTTGGATAGTTTAGTTGCTGTCTCATTGTAAGTTGAAAGAGACAAGCTGACCTCTTAAACTACTTCACAGGATAAATTCATAAGCTTTTATGAGATAGCTATCCCCCAAACTCATTACCTAGGACTGATGTACTAGTCTTTTTCATTACTTATTAGAATATGGTGGGAAACTAGCCCCCAAATATTATTTTCTCCCTTCTTCTGGGATTAGAATTGGTAAATGACACAGAGAAATGAAAACCCCAAATTACAGTATGTTCACAAACAAGATGGAGTGGGCATTTGATAAATATCTGTGTAATTCTTCATCTCCAGCTTGATTCATCTTTGAGCCAAATAGATTGAATTCAAGACATGCAATTCATTACCTTATATCACCAAGAGACTTATAAAAAATAATTATTTATTATGTTATTTTGTCTTTTTAAAAATTTAGTGAGGTATTTCGTCATTAGCATGTATTATGGAATATGTAGCATGAATACTTGGCAAATTTTTTAGTGTTATCTAGAATTTCTTACTTGAAATTGGCACTTTCAACTTAAATGTTAGTTTGTATATTTATTGGAAGCATTAATAATTAACCTTGAATAATTAAATAAACAGAAAGTACAATGGACTACACATATATACATACATATATTATCTGTATTATATATGAATTTATATATATAACCCTTTGTTTTTATTTGATACATCTTAAATGTTTATATTTAATAATCATAGTCCATTTCTGTAACATGTGCTGTACTGAAAGGAAAATATTAATCAATGTATTAAATTATCAAATTTTAGAGCCAAAGGGACCATAAGAATTATGTAGTGAAGTCCTCTACCTCTACTTTTCACAGATGATATCAAGAGAAATTAAAAGACTTGCCCAATCAGGGCTCCTGGGTACACAGCGGTTAAGCATCTGACTCTTGGTTTCCACTTGGGTCGTGATATCAGGGTTGTGAGATGGAGCCCCACGTGGGGCTCAACACTCAGTGTGGAGTCTGCTTGGAATTCTCCCTCTCCCGCTGTCCCTCCTGCTCATGTTCTCTCTCTCTCTCTAAAATAAATAAATAAATCTTAAAAAAAAAAAAGGCAACATAAAGAATAATATTGCAGGCTTTGGTGCCAGAAGTGCCAGAATGCTGGAGTACTTATCTTTTCTTTACCATTTACAGAATCAGAGACCTTGAACCAATTAACTAGACTCTCTATGCCATATTTCCTCAACTGAAAAATGGGAATGAGCATAGACCCAACCTCTTTGCTTTTATGTGCAAGGATTAAACCTGACAAAGCTATACATACAGTGTGTTGGGCAGTATTGATAAACACTAAATAAACACTCAGAAATATTTATCCTCTTATAAATTGAAGTCCAGTTCTATTTTTATGAGAGAAAATGCCTCTTGAAAATGGGCAGTTTGGAGAGAGTATTTTATTTTATTAATATGCATTTTAATAATATTTATAATCTCCATTTGGAAGGAAGAAAAAAGTGAATGATAGAATTTATATTCAACAAATAGTTTATGTCTGAGGAATCCCCAGGGAATTTACAAGGACCAAAATTATTTCTGACCTGAAACAATTAACTCATTTACTAGAGGGTATATCTCCTCTTAAGTGAATGAGATCTTTTGATCTCTACGAGCACTGTATGTAGAATCGAAGACATGAAAATCTATTACAGATTCCATTATTAACCTCAATTTTAAGTCTGAATCCTAGTGAAATTACTTTCTCACTCCAGATTTTCTGGAAACTTCGTTTCATGAAATAGAGACATGATTCTCATTCTTCATTTTAAAGAGGAATTAGACTTAAAATGCAGGCTTCTTAGTGGTGTATTTGCATGTCCACCATGTAATGACAGCCTAGGCAAAGAAAAAGTTCTTTCTTTGATGTAAATAGGACCTTCATCATATATGATCTATTCCCTTCATTCAAGGAAGAAGACAGTGTTAAAAGGCACACCAGTACCAATTAGACACTCTGGAATTATGTATGGAAATACTGTCTATGGCTCGTTGTATAGACTTTAATTTAGGTGAAAACTGGGTGAAGAATAAGTACAGTATTGTTGACTATAAGCACTATGCTGTGCATTAGCTCTCCAAAACTTACTCATCTTCTAGTTGTAAGGTTGTACCTTTCGATCAACAACTCCCCAATCTCCACATCTCAGCCACCATTCTATACTGTTTGTACAAGTTCAGCTTTGTTAGATTCCACATAAAGTGATATCATATAGTATTTTTCTTCCTTTGTTTGACTTACCTCACGTAGCACAATATGCTCACGGCCATCCACGTTGTCACAAATTGCAGATTCCCTTCTTTCTTGTGGTGAAATAATATTCCAGTGTGTGTGTGTGTGTGTGCGTGCGTGTGTGTGTAGATAGATAGATATCAATGATATAGATATAGTTATATCTCTCATTTCTTCTTTATCCATTCATTTGTTGGTGGACACTTAGGTTGTTTCCATATCTTGGCTATTATAAATAATGATAGAATAAACATGGAGGTACAGATATCTTTCTGATACGCTGATTTCATTTCCTTTGGCTATATACTCAGAAGTGGGATGATATGGTATGATATGGTATGAATGATATGATAGTTCTATTTTCAATTTTTTGAGGAATCTCCATACTCTTTTTCATAATGGCTGAACCAATTTACATTCCCACCAACAGTGCAGTGTTCCCTTTCCTCCACATCCTCACCAACACTTGTGATTGCTTGTATTACTGATGATAACCATTCTTACAAGTGTGAGTTGATACCTTACTGTGGTTTTGCTTTGCATTTCCCTGATGATAAGCAATGTTGAGGATCTTTCCATGTACCTGTTGGCCATTTGTATGTCTTCTTTGGAAAATGTCTATTCAGGTCCTCTCCCCATTTTGCAGTTGGGTTGCTTGTTTTGTTGTTGTTGCTGCTATTGAATGTTCTTTATATATTTTGGATATCAACCTCTTATAATATATACGGTTTGCAAATATTTTCTTCCATTCCTTAGTTTGCCTTTTCATTTTTTTTTTTTTTATTGTTTCCTTTGCTGGGCCAAGCTTTTTAGTTTGATGTAGTCCCACTTATTTATTTTGTTCTTGTTGCTTGTGCTTTTGATGTCATATTCAAGGAGCATCATCAAGGCCAGTATCAAGGAGGGTTTCCCCTGTTTTACAATATCAGCTCTTATGCTTAAGTCTTTGATCTACTTCCCATTAATGTTTGTGAGTAGTGTAAGATGAGGTCAAATTTCATTTTTCTGTAGGTGGATATCCATTTTTCCAACACCATTTATTTATTTATTTATTTATTTATTTATTTATTTATTTATTTTTAAAGATTTTCTTTATTTATTTGAGAGAGAGAGAGAATAAGAGAGAGAGCACATGAGAGGGGGGAGGGTAAGAGGGAGAAGCAGACTCTCTGCCGAGCAGGGAGCCCGATGCGGGACTCGATCCAGGGACTCCAGGATCATGACCTGAGCCAAAGGCAGTCGCTTAACCAACTGAGCCACCCAGGCACCCCTCCAACACCATTTATTAAAGACTATCCTTTCCCCATTGAGTATTCTTGGCTCCCTTGTCAAATATTAGTTGATTGTATATGCAAGTAGGGTTTATTTCTGGGCTTTCTATTCTGTTCCATTGGTCTATGTGTCTGTTTTTATGCCAGTACCATATTATTTTAATTACTATAGTGTTGTAGTGTAAGTTAAAATCAGGAAATGTGAAGCTTCTGATTTTCTTCTTTCTCAGGACTGTTTTGGCTATTCAGAGTCCTTTGTTGTCCCATACAAATTTTAGTATTGTTTTTCTATTAAACATGCCATTGGAATTTTGATAAGGATTGCATTGCATCTGTAGATGGCTTTGGTTAGTATGGACATTTTAACAATATTTCATCTTTAAATCAATAAAAGAATGATGTCTGCAAAGGACTTATGAATACCAGATATCACTGAACCTATGGGAGATGTTTTTATTCACTAATCTGTCTAATCTGGGGGACATTCCTGGAGAAAGTACACAGTGGGTGTGAAATCAAGTATAAAAGAAAGGAGACTCTGCTACTCTCACAGTTCAGTTCTGGTTAAAATGAAAATGCTAATGCTTTATGCCATGTTTTTTCCTCACAACTCCAGTGGCTCTGCCATTTGAAACTGCTGGATGTATGAAGTAAAAATGTTTACAGTGAAATACCAAAGAAATACATCTGCTTGAAATACAACTGTACTGATTATCCGTAGTTTTTATATGACTTGACACCTTCAGAAATTCATTAAGTGATGAGTGTTGATAAACTGTTCTTTATATATTAGATAAGGATTTAAAATTTAAATTTCCATATAGCTAAAATACATGATAACCATTCTTACAAGTGTGAGTTGACACCTTACTGTGGTTTTGACTTGCATTTCCCTGATGATAAGCAATGTTGAGGATCTTTCCATGTACTTGCGGGGCTCGATGCGGGGCTAAATCCCAGGATCCTGGGATCATGACCTGAGCTGAAGGCAGACGCCTAAAATACACCAACATACAGATAGATCTCTAGCTAGGTAACATCCCAATTCTTAAGATTTTCTTCACAGAGATAGAGGCTGTGTCTATAATAAGGACATTAGCATTTTATCACATTTGCCAGCAAAATTGAAATATCCTGTGATTTATCTCCCCTTCCAAATATAATAAAATTTGCATTTCTGAGATTATTTGAAATTTCACGTTTGCCTATTTTTCTACTTATCACTTTTTTAAATGTATTGATTTTTGACCAAAATTTACATATATGACTAAACGTATCAATGTATACTTGGAGTTGTTGAATTCCTACAGGGAAACAAAAGAGCACTGTCAGCATTTGAAATGAGTAAATTTTCTGTAATATTTGCAAAATATTATATATAAATATATATAGAGAGAGAGAAAGAGAGAGAGAGACCAAGAGAGAAGGGTGAAGGAGAGAGAGAGAGAAGGAGAGTGAATTAGCGAAATTCTGAGATACCCATGTCTTCTACAAAATAGAGAACAAAGCTCACAGACATGTAATGGTCATTTAAATTATTTTCAGATTAAATATTCTGGTCAGTACCTACTCTTCTTTTGACTGAGTGGAGAAATGTAAAACAGTCCAAAACCTCCTTACCATTGTGTGGAGTTTCCATCGACTTGATTTAGGGATAGTTTAAGATATATTCTCTTATAACACACCTTTCTGTTGTTGTTACATTAGGAATTTATCCTACTGCTTAACAAGTAAGCACCCTGCTCATTATTTATTCACCCTACAATGATTATTTATCAAAAATCCTAATGCCCGATGTATGTGAAAAATTGTATCTATTGACTTTGAGATGGGAGTTTGATATATGCATTTGTAATCACCATACTAGAGTTCTTAATTCAACATCACAGACAACATCAAAGATGACTTTAGCATTGAGAGAGGCATTTTTGCAAGTAGTAAATGAGAAAATGAAATCTAGTTCAAACTGAAAATTAAACTGCATTTTCAAATGTTTTAATATAAAGAAGTAAGTTTATTGCTTTTTTAAAGTATCTGGTCATTTTGCTTAATGAAAAATCCCCCCTTTTTTTTATAATATACTAGATTTCAATTATCTTGGCTTAACAGGAATAAGTACATAATGCCAGTATAATGTCTTTTGTTTTTCCTTTACATTTGAAAGATCTCCTCAGAAATGATAAAACTATACCAGGATAGATTTCTGCTCTTCTTCTCATTCTCAGAAAGTGTAGGAATTTGAAAGTAAATTGAACAGGAAATGGTGAACATTGTGGTTTTCAGAGTGTATTTATGCCCTCTGAATCTAAATTTGAAAGAGAGACATTTAAGTTTGCATAACTCTTGATTCGCATTTTATTGTTTAAAATTTTAAATGCAAATATAGAGTTTTCTTTATTGGGGCAATATGATAACTGGTAGTTTCTGATTATTCTTAATTTAATTACATTAATTAATCCCACTAGTATGATGCTGAGGGCCTGGTTTATTTCATAATAAATATGTGTGTTCTTTACTCCTTCAAATATATAGACTCATTAGCTTGTTAAAAAGATTTTATACAAATTTCCTTCTTAGTAAAATTCAGACACATTAAATTCTTTGACATCTTGTAGGCAACTCTTAAAACTATAGATAATTGCAGCAAACTTTCTGAAGCTTTGATTATAAGAATAGAATATTTTAATAGTTTAACTGCATATGTTAAGACATCTTAATGCTATCTCAAAAGCCAGTGATAATCCATCACAATATTGAGTAAACTTTACTGTCAAAATCTTCTGCAACTGAGTATATTTCTATGTTTATTAAGGACCTGAATCATATTTGAAAATATTATCAGTGAAGTGGTCACTACTAACAAATACAGAATAATTCAATAATCTTCATCAACTGAGGACATAAGAGTATTATGAGACAATTAAGTTTAATCAAAGACTAAGACAGTGTTTGAAGTGAGAAGGAAAAAAGAGGAGCTAAAGTATTCCTTTTCCTAACCTCTCTAAGTTTCAGTATATTATCTGACAGTTTTGATTTTCAGGTGGGGAGAATAGTTCTTTTTTTTTTTTTTTAAGATTTTATTTATTTATTTGACAGAGAGACAGAGACAGTGAGAGAGGGAACACAAGCAGGGGGCGTAGGAAAGGGAGAAGCAGGCTTCCCGCTGAGCAGGGAGCCGGATGCGGGGCTCGACGCGGGGCTCGATGCGGGGCTTGATCCCAGGATCCTGGAATTATGACCTGAGCCGAAGGCAGACGCCTAATGAGTGAGCCACCCAGGCGCCCCTGGAGAATAGTTCTTTAGGGGACTTTTAACCTGCTTCCATGGGATAAATAGCATTGCTCTCACCTGTATATTTCATGGACAGAGCACCCCAAATAATAAGGAAGGAAGCATACCTCTAAACCTTTTAAAATGACTACAACAGAGCACGTCAAGTCTTCTTCCTCAGGACTTACCTGACCCACATGTGCCAAATATCATCATTGCATTTCCCCTACATATTCTAAATGAGTGTAGTGGGTTGAAGAGTGGCCCACATAAAGCCCTGGAATCCGTAAATTTTGCCTTATTTGGCAAAAAGTTCTTCATAGATATAATTAAGGATCTTGAGATGAAGCGATTATTTTGGGTAGGCCCTATACCTAATGACAAATTTCCTTGTAGAGACACAAAAGGGAGATATGCCAGAAAGAAGAGGAGAAGGTGCTGTGGAAACAAGGAGAGTAGACTGGTGTGGTGACAAGCCAAGTAAGCCAAGGACTGCTAATAATTACTAGAAGCTGAAAGAGGCAAAGAAGGATTCTTCCCTACAGCCTCCAGATTTTGGACTTCTGGCTTCCAGACTGTGAAAGAGCAAATTTCTATTATTTTAAGCTACCCAGTTTATGGTGGTTTATAGCAGTCCTAGGAAACTAGTACAGTCATTAAGTAACCCTGACAAATGATTTTACCAACTCTTCAAATAAAATGGACAAAGGGTTATTAAATGGCACCATTAGGATGCTGCTGCTTTATCTCAAAGATAAAAAATTAGCTCCAATAGTTCTACTAATCCAATCATTGTCAAACCATAGATTTCATATTCCTAAAAGTACTATATAATTTTAAAGTGATATTTAACAAATATCTTCTTCTGTAATGTGACAAGAAAGAGAAGCAAACAGGAAATACTATAAGATTCATATTTGGCTTTGGCATTACTAAGGAGAATGGCTATTATTAGCAAACTATTTCCTCTATATCCAAATTTGTATATCCTTTTCTTGATTCAGATACAAATACAGTAACTACTAAGAATCAGGATCATCTCCTAGGAAATGTAGGAGACAGGGTCATTTTGATTTACTCATCACAATGGCAGTTGCACAGCTAATTCACAAATGTATGTCTGTGTGTACATTACCTCTAATTCCTATGTCCTAAATATCTACCGCCTGCCATCTCTCCATGCATATATGTGTATTCCCTATGTTCCAAAGTCAAGTTGTGTAGCTGATATAATTTCTATCATATTTAAGAGGGTCTGAAAAGTGGTAAGAAAAGGAAGCAAGTGCAAATTATATGTATGTGGCTTTTCATAGGCACTACCAATCTTTATGCTATATTTAAGCTTGGGAGAAAAAAGTGGCAATAGCATTGATCACATAGTCACCCCCCTTACATCCTGGCAATCACTATATCTACCCCATCTTCCACTGGTTGTGCACCATTACAATTTCCTTACCCTGAAGTGGTCACTACTAACAAATACAGACTAATTCAATAATCTTCATCAACTGAGGACATAAGAGCATTATGAGACAACTAAGTTTAATCAAAGGGTAAGACAGTGTCCCCTTACCCCCTAAGAGCTTGGTGCAGCCTTTGTTTTTGTTTTGTGATGAAGGGTATTCTGGCATTTTACTTGTTAGTACTGGAATCCTTTTACCATTTCTCTCAGGGATATGGTCTGCTATCTTGGAATTCTTAAAATGGACATGAAACAGGACTCATGGTACCTTTTTTATGGGTACTTATCCCACACTACAGTGGGAAATCAGTGATATTTTCTCAAACTAAAGAGGCAAAGAGTTTGTTAGGGTCATTTGTTACATTATAAACCAATCTTATGGTCAAGGAAAGTACTTCTGAGTAAATAATATAAGATACAATAGAAAAATATAAATTTCCTAAATATACAGTACTATGTAAGACTGTGTGGCTATATGTAAGCCTTTCTAAATTCTTCAATTTTTGTATTTGTAAGTCAACAATTAAAATTCCTTTATTTTTTTGCGCAATTAATACAGGACTTTAAGCCTTTTTTTTCAACATTGAACCACTGTCGAAATTATCTTGAATTCCAAATGAAAGAGGCCTAAATGGAAGGATTATTTTATACTTTCCATTATGAAGGATAACAATGAAGAGTATACCACATGTCAACTTGTTTTAATTGTATGAAGAATTTTCTTTAGAAGTGTTCTCAGTACCTAGTCTCAAGCCTTACAGTTATGCTTGTTTTCTTTTCATTACATTTTATTGTGTTCTCTAATTTTATTCTTCTAGAACATTTATAGTTTTCTCACACTAACTATATTGCCTTAGCCCTCCACAGCTGCAATAGGAGAATATACGAGTGTTAATAATGAATTGCCAGTGGCTAATTTTAAGTCTTCCTTAGTTTGCAACAAGCATTGGCTACCTGCCGGAAGGGGCCGGTGGAAACGTGCGGTCATAAGAGCTCTGCTCATAGTCCTTTCGGGTATATACTAATTCCACTGTGTTGTGCGATTAAGGAAAGAAAAGACAGGTTCGTGACTCAGAATATTTAGGTAAGGCTTTTTTCCTCCTCTGCTTAAAAACAAGTAACGAAGTCCATAAACACGACTCACTTGTAAACTATCACTCTACAATTTAGATTTTAGTAATATCCATTCCTGTAGCTAGGAGGGAGACAGAACTCTGATGTCCCTTAGCTCATGTAAATCATTTGTGCATTTCTACAAATATTTACTGGCATGTATAAATAAAAATAAAAAAATCATCACTGGATTGGTGAGCAAGGTGCAGTTACAACAGTAAGAAAAGATAACTAAACAGCAAACCAGTGGCATGGCTGAGCAGTTAGCTGGGAAGTAATAAAAAAAGAAAGAGGGCATGGTAGGAAATCAGCTAATCAGAGAGCCATCCTACTCCAGGTAAAGGGGAAGCTATATGAACACTGGTCCTGGGTGAGCACCTGTGCCTAAATTCTGATCTTTAGGAAGAAAATTGGAAAGACTACCTTGCTGTTCATTTAATGGATGTGTAATACATGAATACAAATAGGTACCTAACTCTTCCAAACTGACCAAAGTCCTTTTTGATCCCCAAATATGTGAGAAATTGGGATGTATTTTTGAACTGTTCATCCAAATTTACCAAGGCAGAAAGAACTAAGAAAAATACGGAGGCAAGCAAGGGCATCTCAGGAAAACAAGCCCATTCTAGCTCTAATATATTACATGTATTAGATATGCCACTGACCTCTCATTAAAAGGCCAAAAACTAGCATACATGAACTAATGGCTCAATAACTGAGTGTCAGTAAGGGCAGGATTTTTTCAGCAGACTCTGTAAGATTAAAACAAAAAGAAGAATAAATAATATTTCCCATTGTATAGTACGTAGGTGAGGATTTCACATTCAGCGTAATTCAGAAAAGTCAATTTTTTAGATTTTTGTGGGGAACCGGAAATGCTTTGAAAATAGATGCCTAATAGTTCAAGGTTGACATCATAGAGAAAAAAAAGTGTTTTCCCACAAAACTTACATTGGTAGCAAACATACAATGTATGTACAGAGAGGTAAAGCACACTTGATTAAATTATAACTTTTCTTGATGTGGCTATTGTTTAAGGAATTTAGAAAGGACAGATGATACAGGTGGAAAGAATAAGGTCTAAAAATAAATAGTGTTGCCTGAATACACTAGTTTTGTCTTAAGCTCATAGAGTTTCCTTAAGCTCACTTTCTCCTTCTATCTATCCCGTTCTCCCTCAGTCCCTCTGCCCCTCCTTTCCTTGTTTTTCATTAGGTCTACATCTCCATTCAGTTATTTGAACCTGGAATGCCTTAATTAAATTTTGAGCTGGGTCCTACTATTGAAGCATCAAGTTGCTCGGTTTCTCTATAAATGATTAAAAGATGACTTGTCCAGAGCAACATGGTTCAGAAGATTGAATCTGAAGAGAATAGCAAATGCTGTACTTCTCATGTCACTTTCTATCACTGAAGTATGTGCAGTAGATGCTTCATTACTAACATTCTCTTCTCTTTATCATTGATGAAGTTGAGCAGCATTAGCCAAGCATGACATATTAGCTCTTTTTAAACAAACACATCAATCTTGTGTTTTCATGTTCTCAGTTCATTATCGGAGCGATGGAGTGAAATTGTGGCTACTTTGTGGGGTTAGGATTCAAATGAGATCTAAAATCTGGGTGAATGACATTTTGTTGCTGCAATTATTTTTGGAGAGTAAACAATTGCAGAATATAGAAAGCTAGAGTTTCTAGTTAAAAATAATAGTAGTTATGCCTCTAAATACGGTATAAAATGAAATTTTATTAGTTACAACTCTGGGTATTGAACTGTTTTTATTGTCATTCTATTTCTTTTCAAAATTGTGGTTTTTTTCTTAATTTTTTAAAAAGATTTTATTTATTTATTTGACAGAGAGAGAGACAGTGAGAGAGGGAATACAAGCAGGGGGAGTGGAAGAGGGAGAAGCAGGCTTCCCGCCGAGCAGGGAGGCCAATGCAGGGCTCGATCCCAGGACCCTGGGATCACGACCTGAGCCAAAGGCAGACGCTTAACGACTGAGCCACCCAGGTGCCCCTATTTTTTTTCTTAATTTTTAAAAACAATTTATTCATATATAACTATTGAAAAAACATTTTAGGAATATAGAGAATTCAGGAAGATTGAAGAGAATAAAAATTATTCATTATTTTATAATTTAGAAATAATTGTTTTAATTTGCACATACTCCCTTCAGCATCCTCCTTTTTTATAGTAGATGTCATACTGTATATATAACTTAGCACTTTCCTATCTTTGGTTTTTGTTTGAGGTGTATATGTATTTTTACTGCTATTAAAAACTCAAAAGCCTCAATTTATACACACCTGCATGGTGTTTCAAAATGTATCTGCAAATAGCTCACATTTTTCTATATTTTGAGCATTTGGTTAATCCCAATTTTAGCTATTATGAAAAGAATTACTACATATATAGTTTTGGTTACTTCTTTAAAGATTTTTCTTTTAATTATTTATTTGAGAGAGAGAGCGAGAGCATGAGCTGGGAGGAGGAGCAGAGAGAGAGGGAGAAGTAGACTGGTCACTGACCAGGGAGCCCGATATCGGGCTCAATCCCAGGACCCTGAGATCATGACCTGAGCCGAAGGCAGATGCTTACCTGACTGAGCCACCCAGGCACCCCTTGGTTACTTCTTTAAATTAAAAGCATTTTCTTATCTCTTCATATATTATGTTAAATTTTTACACACAAATAACACAACAGAACTCTCCTAGAAACAATACTCATTATATGCTGCATATACCTGAATTTAAAACTCTCACTAAAAAATAAAACAGAAAAGAAAGAAAAAAAAAAAACCTTTTGCCAACTTGATTGAGCACAATATCACATCTGAATACATACATTTTGATTTGTTTATTAAACTTTTACTAATCTTTCTTTCAATTATATTTACTTCTCCCTTTTGTTTTTAGAACCTACCATGTTTTAATTAAATTTTGGGCTGAAATCAAAGGTGCGGCATATACCATCACCATGTCGTGTAGATATATATGTGATCACTATATGTAGGACATTCTAAAGCAATAAAAATGAGAGATGTGATATGAATATATAAAAGGGAAAACCAAGTTTTAAACTTTATTCTCATGGTCATCACACAGATAACACAAGAGTTTCAAAAATAGAGGCTGTGCAAAATCCTTTAATGAGATGCATTCCATAAAATTGGCATTTCCAGATTTTCAAGTAGTTCCTTTTCTATAAACTGATTACGGCCCCGAAGATATCTTTAACTAGAATTATTGTTACAAAAATTCACTATGTAATTTTATATGAACTTCCTAAAGGAATGCAAATTCTGATGATACCTGTCAAGTTGGTGTGACCATAACATAAACTTGAAATGAAGCGTATATCCAGGAAGTCATGAAAGAGGAATATGAAAGCCAAGATGAAATAATTAAAACAAAGCTTAATCAAATAAAGTTTGCAATTACAGCTCAGGGCACTGTAAGTCTACTTAAATGAGATTAGTGAAGCACTGCCAGGGCTTTAGAGAGAAACAGAGACTGGGAAAGGTTCCAGAAGATGGGCAATAAACCAAATCAAATAACCAGAAAACAAAGTGATTGGTGAGCTTCAAGTCAATATATGGGAAGAGTTTAGAAGATATTGTTAAAGGATGCTTTAGGATAACATGAAAAATTAATCAGTGATAATTAGGATCCACGTGAATGGGCAAAGAACAAACCATTTTAGAATAATTGCATCAATATCTTATGCAATTTATATATTATTAGATTAGAAATGTGGTAAAAAAATGTCTCAGCATTAGTCAGAAGTTTGAAACAACTTCTTATAAAATGTTTATGGACAATATGGAGAAATACAAAAACAAAAAAAATTAAATTATTGTGTATTGCATTACTACTACATGTAGGGTACTTTATTTTTTCTTTTTTAAGATTTATTTATTTATTTGACAGAGCACAAGCCGAGGGGGGGTGGGTGTAGGGGCAGAGGGAGAGGGAACCTGACATGGGGCTCGATCCCAGGACCCTGGGATCATGACCTGAGGCAAAGGCAAATTCAACTGACTGAGCCACCCAGGAGCCCATGTAAGGTACTTTAAAGCAGTATAGAAAATATGTTAGGAATTTCTAAAGGAAAAACCATGTTTTAAACTTAATTCTGAGAAATATACAAAAACAAGTTAATAAGTATAAATTTGAAGGAAAATTTATAATTAAGAGCCTTACGAAAGATTGTCATAATTAACATTTTGTCAATGATTTATACTGCAACATGTTAGGCAGATAAACATTGGTTGATTAAACTATTAAAACACTTTGAGAGTATGGTCATAAATTATTCTGATTACATTCAAGTGGGAAGGATATTCATTTATTGGTTGAAAAATTACGAACTAAAAGACAATGATAAGCTACAAATATGGTTTGCACTAAAATAATGATTTTTAAAATTTAATTATGTTAATTATGTTAAACAATAAATGTCCATTGCTGTCTGGTTGGCCTAGACTGGTGTTACTTGGCTTAATTCATTAAACGTTTAAATTTTTTTCAAAACTTGCTTTAAACCAATATTCTAGTAGCTAATCCCCCAAAATAAAGTTAACAGATTTCTCCATTTTATCTTGAGCATCTTGAGCGTCTTCAGTGAAACGTTTTTTTCATTTGATTTATAAATTAATTGTAAAGAAATTGACACCTTCACAGTATTTATCTCAGAACATGTCATATTTTTCCATTTATGAAAGTCAGTTTTGTGCATAAGTACGATTCTATAGTGCTTTTGATATGTTTTTACATTTCTTTTAAAGTTTCTTGCTAGGCTGATTATATTTTTCATTAATATTAGAATATTCCTCCATTATATTTCATAATTGATTTTTATTACAATGCAGGAATAGATATTGGGTTTTGCACCTTATCCAGCTGGCTAATTTTCTAATTAGTCCAAATACATTTTGATTGTCTTAGATTTTTAAAGGTATAATTCCATATACAAGATGAAGCTCAGCAATGTCCTACAATGAAATCTAACATAGCAGTTGGAAGAGCTATGGCTTAGGTATAATAGCAATTATGAAAATGATTTTATTGCCTTAGTCACAATTAACTATTATTTATTAAAAATTATTAAGTGCCTGACACTATTCTAAGGATTAGTGATACATCAGTGAATAGACAAAATTCCCTTCCCTCATAGACCTTATATTTTAGTAAAAATGGAAAGTCCAAATCCACATTCTGAATGAGAATAAAAAGCATTGGAAAGTTTTGAGTAGGAGAGACATGATCTGACTTCTTTTGAAGGCCCACTTTAACACTCTGGCACTGTATAGAGAATAGACTGTAGTGGGCAAGATTTGAAACAAACCAGATAGGAAATTGTTGCTATGGTCTGGGTGACAGATGATGATGCCTTGAACCACGATGAAATATTCCATTTTTCACCATTAAACCACAATGGGAAATTGTTGTAGATTTTGAATTTATTTGAAGGAAGAGCTGATGGGATCTATTGGTAAAGTGAATATGGGGTGTCAAAAAATTAATGAAGAGGGGTGCCTGGGTGGCTCAGTCATTAAGCGTCTGCCTTCGGCTCAGGTCATGATCCCAGCATCCTGGGATTGAGCCCCACATCGGGCTCCCTCCTCAGCGGGAAGCCTGCTTCTCCCTCTCCCACTCCCCCTGCTTGTGTTCCTGCTCTCACTCTCTCTGTCAAATAAATAAAAAAAAAAATCTTAAAAAAAATTAATGAGAAGAGATTTAAAATAAATTTGAGTCTGATATTATAAATAAAAGATGACCATTGTTAGTTGCATTTTAAGAAATCTCTAGTGTGAGGATAATGATAACACTGGGCTTACCTTTCATTCTTACCCGAAATATTGCATTCATTTTGGGTATCAAAATTTAAATGGATTAGACACTAATTGAAATCTGCTCATGATGGTCAAAGGTACTGGAATTATATAATATGAAGCACAATTTGAGGAGCAGTTGATGTTTAACCTAAAGACTAGAAGGTGAGAAATAATAGCTTTTTCAAATACATTGTGTCATGTGGAAGAAAATTAAAGCTTTTTCAGAATGCACTCCATGAGGCAGAAATAGTATCTGATGAGTGTAAGTTAGAGGGACACAGGTTTTACTCATTATATGTCTGACTTGCTAATTTCATGCCTGGCCTAAAATGTAACTGTCTGTCCTGGGACATGGAATTCTCTTTATTAAGGTATTCAAGCCCAGTTTACATGACAGCTTGAGAGAGATATGGACGGATTTCAGTGTGAATTGAATGACCTTTCCAATCTGAAGGTATTGGTTATTATACAAAATTGATTATTCCATTTGATATATAGAATACTTACTGCAGGCTATAAGGACATATATATTTAGGGATGTTTTGAAAATTAGTTATCTTGACAAATTCAAGATAAGGTAATCATTCTAAATGACTTCTTCTTCAAAAAAATAGAATTAGTAGTGAAATTGCCTCAAGTAATATTTGTATTGCTTTGCTGTAAATATTTGTGCTGTTTCTTCCCCCTCCCAATATATGGAATCTTATCTAAAGTAACTTTCTTTGTAAGATTTTTATATGAAAAAATACTTTGCCTACAAATAAGCACAGTAACGATAATTCCTAGCATGTTTAATTTACCTTACTTGATTTGAAAAAATAAAAAAGCCTAGAGATATTTTTTCTCTTCTTTTACTTTTTTAATTGGTTGGCTTCAACTACAATATTCATTAGATTCATTAGATATAGCAATTATCTAAGGCAAAAAATTTTGCAAATCAAATTTTAAATTTTTTTTAAACTCTAAAATAGCCTATCTAATTTTGAAGTTAAAAGTTTTTATCACAGGGGCGCCTGGGTGGCTCAGGCGTTAAGCGTCTGCCTTCGGCTCAGGTCATGATCCCAGGGCCCTGGGATCGAGCCCCACATCCAGCTCCATGCTCTGCGGGAAGCCGGCTTTTCCCTCTCCCACTTCCCCTGCTTGTGTTCCCTCTCTCGCTGTGTCTCTCTCTGTCAAATAAATAAATAAAATCTTAAAAAAAAAAAGTTTTTATCACACTTGCATAAATATTTGACATTTAGCCTTATCAAATTAATATACTATTATTTGAATGTTAATGGGGTAATTTGATATTTCTTGATGACAATTATATTTTGGAAATTATATACCTTTATTTCTGAAAAGAAGTTGAAGAAAGGCTGCATCCACATAGGAAATTCATAGTTTTAGGGGGTTTATTATAAATCGTTTAAATAATTATAAGTTGCCAACTCCTTCATTCTCTGACTCTGAAAATCTGTAGTTTGACTGAATCCAAAGATATATACATAGCTCTAGTGATGATCAAGTAAAACATCTGACTGAAGCACTTCTGACTTCCAGTATTCTACTGCTTTGCTTTGTTTAGCTTAGTGCCCCTGTCTGAAACATTACAAGGTTTCAGCCTAGAAGCATTTCTCTCATCAGCCCTACTTTTTCATTAATAAGCCCTCCTTTGGCATAAAATTTAGGCATATCAGCTATTTACATTTGAAGAAGTGGTATCTAGCAGAGAACAGCTCTGATGGATGATTTCAATATGCTGTAGGAACTCTGCCACAGCAGCTTTATCTTCAATTACGTTTATCAGCCAAAAGGTTAGGCTAGGATAGATTTTTTTTATCAATGAGTGTTATGATGGCTCCTCTGCAGGAAATTCCCAGGATATTCATCGCCAACCTGGATTTGCTTTTAGTCGCAATGGACCAGTAAAGAGAACACCTGTCACACACATTCTTGTGTGAAGACCAAAACGAACAAAAGCAAACATGTCTGAATTTCTTGAATCTGAAGATGGAGAAGTGGAACGGCAGCGAACGTACAGTAGTGGACACAATCATCTATATTTCCATAGTAATACTTCTCCATTCACAAGAAATGAAGTAGATAGTGAAGATGAAAAAGATCCTGAATGGCTAAAAGAAAAAAAAACATTACTCGATATGCAGAAGGAGAAGGAAGGCGTAACTATGGAGGTGCGGCACTACTGGGAGGCACAGGACCCGTGTTTTGGGGAGAACTAGATTCACAAGACTTGGGGGAGAGAGAGATGAATGAAAAGAGAATCTGGGGAAACAATGAGGTAAGTGGAAATTCTGCCTGTCTCTGTGGTGTGTTGATTTATTGTGAGGGTAAAGATTATTGGTAATGGGATCCAATGTAATCTAATCTGATTTCTTCTAATTGCCATTTGTCCTGGAAAACAGAGAGAGAGCCATCAAGCGGTAAATAGGTTCTCAGAGAAGAGTGAATGATTCTTTAGGGCTATTATGTAGAAAGGGCAAGGTCATAGCAATGTTTACAGGTGGTAAGTCACACCTTATGAAAATGTAGTGCTTGTTTCTGACAAAGGTTCATCCCCACCTTTGCATGTACTTGTTTTTTTAGTTAATTAATGCAATTAATTTAATTAATGCAAAACTGGCCAAATCTCTTGTACTGGAATTTGGGAAGCCTCCCTTCCCTCTTTCATAGGTGAAGGCTGAGGCACTCAAGTTTAGAAGGCAGATTGGGGTTTGGGAGAGGATTGTAAGGAAAGAGCTCTCTGTGTTTTGTGCGGTAAAAACACTGGCCTGGCAGACAAAGTAAAATGTTTCAGTAAAAGGAGAGGGCATTGAAAGGAGAAAGATGGAGTTTATAAGTGCCATGTCCTAATTTCTAAGTATCCTTATAAATTAAAAAAAAAATATTTTAATGTGACAAAGTTACAAAACTCTGTTGTTACTACCTTTTATATATTGTTTTTTTGAAATCCGTGGTACTCTTAAACCCATAAAGGAGGACTGATCCATAGAAGACTAGGGAATGGACATCAGTCTCCCCTTATTTTCTGATCTTTTTGTGGAGGATTATTTCATTGTCTCCCTTGTACTTTGTTTTTAACTGGCATTTTTATGACATAAATTATATTAGTTTTAAGGAATAATGCAGAGATCCTGTGAACCCTGTACTCAGTTTACCCCAATGAAAACATATTGCAAAATTATAGTACAATATCAAAAACAGGGTATTAACATCAATACAATCCACCCATTTATCCATATCTCTCTAGATTTACTTGCTCATTTGTGTATTTAAATTATATACAATTTTATCTTTTTTTTTAAAGATTTTATTTATTTATTTGACAGAGAGAGACACAGCAAGAGAGGGAACACAAGCAGGGGGAGTGGGAGAGGGAGAAGCAGGCCTCCCGCGGAGCAGAGAGCCTGATGTAGGGCTCAAGACCTGAGCTGAAGGCAGACGCTTAATGACTGAGCCACCCAGGTGCCTCTACAATTTTATCTTATATGTAGATTTGTGCACCCACTGTCAGAGTTAAGAAACTAAAGTTTTATCACAAAGCTTCTTCCTGTTGTCCTTTTACAACTATGTTCATCTCCTTCCATCCCTCAACTGTCGTCTCTGGTCTGACTACTGACAACTATTAACATGTTCTCCACCTCAAATATTTTGTCATATCAAAATGATATGTAAAAGAAATCATATAGTATATTTTCACATTGTCTTTTTTCACTTAAAATAATCTCTAGAGATTCTTTGAAGTCATTGTATATATCAATAGTTTATTTCTCTTTATTGCTGAGTAGTGTTCTATATTATGGATGTACCAGAGATGGTTTAACCATATACCTATTGAAAGACATCTGAGCTGTTTACAGTTTGGGGCTATTACAAATAAAGCTGCTATGAATTTCTGGTTTAAGTTTTTGTGTGAACATAAAATTTCATTTCTCAGAGATAAATGCTAAAGAGAGTAAAATTCCTGGGTCATATGATAATTGCATGTTTAATTTTTTAAGAAACTGTTAAACTGCTTTCCAGACTGCTATACCATTTTGCATTCTTATCAATAATGTAGAACAATCCAGTTTCTCTGCATCCTCAATAATGTTTGGTTTTTGTCAATATTTCTTATTATATCCATTCTGATCGTGTGTAGTGATAGCTCATTGTAGTTTTAATTTGCATTTCCCTGGTGGCTCATAATGCTAAACATCTTCCCATGTGCTTATTGGCCTTCAGTGTATCCTCTTCAGTGAAATATATGTTCATATCTTTTGCCCTTATTGAATTTTATTTTTGCTATTGGGTTTTGAGAGTTCTTTACATATTTTAAATGCCAGCTTTTTGTTAGATATGTAATTAAAAATTTTTCTTCCAATCTGTAGCTTGTCTTTTTATGTTGTTATAAGCTTTTGCAGGGCAAAAGACTTTAATTTTGATTAGATTCAATTTGTCAATTTTTCCTTTTACAGATCATACTTTTTGTGTCAAACCTAAGAATACTTCGCTGAAAAATCCTGAAGACTTTCCTTCTTTTCTCTAAAAGCTGTATGGTTTTAAGTTTTACATTTAAGTTCATGATCCATTTTTAGTTTTTGTAAAATAAGCTGTGAAATTTAAGTTGAGGTCCATTTTTTGCCTCTGGTGGCTCAGTTGTTCTTAGCACCACTTGTTGAAAGGCAGTCTTTCACAGAATTGCTTTTTTTTACCTTCCTACAAAGTCAGTTGAGCATATTTGTGTGGGCTATTACTGGACTTTCTATTCCATTATGTGGATCTATGCGTTTACTTCTCTGCCAGAAGCACAATGTCTTGATTACTGTAGCTATACAGTATACTTTGAATATCAAATAAAGTGATTCCTCCATTTATTCTTATTTCAAGATAATTAGGCCTATTCTAGAGCTTATAACTTTCCATGTAAATTTTAGAATTGTCTATGTCTGCAAAAATCTCTGTTGGGACTTCTGTAGAGATTGTATTAAACCCACAAGTTCATTTGGGGAGAATTTTTATTATGTTGAGTCTCCCAATCCATGAACTTTGTATATTTCTCCATTTATTTAGGTTTTCTTTGATTTCTTCCATCTGAATTTTGTAATTTTAATATACATGTCCTGTACATATTTTGTCAAATGTATGTCTAAGTTTTTCATTATGTTTGGAGTAATTGTAAGTAGTATTTGTGCTTTCAATTGTTGTTTTTCTCATGCTCATTGTTAGTATATAGAAATACTATTAATTTTTTGGATATTAATTTTGTATCCTGTGATCTTACTAGTTCTAATTCTAGGACTATTACGGTAGATTACTTGTGATTTTCTACAATCATACCATCTGTAACTATAGAGATAGATTTATTTCTTCCTGTCCAATCTGCAGGTCTTTCTTATCTTTTTCTTGCCTCACTTCAGGAGCTACATCTTAGTATTACATTGAATGGGAATGTTGAGAGTCAACATTTTCCTTTTTTCCCTATTTTATAGGGACAGCATTTTGACTTTCACCATTAAGTATAATTAAGTTAGTTTTAATGTCTTTACCAAGTTGAGTATTTAGCATTAATGTTAGATTGGTAAGGAATATTGCATAGTCTTTTCTGCCCTTAGGTAAGGATTCAATTCTCTGGTTTCGTCTTTTGAGATCTCAATCTTTGGTAGTGAGTGGAGCACCCTTCTTCCCGTCCCGACCACCAAGCCACTGTGCCTGCTCTGGGAATGTTATTGCCTTTAGTTTTCCATTTAAGGTCTCTGAAGGTATCTAGGAATAGGAAAGAAACTTTTCAAAACTACAAAAAGGTGTAGGGTTGTTTTTACACAGCTTTTGTAATAAATATTTCTCTTTAGCAGGAACTTATCAAATGTTTGTGTATAGTACACTTTTTTACTCTGGGGATGAGAGAAAAAGTCCTCACCTATCTCTAACCACTAGGATACCCAAGTGTGTCAAAAATTTTCTTGATTGAACAGTAGCATACCTTAGGTCACTTAATGTGAGGCCTTGCAGAGATGGGGCTATGAATTACTTGTCATATGATACACTATCAATTTAAATTCTTGTTAAGAGCCAAAGAGGAGTAGCATCCAAACACAGGAGCAAGTAAGAGCCAATTTCCCTGTGTAACACTTTCCCATGGGTAAACTGGTAACAACTTTTTAGACAGAAGGAAGATTCCTTGCCATAATAAGACAGTGTCTTTTGAAGTTCCCCTAAAGCCTCGTATTCGATTTGAGCAGCAAAGAAAACATGTTAGGTGAGTTTGTGTCTAAACATGTTCTGTAACAAGTTAGTCTTATATGTCACAGTAAAGAAAGAGAGGAAGGAGCATAGGGACAGATATGCTGACTGAATGACTCATTTACATCCCAAAAGTCTTAAGGCATGAGATACATCTTCCTTTTTCTCCTTCAAGCTTACCTACTCTTCTCTTACCTTTAAAAGGGATTTGTAGAATCACAGTGCTCTACTAACAATAAGACAGTATGCTTCTGACTACAGCTATTTGGGGCCAGATTATCTTAGTATCTAGCCTAAGAAATTCTTTTCTAGAGTAAGGCCAAGGCATTTGGTAGAAAACTTTAGTCATTTTATAGATTCAATGTCTTTTCATAAGCAAACTAAAAATAATTGTTTTTTTACCATTCATCCAACAAACACGTGATGAGTACATATTGTATGTAAGACTTTATGGCTGAGCAAAACTGAGCTATTAACCAACCTTGTCATTATCATTAAAAACACATAAACAGCAAACAAACCAAAATAAGCAAACAAAAAATCCTCAATTCCGAATAGTGTCTCTTTAAAGAAAAAAAATTGTCACTATTGAGTATATTTGAAAAAAAAAACAAAACCAAAATCTGTGACTGATCATTTTAGAAGTTTGACTAAACTTTTTTTTCTGAGTAAACTATTTCTATTTACATCACTATGAATAACTATATGATTTCAGCTCATCCTTGAATTTATCTAGTGTCGTGAAATTCACTAGAATGAACCTGACCAATGACCATGGTTAAAAAAGAAGTCTGATGGCAACTTCTTAGAATAGAACCATTTACTTAACAACTTCCTTCCTTCCACTAATCTATTTCTATCTGGTCCATGGCCACATATAGTTTCTGCTTTCTTTCTTTGAACTCCTTCATCTTGAGTTTTGGAACAAATGCAGTATATTTATATCTTTCTCAGATTGTCAGCATTATTTCAACATTCCAGTTGATAAAGTATTTAGTTTATGAGTTTGGTATTTATTTATTTATTTTAACCAATTTTGTTATGCTTTTGTAGCCTAAAGTTCATAAGACTCATCAACCAAGAGATATAAATGAGGTCACATTAACGTTAATGTGGGAATTCCACTTTGGTGTTATCTTCTACCTGCACAACAATGGGATTTCAACCCCCTGAAAAGTCTCACTGGTACTCTTGAGACTCTTTAGGGAGTGTTTCACATTTGTTCAGTACTGATCTTAAACATCACAGTATTGTTGTTTTACCCCCATGTCTCCACTGTTGATTGACTGTATCAACTTGTCATTCATCATTCTGCTATATTTGTCCTGATTATGATATCTCAATGCAGCCTAAACAAGACAGACTTTAAAAGGCACTACTTTTCTCTCAGTCATTAAATGACCTTCATGAAGAAACCAGGCTCAAGAGGCCTCATCCTGTATGATTCAATTAATATGATATTCTAGAAAAGGCAAAACTGGGTACAAAGAACAGATCAATATTTGCCAGGGGCTGTTGGTAAGGAAAAGGGTTGACTACAAAAGGGGCAGGAAGGAGGTTTAGGGCGTTATGGAACTATACCTTGATTATGGTTGTGGATACTCAATTTTATGCATTTGTACAAATTCATAGAACTATATATTTACTGTATGTAAATTTTACCTCAATTAAAAAATATCCTTCGCGAAAACATTTCCTTTAACTTCTGCCTACCCCTATAGTAGAATACAAACATCCTCTGTGGCTGAGTTGGATATTTGGGGAAGGGTACAAATTATAATCTCTTTCTCATTTTTTTGGCCTCATTTATGTACGTCATCCCCTTCTCTTTATCCAAAACAGGAGACTTTATGTAAATTTAGTCATAACAATAGACTAATTGGGCCAATGATTCTATTTCTAAATACACAATAAAAACAAATATTTAAATTTTCTTAAATTTAGTTGAAAACAACCTAAGCTTCATTGCAAAAATTGTTATTTAACAATATTTAACTCTAATTGGTAGGTTGTATAATAATTTTGTTTAAAAAAGACCCATTTGATTGACTTCCTGTATGGCATTTTGTAGCAGTGAATTTGCAACAGATGGATATTCCAAAAAACTAAACAGGCCTATATTCTAGCACAACATTTCTGCTATCTGATCTTATAGTCTCTGCTTTGAACACCTCCCAGGAGGTATTCTTTCCATCTTCACAGAATTATGAAAGTTAAAGTGATCTTTATATGTAACAGAAATCTTTCTCATTTAAACCCACTTACTCTGGTTCTTTTTTTCTTTTTTTCTAGAGTTTTAAATAGTTCTTATCTCTATCCATTAAAAAAACTTTCAAAACTTCCAAATATCTGAAACAATTAAGATGTCTTTCTTGAATACTCTTTCCTTCAACCTGGAGACCTCCCTTATATGATATGATTTTTATTTCCGTATAGCAGCTTGATCCCTATTTCTTATCTGGTTTATTATCATTGCTATTTTTATTAATAGTTGTATTTATTTATTTATTTTTCATATTTTCTTAAATCTTACTGCCCAGAACTGAACACATTTCTTTAAGAGATCTGACCAGAAGAGATCAGAAATACCACAGTATTCATTGAAGATATTACATTTCTATTCATGTAACTTGTATGGAACAACAAAAGACCCTGAATAGCCAAAGCCATCTTGTAAAAGAAAAGCAAATCTGGAGGCATCACAATTCCTGACTTCAAGTTATATACAAAGCTATAGTCATCAAAACTATAGTATTGGCAAAAAAATTGACACATCAATGGAACAGAATAGAAAATCCAGAAGTAAACCCACAATTACATGGTCAATTAATCTTTGACAAGGCAGGAAAGGATATCCAGTGGGAAAAAGACAGTCTCTTCAACAAATGGTGTTGGGAAAACTGGACAACAACATGCAAAACAAGGGAACTGGACCACTTTCTTACACCATACACAAAAATAAATTCAAAATGGATTAAAGACTAAATGTGAGACCTGAAATTATAAATTTCCTAGAAGAGAACACAGGCAGTAACTTCTCTGACATTGGCTGTAGCAATTTTCTTCTAGATAGGTCTTCTGAGGCAAGGGAAATAAAAGCAAAAATAAACTATTGGGACTACACTGACATAAAAAGCTTCTGCACAGTGAAGGAAACAATTAACAAAACTAAAAGGCAACCTACAGAATGGGAGAAGTTATTTGCAAATGACATCTAATAAAAGATTAGTATCCAAAATATATAAAGAACTTATAAGACTCAACACCCAAAAAACATATAATCCAATTTAAAAATGGACAGAAGACATAAACAGACATTTCTTCAAAGAGTACATAAAGATGACTAACAGACACATGAAAAGATGCTCAACATCACTGATCATCAGGGAAATGCAAATCAAAACTATGATTAGGTATCACCTCACAACTGTCGGAATGGCACAACACAAAAAACACAAGAAACAACAGGTGTTGGTAAGTTTGTGTAGAAAAAGGAACCCTTGTGTACTGTTGGTGGGAATGCAAATTGCTACAGCCATTGTAGAAAACAGTATAGAGGTTCCTCAAAGAGTTAAGAATAGAACTACCCTAGGATCCAGTAATTGCACTACTAGGTATTTTCCCAAAGAATACAAAAACACTAATTCCAAGGGATACTTGCACTCCTACATTTACTGCAGCATTATTTACAACAGCTAAATTATGGAAACAGCCCAAGTGATTATGGATAGGTCAATGGATAAAGAAGATGTGGTGTATATATATATATATAAACGTTAATGTGGAAATACACACACACACACACACACACACACACACACACACACACACACACTGGAATATTATTCAGCCATAAAAAGAGTGAAATCTTCCCATTTGCAACAACATGGATGGAGCTAGAGAGTTTAACACTAAGCGAAATTAAGTCAGGGAACGACAAATACCATACGATTTCACTCATATGTGGAATTTAAGAAACAAATGTGCAAAGTGGATAAAAAAGAGAGAGTGAGAGACAAACGAAGAAACAGACTCTTAATTATAAAGAAAAAATTGATGTATAGAGAACAAACTGATGGTTACCAGAGGGGAGTTGGGTGGGGGGATGGGTTAAACAGGTCATGGGGATTGAGGGGGACACTTGTCCTGATGAGGACCAGGTGATGTATGGAATTGTTGAATCATTTTATTGTACACCTGAAACTAATATAACACTGTATGTTAGTTAACTGTAATTAAAATAAAAACTTAAAAAAACACATCACATGCCTCCATTTGTATTAATACATATAACTCTAACTTATTATTTTTAATACCTTCAGAATTCACATAGTGTATATGAATATAACTAATGTATTTTATCCTTCCTTTACTTAGGATCAATGAGACAATACTGCCAAATATGCTGATAGATCCCCAAAAGTAAAGTGGCTAGATCAAAGTAAGTGCGTTGAAATTATACTACTAAATATTTCCTAACTATTTTCTCATTTCCTTCAACAATGTATGATAGGATCCTTGTCTCCGCATCCCTACCAGCACTATTAAATTTTTCACAATCTAATGAAAACAGTTATATCATATTTGCTCTACTTCTACCCTAGACCTTAAAGGAAGCAAGGTTTTCTTTATTTCCTTTTCATTTGCAGTTCTATTTTGAAATTGTTTTATACCTTTGTTCATTTATTTTATTATACTGATTGTTCTCTTTAATTAGTAAAAGATCTTTCCACATTTTGGTTATAAATATTTTGTGTATTATATGCATTTTTAATTAGCCAGACTTTCATATTAAACAGTAGAAATCTTATATTACATACTATCTGTAACACATTTTTGTTACCTACGATTAGGACTATGATGTTGTTAATTAAGGGTAATTAGAGTGTTGGAAAATGCCATACTTAATGGTGGTGAATAATTGCAAACATGGCCTCACTATAATTTACTTAGCCATTTGACTTATATTGGTCATAGACTTTTTTTTAACCTGAAAAATAATCCCATCATAAAGTATTTATTGTTTTATCCATCATATTTTTAGTCTAGGATCTTAGAATGAGAATCAGTGGATTCAAACACATGAACATTTTATGCATCTTTTTTTTTTTTTTTTTAAGATTTTATTTATTTGACAGAGAGAAAGACAGCCAGAAAGGGAACACAAGTAGGGGAGAGGGAGAGGGAGAAGCAGGCTTCCCGCCGAGCAGGGAGCCCGATGCGGGGCTCGATCCCAGGACCCTGGGACCATGACCTGAGCCGAAGGCAGACGCTTAACGACTGAGCCACCCAGGCGCCCCTATTTTATGCATCTTAATAAATGTTTCTAATAAATATGAAAGTTTTTTTTTTCACTTTCTTCTTTTACGGTGCTTCCACTGAAAGTAATTTAACTGGGGGATGTCTGGGTGGTGCAGTCAGTGAAGTGCCTGACTCTTGGTTTCGGCTCAAGTGTGATTTCAGAGTGGTGAGATTGAGCCCCTCGTCAGACTGCCTGCTCAGTGGGGAGTCTGTCTGAGATTCTCTCTCCCTCTCCCTCTGCTCCTCCCCATTGTGCTCTCTTGCTTTCTAAAGTAAATAAATTAATTAAAAAAAAAGACAGTAATTTAATTGGGAAATTAATATTTCTACATTTTACAGTGCTTTAAAATATATTTTGTTTCACTTGACCTTTATATAAAATTAAGTATTTCTTTTGTTTACTGGATTAGTTCCTCTATAATTCCAATGGTGATCAGATTCATGCTATTTTTTCCCATTTGAATGATAACTCCTCATATACTAATATGGTAAAAATGATACTGCATGTTTGATAAATCACCAGTTTATACGGTTAAAAAAAGAGACATTTATATTCCCACATTAATATTTAAGTATTTAAGTTAAAGATAACTCTCCAAGGTTGCCCCTGGATCAGGAATTTGTGTTTATAGTTTTCTTTCTGTCCCCAACCTCGGACTTCCTTTCATTAAGGTCTCTACTCTAATATCACCTCATCTAAAGGGCTTTTTCTCACCACACTTTATAAAGGAGACCTCTCTCCTTACCCTTTCCTATCTACTCTGCTTTTTCTTTACATCCTATACTGTATTTCAGATAGTAAAAATTGTTTATGTAATTGTGCATAATTTGCTTTTCTGGCACTATAGGCCTCTGCACCACGAGAATAAGGAATTTGTCCAATGTCTTTATTGTTACATTTTAAACACCTAAAGTATTTTCTGGATTATAGGTGTTCAATAGATATTGTTAAATTAGTGAATATCTGCCAAATTAATTGTTTGATTTTGTTCAAGCATTTATTACTTCAGAGTAAATTTTACACTTACTTTCATGTGAATAGGGAATATGCTGACAGAGAGATTGTAGGTCTTTTTTTGTTTTCTTGTACTCTTGGGTATTAAACATTCTTTAAAAACACTTGGAAAAATGAACGACTTCATTTGGGAGAGACATATTTTCATTTGAATGTGGATATTTTAGTGATTAATGCATAAAAAGTAAAATACAAACTCTCCTGTTGTCATTGTTCTGTGATCTTGGGGAGCAGCTTATCTTAGTTTGGACAACCATATACTATGCGATAATGTGGCATTGTCATGTAAAGATGGCTGTAGTTGTCAAACAGGTAGAGTCGAAAGGCAACATTTTAAGAAAAAGGTTTTAAAAAGATCTTAGAATCATGCATAAACCCACAACTTAAAATCTGTTATTCATTATATATAATCTTAAGAGCAGCTCAGAGTTTGGATTGTGATTAGTTGGCATGTTGGCATTTAACATTCCACATGACCTATAGTCACAGCTAGAAATGCTGTTTAATGTTTTGAATCACCACTTTTATTACCCAAACTTTAAAAAATGCCCTGTACAATAAATGCTTTTGATTTATATTAAAATGCAAAAGGAATCTAATATAAAATAATTATAGCCTCATAATATTTTTAGCTCTGGACAACCACTCCCTCACTCTGAAAGTTTATGGTTTACATAACATAGGGCAGATTACTTATACATCAATACCACCATGTGTCCTAATTATTGATAGGCAGAGATTTTCCTTTATCACCAGTTTAGTTTTCATTTATTCTTTTTATTTCAAGTTTCTCATCTATGTACCTATGTATGTATCTATCTATCCATTCTCATTATCGGAATTGGAAGGGGTGGTTATAGCAATAAATTAGAATAATTTAACAAAACAGTATTAATCATCAAAGTGTTCCATAACTGATTGACTGGATCTTTTAGATTCATAGCTTAGATACCCAAGGAGTTCCGCCATTCTTCCCTATTCATTCAGATAAACTCCTTACATGTTAACATTAGCCAGGATCAAACCAGATTAGCTGTCAGTGGTGAACACAGCTCTGAATAATAATAGGGTAAAATAAAAATAAGTGTAACAGTGATAATTCAAGGATTTTACTGCTAGGGATGTGCTACAAATTGTGTTCTAGCTTTCAAGCAATCAATGTGAGAAGAAGAGCATAGCTCCAAGATTTATGTTTGAATTTTTTTTCCCCCAGTATGTTGTGGAGTTTTAGAGGGCTACTCTCTTAGTACTAGTGTTTCCTAAAGAGACACTACCACTCTTAAGGTCCAAAACAATAGCTAACATATTGCAAAAGGGAGTGTGTGTATGTGTGTGTGCGAATTGTATAGAAAACCATCTTAATACTTATCTATGCTTATAAGGGGAAGAGAAATATGTGGAGACTCTCACATTTGTATAATGGTTTTACTGAATTGCTTTGGTTTGCTGAAAAGCTTGTTAATGCTGAAAAATTCCAGGGGTTCTCTTCAAGGACTATCTGCAATACTATTTAATTCCTAGGAAATTTATGAACTATGTTAACCCAAATTTTATCTTTGTATCTTTCAGGGAATTCTTAAAAACAAAGTATGCCATAAACTGGTAGGTTCAAAAGATTTTTTTTCTTTTTTAAATTAGTATGTGAGTAACAAGCTAAATAAATATATATTTGATATCCAAGGGAGGAAATTACATAATTCTTGTTAGCAAAATAATTTTCCTTAGTTGCTTGGTAATACGTTCTCTCTTTGGTAAAAGTTCTCAGTATAATTTAAGTTTTTTACCACTTGTCCTGGGTTTTACTTGCTTTCTGGGCCCACAGAAAAGCTTCTCAGTATCGCTAGGCTTCTGTTGCCTTTATGGCTTTGTGCTCCAAAGTAATTAATATTGTATTAAAATTGTTGATTTTGTTGAATTATCTACATTCAAATAAAAATACGTCTCTCCCAAATGAAGTCGTTCATTTTTCCAAGTGTTTTTAAAGAATGTTTAATACCCAAGAGTACAAGAAAACAAAAAAAGACCTACAATCTGTCAGCATATTCCCTATCCACATGAAAGTAAGTGTAAAATTTACTCTGAAGTAATAAATGCTTGAATAAAATCAAACAATTAAACCAAACCCATAGTTTGGTGACTAAATATGGTTTTGGAAATGGAATAATGTTTATTCATGTTAAAATGAAAAAACTATATTGTATCTAGCAAATTTTCAGAATCTATGCATTTACTTTGGTAAGTTTGTCTTAAAATTTCTATGAAAAATTGATGTGTTTTTTGTTTTGTTTGTGTTTTTGTTTTTTTGTCCATAAGGAGTAGGTGGGAAAAGCCACATGATTTTATTTTTTTTTTATTTTTTATTTTTTTTAAAGATTTTTTTTTTTTTTTAATTTATTTATTTGAGAGAGAGAGAATGAGAGAGAGCAAGCACATGAGAGGGGGGAGGGTCAGAGGGAGAAGCAGACTCCCTGCCGAGCAGGGAGCCCGATGCGGGACTCGATCCAGGGACTCCAGGATCATGACCTGAGCCGAAGGCAGTCGCCCAACCAACTGAGCCACCCAGGCGCCCAGGCCACATGATTTTAGACTTTATTGCAAACTGGGAAAGTTATAGCTCTCTTGCGATCACGATTTTAAAATACAAAAGTCATTTTAATAAAATCACTTTTGTGTCCTTTCAGTCTCAACAATATAATGTTTATATATTTGTATGGTTTTATTTTATTGTAGGTGGCATAGGGATGGTTCAGATATGATTCAGCTATTTTGAAACTGCAGGCAATTGCCATGCTGTATTTAAGAGTCTATCAGATCTGTTATTAGGATTTTGCAAATTACTGGCACACATATAGTTAATTGTGGCTGTGCAAAATAACAAAACAACAAACAAGTTAAATCACTGTTTGGTCACTGATCAGTGTCTCAGCATCTGATCATCATGATCAGTGAAAAAAGCTGAATCAAATTGAAATGGTTGATTTCATAGCACCTTTACGAAATGAGTTTTCTGTACATCTCACAAGAATAGAAAATGCTAGTGTTGTGTGGGTTAAAATACATTAATTCCACATAAAGCACTCTACAAAAGAAAAGGATATTTGATTTGTATGCCTTTAAAGTTTTAACAGATGAGTCTATCCCTGTGAGACCACAGACCATTTACCATCACTAGACTGATTTCTTTCAATGCTAAAGTCTTGATGGTACTTTTCAGTACAGTTCATTGTGAGTAGAATGATACTTCAAATACACATTAACTAAAGAGCCTTCAGAGGCTGTATTAAGGAGATGAAACTCTCTGTGGTAGAGGGGATAGTAGCATTTCCTAAGAAGCAAACTTCTTGATAAGGCTTATATAAATGAAACTACTGTAACAACTTTTAAGTTTCTTTGTAGGTATTGAAATAATCAAATAGAGTTGTGGTTAGTGCAATACTAATTTGTTCTAGGAAAAAGTAATTTTTATTATTTTTTAGTGTTTTAATTTGTTAAATGTGCATTCTGCAATTTTTTTCTGAAGTTATTTTGCTTACAAGATGGATATATTTGCAAGATGGATATCACAAATGACAACTGATATCAATTAAAGGGAACATGTACTAAGAAATTGATATCTAAGGGATACTACAAAAGGAAATTTCATTTTATAAATCGCCATTTAAATTTTAAATGACATGAGAAAATCAGGACAGACAATTATTCAAGATAAAGACACCAAATTAAACAAAATAGTTATCTCTGGATGTGAGAATTTTGGCACATTTAGTTTTTTTTTAATTCTTTCTTTCTTTCTTTTCTTTTTTTTTTTAACCATATCATGTACTTTTTTAAAAATTATTTTTCTTCTTCTTTCATGCTTTCTTATATTTTCCACAACTTGCTTTTGAGATCAGAAAAATACATACATTAAAACATGGTTATTTTAAGGGGGAAAACCAATTAGGGAAGTCATCCAACAGAAATTCTGCCAAATAAATTGTAGCCTATCAAAAGGTAAGGTGTTATATGCAAACAATGAATTATGGAACACTACATCAAAAACTAACGATGTAATGTATGGTGATTAGCCTAACATAAAAAAAAAAGATAACTTACTAGGAGAAGGGCTGAAGACTATGATATTTCTTTTGAACAGAACCACATGACACAAATGAATATGGGTGTTACATTAATTTTTAAATACAACCATTCCTAAATTTGTTTAAATCAATACATTATTAGTGACTCAAAAATTAATTTAAACTTCAATAATCATGTCATTATACTCTGTTATCAAATGAGATAATTTCCCATGTCACTTTGTCACTTTGGGTTATATAGTATATATATGTTATGTGTCTCTATACATATATTTGCGTGGCTTTAAAGTTCTAACAGATGAGTCTCTCCCTGTGAGACCACAGACATACATACATACATATATTCATGGGGGGACAGGGTGGAACTTCTCATAACTTAGTCCATCCAAATTGGATTTGTTCTTATTTCCTGGTTACCTCATTCACAAAGAGTTCTCTATATTGATTTTGTCCTCTTCTGAAGTTCTTTATTGCTTATGGTCTGAACTGCCCAAGTAGCTAATTGGTGTGTAGAATTTATGTTCCAGTATATGCTAGCTCTGTCTCTGCAAAGATATAAATTCCTTACAATTCTGATACTCATCTTTTCCCCAGTCTCTCTACCATGGTAGACACTCAAAACATATTTATTGAAAGACTGACTTGAAAGAATGTTTTGATGTCAGGTTGATTTATTATGATAATGTACATAGTGTCCCACTTTCCAATGTAAATGTAAAAAACAATTTTCTATTCCCAATGAAAATTCATTGTTTCACTGTGAGTCTTATAAAAATACTCATCTTATTATGGAATTATATATTTTGATTATTAAAATCTGATTTAGTTTACTCTGGCTTAAAATTAATCCTGAAAAACACTTTCCTTTTCTGAACTTATCACTAAAATCCATATAAAAGAAAAAGAGAAATGAAAACAACTTGAGGGGCGCCTGGGTGGCTCAGTCATTAAGCGTCTGCCTTCGGTTCAGGTCATGATCCCAGGGTCCTGGGATCAAGCCCCGCATCGGGCTCCCTGCTCAGCAGGAAGCCTGCTTCTCCCTCTCCCACTCCCCCTGCTTGTGTTCCCTCTCTCGCTGTCTCTCTCTCTGACAAAATAAATGAATAAAATCTTTAAAAAAAAAAACAAAACTTGAATATAAATAGCTAAACTACTGTCAAATTATGGGAGGAGTTAGTCACAGTTATGAATTTAAAGGCACTATTTTATGTCAAACAAGCAAACAATCAATAAACAAATAAATCCAAGCAAACTAGAGCTCACATTATGATACCTGGGCTTTGCCTCATGAAAGAGAGTAGCCTAGCTAATTGTCCCCTCCTTCAGTGTCTGCCTCTTGTTTTAAAGATCCACTTTCTTTCCATCACAAAAACTCGGCCACAAGTGCTGCTTTTGGGTTGCCTAAAAAATTGATCTCTCTCAATTAAAGGCTTTCTACATCTATCAATTTATTATATGTATTTTACCTCAATTAAAAAAATGGAAAAAAGTACTTAAAAAAAAGAAGAACTGGGCTTTTTCTAGAGAGACAGAGATTCAAAGCTTGAGAGGGATTTGGCATCAGTGAGATTCTCCATTAGTGGCCAGATGGTAAGGAATGTGGGACCTCACTAGGATTTATGTGTAGCTCATGGCTGACAATCAGTCAGAAACCAGGGACTTTAGTCCTCAAACTGCGAGTTAATAATCTAAATGAGTGTGGGAGTAATCCTTCTTCAGAGCTTCCAGAAATAACACAGCCCAGCTAACACCCTGGTTTTAGCCTTGTAAGATTCTGAGCAGAGAACCTAACCACACTATTCATGAACTTCTCATATAAAAATCTGGGGATTATAAATGAGTATTCTTTAAAGTCACTAAGTTTGTGATAATTTGTTACATAGCAATAGAAAATTAATACACATGTAAATAAAATGTGCTAAATTAATGAATTCAGGAGATTGGTACAAGGTCAGCAAGCTAATGTGGAGAAACAGGTAAGATGAAGAGAGGAATTTCAGAGTCCTTGTACTACAAAGTAATGAGCCAAGATCTCAGTTGAAAAACCCAACAAGTAGAACTTGGAACTCAGTAAAAATTACAATGCTCATGAGCACTCCTGGTTGCTTTAGGACATGGTCTGGTATTTTGGGTTTAGGTTCTATGTGTGTTTTAGAGGGGTTTTCATCATTTAAAAAAGGGATGAAATTATAAGATAATGGTTTTGGATCCTTGGGACCCATATATATTTTATATCTCTGATAACTCGGTCATACCATCTATAAAAGTAAATTTATTTGTGGCTCCATATTGCATCTCCTTCTTATATGGTGCCATGTCTCAAAAAATGAGACCCTAGACACAGCAATGATTGATACTATACTAAAGTATCTGCTGAAAAATTCTGTAAGGATAAAAACTCAAGGCTACAACATAGCTACAGATTTTAGACAACATTTTTTTCAGTTTTTGATAGAACAAATTAAAAGAAAGACGTATGATGTAGAAGAGAAATTTAATGAATAAGCTTTTATTGATAAATAACCCACAAACAAAATAACCTAAGTCTACAAACAAAGACAATAGACTAGTAGAAAGTAAATGGATATTTAGAAATATAGAAGGCCACAAAAAATCAACAAATTTTAGATAGGAGTTATACAGAACATTTTCTATAATCAGCATGTAATGAAGATAGAAATTAAAGGTAAACAAAACATAAAAGTATGTAAAACAATAAAAAATTTTTAAAAAAAGTATGTAAAACTAAAAATTTTAACCACTGGATAAGAGAAGAAATAAAAAAGAAAGTAACATTTATTTATTTATTTATTTATTTATTTTTAAAGATTTTATTTATTTGAGAGAGAGAAAGAGAAAGAAAGCATGAGCAGGGGGAGGGGCAGAGGAAGAAGCAGACTCCCCATTGAGCAGGGAACCTGATGTGGGGCTCATCCCAGGACCCTGGGACCATGACCTGAACTGAAGGCAAATGCTTAACCAACTGTGCTACCAAGGCACCCCAAAAATAACATTTTAACTGGGAATTAATTTCATTTAATTGTTGTAAGTAAAAATTTATGATATATGACAAATAAGATATTTGAATTAAAATTAATATTTAATTATTTTATCATATGTTATAAATTTTCATATTATTTATTAAAATAAGCTATCAAAATAAATATGAAACAAGCTAAGAAAATAATTACAAAATGCTTAACAAAACAGAAAAAATATCTATAAATTAAGGATTAAAATATATTTTAAAAAGTAAAGTCAGTGAAATAAGAGAATAGTATAATTAGCAAACCTATTCATTTCAAAAATTCAAAAAATAGGGAAACTCATGACAAATTGGTCAAGAAATGAAGAAGAAAATAAACATACCCAACACAGAAAAAGAGAAGTGGGCAGAACAAAATAAGATGCAATCTTTTTTCTTTTTTTAAAGATTTATTTATTTGGAGGGGGGCAGAAGGAGAGGGACAGAGAGAATCTCAAACCGATGCCCGGCTGAGCAGATAGACCCATAAGGGGCTCAATTTGACCATCTGTGAGATCATGACCTGAGCTGAAATCTGGAGTCAGAGAGAGGATTAACCAACTGAGTTGCCCAGGTGCCCTTAGATGCAACGTTTTAAGAGAATACGCTAGTCTCATAATCTTATGGTAATAATCCTGATATACATTTTATGCTAGTAGGTGGGAATGATATAAAAATACTTCGTACTCATTTGATGGAATGGGCAAAGCCTCAGGACTCTGGATTTTAAGTGACAACATAGCACAACACAATCTGGTTTAATCAAGATGTTGTGTGTTTTCTTGCCTTTATATATTCCGGGGTAAGTCTAACTCAAGGTTCCCTTGCTCCGGGGGCTTCACATCACCAGTTTCTTCCCTTAGAGTTCCTGGTTTCACTTCTAAGTTAGGATCTTTCTTTGGGAGGTTTTCTTTTTGTGGCATTTTCATAGTGGAATAGTGTCATATGCATTCATTTAGATAATAGTTTCCCCATACTTCACACTTAACAATTTTCTTCCAGACTTCGAAAAAAGTGAATTGTATATTTTATAACATTTATAAAGTAATAGGAGTCTCTCTGAATCAGAAAAAAAAAATCTTGTTTCTTTTCAACTGCAAAATAATCACTTTGAAAAACTCAAATACATGAGGCTTATCAACCTGAACTTCCAGACCTACCATAAATCAACATTTCTTTTTTTTTTTTTTTAAGATTTTATTTATTTATTTGACAGAGAGAGCGAGACAGCGAGAGAGGGAACACAAGCAGGGGGAGTGGGGGAGGGAGAAGCAGGCTTCCTGCCGAGCAGGGACCCTGATGTGGGGCTCGATCCCAGTACCCTGGGAACATGACCTGAGCCGAAGGCAGACTCCTAACAACTGAGCCACTCAGGCACCCTCAACATTTCTTTATGCACAATTAGTTATAAATGAGGAAATTTAATAGACAGATTCTATGATTATTCTATGCTAAATTGTTTTTTGTAACTCTTCTTTAAATATGTTTTAACACTTCTCAGCAGATAAGATTTCATACAGTCTCAATAGATGTATTATAAAATGCCAGAAGCTTTGGGTACGTGTCTCACATGATTGCCAATTTTAAAATAATAGTTTTTGTAGCTTATTTTAAAACAAGTATTTATTTTCCATTTCTAGTGTACAAAAAGAGTTGGCATATTTTAACTGGAAAAATAACTATAATGTATCACTTTTGTATTCCCTAATTTTTATATACCATTCCATTTAGCAATTTTTAATTTGGCACTTCTCTTATAAAACAGTAAATCAAAACTATTTAGAAGAAATGTGGAGATGGTCTTTGGTATAAGACTTTCTGAAAGTTTAGTGAAATTCGTGCTTCAAAGTTTGAATGTTACTATTTAAACTACTGCACATCAGTACTTATTTAATAAATTACAGAGTCAAATTAAAATGGTAATTTTCTGCTATTTTCAGTGGTCTTAATATATGCTACAAAATGCCCAACTGAGCATGAGAATTACCTGAAGAGGAGATTAAAATACACATGCTTGGGCTTTATTTCCAACAATTCAGATTAAGAAGGTCTGGGCTAGTTTGGCTTTATTTTACTGAGAAATCCCCAGCTTACTCTGGGGCTGCTCATGGCCCACTTTGGAGTTTTGAGGGACAGATGCAGAGCAGAACAGAAAGTCACCTTTTCATCTTCCCCCTCCCAACTTTTAAATAGATCATTCCTACTCTCCTGATATTTCTATATTAAGAATATGTGCAACTTTCATTTGATGAAAGAGTTGCATGAGTAAAAAAGTTTGAATATTATTACATTATTCTATCATATATTATTCCATTCATTTCTAGAAAAACAAAAATCAGAGAAGTTAACTCTATCTCTACAGAGTAGCCTGAGATATGATTAAATGTATTCACTCAAAAAGCAAGGCTACAGCTTAATGATAGATCAGTGCATATTTTATTATATTCATTTCTAGAAAACCTGCACTATTGTTAACAAAAATTTTGGTTAGTACTACATTTGGCCAAGCCTCAAAGCAATGTAAAATACTGCATAATCATTAAGCAAATCCTCTTCAGTCTCCTTTCTTATTAAGGAAATATCAAGAAGATTTAAGTTGATAATTCAAAGAAAACATTAGCTCTTGTTTTCTGATTAGATATAGAAATTTGCAAAAGAATGTCACTCACCACTTAATAAGAAGAAAAAAGGCAGGTAATTGGCAAAAATCATAATTTTTCATAAAACCATCTGAAAACTACAGTTCCAAGGTAGGTAAATTACATTACAAAAAGTGACAACAAAGGAAAAATGAGTCACAGCATTTGTTTCACTTTGGCAGGTTTCTGGAAGAAAAACTGATCACCGTACAAGCAGGTAAGAAGAAATCAGCTAAAATTTTACAGATCCTTAAAGCCTTGATATAGGCTAACATGTTAGTTTTGAATCACTGGGAGCCAAAGACACAAGATAGTCTGCACTCACTCATAAATTCTTTTCCCTGATCCTTTGCTAGGTACTCACAACAAAGACTGGGGTGGGAGTGGAGGGTGGGCAATGCCTGGGTGGCTCAGTCAGTTAAGCATCTGCCTTTGCCTCAGGGCATGATCCCAGGGGCCTGGGATAGGCCTGGGATTGAGTCCCGCATCAGGGTCCCTGCTCAGCTGGGAGTGGGCTTCTTCCTCTGCCCCTCCTCCTGCTCATGCTCTCTCTCTTTCTCTCTCATATAAATAAATCTTAAAAAAAAAGAAAAAGAAAAAGAAACAAAGACTGGGGGTGGGTGGGCAGGGCAGGGAACAGGTGAGAGTCTCCTTGGGAACTCAGTAGAGAGGAGGTGATCAGATACTGGGGGACAAGAATTGAACATCACCTTCTTCCCTAGACATACTCCAACATGTGGCAAAATCTTAAAGGCACCGGTGGCAACAAACACTGTCACCTCCAGGGTCAAGGCAAATATTCATTGCTTCTGGTGGTGGGGTAAAAGCAAATGTCCTCTACTTCTGAGGAGGATCAAGGAACCCTCTTTACGATAAAAAGGAAAGGCCTGCTCTTTCTGGGAGTCAGGAAACTCCTCTACTCAAGAAGACACAGACACAAAGCAGAAATTGGCTGTCATTAGAAGAGTAGGAGTGTTGAGAAACTGAGCACTTGGGAGCACAGGTCTCTGAGGAAGACTGAAGTTGTGCCAGGAGAACAGAAGCTGCATTGCTCCCACCAAAAAAGAAAATCAATCTAGGGGGAGGGGTAAGAGTGTGCTGAATGACCTCCTCAGGGGCACAGGTATGTGTTAGGACCACTAAAAGCTGAAGGTTGAGCAATAACAATGAGAAAAACCATTCAGAATCCCAAGCCACAGTTTAAGCACAAGGTAATAGCAGCCCTTCTCTGGAGGAACTGGGCTCTGTGGTGAATTAATGGATAGGATAGAAATCGCAAAATGGAAATCCATCTCAATCTCTAATTGGTTTAACTCAATCTCCCACAATAATGGTCTGGCAGGTGAGGCTGCCCACTTCCAGGCATAAATAATATTGACTTTGGTCTTTTTCCTACATACAATGTCAGTGTTCAATCAAAATTACAGTACACACACACACACACACACACACGCACCCATATAATGGAATAAAGAATTCAAAATAATCAGATTTATTAGAGAAGCCTACATATTAAAACAATCAGAGAGCAACTTTAAAGTAACCAAAATAAATATTTGAAGGATCTAATAAAAATACGGCCAACAGGAAAGAATTGAGGAGAAAGAACCAATAACAAAAATAAATACTTCAAGTTTTCATAAAAGAACGACTTAAAAAGAAGATATGATGGAGCATCATTAGAAAGCTTTTACAAGGATGCAGATACACCAAAGAACATAATGGTTTCTCTCATACCTACAGTATAAATCCAATGTACCTATGTATTTAACTACAGACTCTTTTCTCATCTCTATTTTTAATTCTATCTTGCCTCTGACTTCATATCTTAGTACTCCAGTCCACATTATTCCCCTTTCTATATATTTCTTCAGAAAATTTTGTATATGCCACTCAATTGTCATTTAATTATGTATATTCTGATAATGTAATTAGTATCATCTCTCAGATTCTATCTAAATATGTAACAAGGATCCTAGGGATGCAGGAAAAAATTGTTCTGCTTAATTGGAGGGGAAATTTTCAAAAAGTTATTCAAATTTAAGGCAGAACTGACTTCACTGCTTCTATCTGAGCACCTCCAATGGCCTGTTGCATCATCTATTTGTGTTCCTTTACTAGATTTAGTCCTTTGAGAGAATAGGACATTGTTTTATTCATCTTTATATCTGTGATATCTAGGACAGTGTCTACTATATACTAGCTACATAATAAATCTGTGCTGAATGAATACCTGAGTGAATAGATGAAGGAAAATTTGCCTGTGGCCCAGCTGGAGTCCTTATCCTTATTCTCCTACGTTTTTGTTTGGCTTCAGTACAACTTAACTACCTGCTGCTGGCTAGCTAGTCATTTGATCGGCTGGTAAGTAGGTACTGTATGAACCCTTGTCTCCTTACATTCTGGAAGTCCTGGGAGAGGCTGCTTCCTTTAATATAACAACAATCTACATTGTTATTTTCATTTTTATATGACCTGAATGGTAAGAAGTCTTCATTGTAATTGTTTTCTTCTTTATTTCTATCACTATGATATTAAGCTTAGATTTGCTTAGATGCCATTTACTCTAATGCTGATGAAGATTCTCTTTATGAGCACTTCTTTTCATTATCCTTATTATGTTTCATAGGTTTTCATGGTGGTATTTCATTATTTGGTGGTAAAACATGACTATTATCATTTTATCTATAGCTAATAGATATTTTCTTATCAATTGAAAATTTCTATTCTTCCTTTAAAAGAAGAGTATTCTGAAGAAGTTTACACTCAGAATGATGAATATTTAATGAAAAGATAGAGTACCAAATTTTAAGGAAATGTTGCTATAAGATTACTATGTAGGATATCTTCTAGTTCAACTATTTTGGATTTTCCAATTAGGGTCCTAGAGGTAGGCATGGATTACATTGTAGTTAAACATTCGCTGACAAGCCAGGCTTTCAATTTAGCTTTGTGCATGAGTAAAGAAATTTGATCTTGTTTGGCTTTCCATTAGAGGATATTTTCCCATTTTCCCACTTTTCTCTGGGAAGTTTTTATACACAACCAAGGAAAAATTCTTTTGCCTCCCTATCTTTAGGTGTACAATTACCAGATGTGAAATAATTATTCAAATAAATAGATAAAATTGGTCAGTAGGAAAAAATGACCAATATTATTTTAAGAAGTTATTTTAAGGTACTACTAAAACAAATCTGAATATTTCCAAGTAAGCATTATATTGCAGTAGTAATTAAGTATCAACAGCATAATATTACAACAAATTTTGTTCTTTTCAGAATACATTAAATATTTTAATGTATAGATGATAAATATTTTAATAAGTATCAATTGAATTCTCAATGTTTTCAATGAAATTTTCCTTTATATTAAAAAACAACAATAAAGCCAAAGCCATACTTTCAATTTTGCACTTTATTGTGGTACTGTCCTATGTACTTTTTTGTGAGATAAAATAAGAGGCCCTTTCCTGAGGTAAGGTATCAAATATTATTTCATACATTTGCTTTGTCAATCGTTTAGAAATTTTTATTTATCAAGTAATCTAGCTTGAAGATTGGTAATCAATTTTTTTCATTTAAAAGAGATTTAAAGTATATAACAATTGTTTTAAGCTAGTAGTTTGTCTCTATAGATATTTAGTAGAGATATGAAACTGCAGACTTTTTATTTCAGCTCAGGTCATTCTCACAAGGTCCTGGGATCAAGCCCCACAGGCTCAGTGCTCAGTTGAGAGTCTGCTTAAGGATTCTCTCTCTCCATCTCCCTCTGCCCTCCCCCCCACTCATGCTGTCTCTCTCTCACTCTCTAAAATAAGTAAATAAATCTTTAAAAAATTGTTATATAGAAAAATATGAAAATAAAGTTGGGGCTTTTAAAGTTAGTGTTTTGAATATTGTAAACAAATACTGGTGTTTGTTAGTATTTTATGTCCTTTCTTACTTAGTTTCAAAAATACTGAGTGCCCAATGTTTTGCCTCATTTACATAATTGTGTATATTCAAGGACAGCCTTTATGGTAAGGGATAATTATTTAACATTTATTCAGTCTCCCAGGGTATTCAATGAGAAACTTTGCAATTAGATTTAACAGATTTGAATAATATTACTAAGTACTTTTCCTAATCCAAGCTATGTGGCTATAAGGCAGTTGATTTGCTTTACTACATTGTTTATCAGAAAACATTTTTCCTTCAGAGCAAAAAAACCATTACTATCTATCTCAACTTCTCTCTCTCTATCACTGTGCATTAGTCTGTAATATTATTGCATTACCCAGCTCCTTCAATCAGAGTCCAGATTTTTTAAATTTTATATATGTATATATATATTCAACATATAGATGAACTTTATACTTTTAATTCCATTTGATATATAGATGAATCGTATGTTTTTAAATAGAAATGCAATATTTCAGTTTATGATTATAAAATATATGTCAACATAGGGTAAATAATAATTTAGTAATAACAACATCCATAATCTTTTTGGTTTAAAACAACAAAGACTTCTTTATTTCTCATGATACACGTTTATTACAGGTTTCTTGTGGGCTCTGCTCTCAATCTTCTTCTCTGTTGGACCCCGAATGACCAAGCAGCCACCATCTGAAGATTTGCTGAGTGTCAGTGCAAAGAGACAACATAGTAAAACACATCTAAAAGCTCTTAAGATTTCAGTCCAGAAGTGACCAGGTAATGTATGCTCAAATTTATGGTGATGCCAAACTTCATGGGCCAAGGGAAGTTCAATCCTACCATGACCCTAGACAGTGAGGAACCAGAAATAGATAGCAAACTGTACTAATATAGTAATTTATTTTGTAAGTCTCTTACTAATTGATCTTTTTTCTTTCTTTCTTTCCTTCTTTCCTCTTTCTCTGTTTTCTTTCTTTTCTTTCTCTTCCTTCCTTCCTTTTTTCTTTCTTTCTTCCCGTCCTTTCCTTGTTCCCTTATTTCCGTCCTTCCTTCTGCTGCTGGTAAGCAATGATGCAGTGCAAGTAATCCAAATTTAAGGACTTATTTCTAACCTCTACATTGTTTATACTTACATTTCTGCTACACTGCATCCATAGTAAATAATTTATGTTGAAACATATTATCACATTTCTGAAATACTGAATACCCCAAGGTGTTGATACTTAAAGTGACTGAAATTACATTGAATGATGTACCAATTAAACATATTATTTTGTGAATATTCAATAATTTAAGTTGCATGGCTATTAAAACAGCATAATTAAGCACCATTCTATTATGAATATGGCAACAATAGTAACAACACATTAACTGATTCCTATAATATATGTTTCTCTAAATACATTTTACTAGACTATTGTAGAGACTGTAAGGTGAACAAATCCAATGCATAATATAGAGAACAGCTTATATCTTATGTACTTGGTTCATAAACATTTATTTAAAAACATCACTTTTTAGAAGAAATCACAATTTCTTTTTTCACATCTAAAACTTAGGTTTTGAGCTTATTAAAATAGTCAAAAAGAAAATCTTACTCATTAATGTAAAGGAGGAAGCATTCATTTGTTAATTAAAAATATTGCCAGTTCTGCTATTACTACCTTAGCATATCATCAATAAAAGGCCCATGGGGTATCATGAAGATTTTCTTCAAAAATATCTGTTTTGAAAGTTATCACAGAAGGAAGGGAAAAATGAAGGGGGGGAATCGGAGGGGGAGACGAACCATGAGAGACTATGGACTCTGAGAAACAAACTGAGGGTTTTAGAGGGGAGGGTGGAGGGGAGATGGGTTAGCCTGGTGATGGGTATTAAGGAGGGCACGTACTGCATGGAGCACTGGGTGTTATATGCAAACAATGAATCATGGATCACTACATCAAAAACTAATGAGGTATTGTATGGTGACATAACAAAACAAAACAAAACAAAACAAAATAAAATAAAATAAAAATTAAAAAAAAAAAAGAAAGTTATCACAGAAGTACTTCTGATTGTGTGTAGTAGATACAGATGCTGTAGTTCCAGACTGTGGGACCTTGGTCAAGTATTTAATCTTGTTGGTCCTCAGTTTTCTCATTGGTAAAAATGGTGATAATGTCTCCTACCTCATTATATGTGGTGAATAGTAAAGACTTTAACATACGTAAAGTGCCTAAAGATTTGCCCTGCATATAGTTGTCATACTCTTCATCATCATATCATCATTATCATTATCATAATCATCATCATCATTATCTTCCAGGAATTGTAGGGTAGACTATTTCTGAAATCCTATTAGCTATATCTCTTATTCTACTGCTTATCATTTTCTAATATATAATATTCAGTGAAGTATATAGACTCATTTTTGTCATGTTGAAATGACTATTGTTTGTTTTAATTTAGTTTATTGAGTCTTTATATCGCCTTTAGAAATGTTTGTATCTTTATGCAGATTTGACTTTCTATCAATATATTCCTTCTGCTTAAAGGATATCCTTTTTATATTTCTTGTAGTATATGAGTACTGGTAATCAATTCTCTCAATTTTTGTTTCTCCTTTATTTTTGAAAAATATTTTCACCACTTACAGAATTCTGGGTAGACAGTTGCCTTCCTTACCTCAATACTCTAAATCTGTCACTCTACTGTTTTCTGGCTTACATACTTTCTGTAAGAAGTTTGCTCTAATTCTTTGCTCCCTCCACATGTCATGTGTCTTTTTATCTCTGGCTGCCTTCAAGACAGTATCTTCATCAATGATTTTCACAAGCAGGAATATGATATGTCTGAGGTAATATAAATATATATATATATAAATTTCTTTCTTTCTCTTTCAAACATGTATTTTGTGTGGTGCTTTCTGAGCTTCTTAGATCTGTATTTTGGTGTTTTTTTATTATTTTAGAAAATTTTCAGGGAGGGGAGGAAGATCACAGTGGAGTAGGAGGACCCTAGGCTTATCTTGTCACATATACACAACTAGGTAAGTATCAAATCATCCTAAATACCCCAGAAATTGACCCAAAGATTGACAGAACAAACAACTAAAGGGAGAGAGGAGGCCACATTGAAGAAGGTAGAAAGTGTGGAGACATGGTTTAAGGGAGAAATGGATTGTGGGTTCTGCGGAGGGAAGGGAGCCATGGTTGTGGAGAAGGGCAGGAGAGAAAGGAGCACACAGGGATACACACAAGAAGAACATTTCCCCAAAGCCATTGGCTTGGAGAATGAAGGGTCTGAATTTCATTCCAGGAGTTTTAAAGGTCAGTGGGCTTGGCTGGCATAGAGCCCAGGAGCATGAGTAGCTCCAGGAGAGAAGGCAGGCAAACAACCCCAGGTGGATTGAAGAACCCCAGCTATCTGAAAAATGCCTGGGGTCTTCAGGAACACAGTCTTGAGAGGCAGCATTCCTGAAGACACCTCTCTGGGAATAAGGGAGCTGGCTGGCACCATTTTCCTCCCCCACCCCTTAGCATAAACATAGAGCCACCTGTGGGAAGCAGTGCGGCACTGACACTGGCTGCCAAACTTGCTTACACCAAGCCCCACCTCCCTAGTTTCTGGCGGGGCTGCCCTTCTCAGTCAAGCAAGGCAGGCCCCTCCCTGAGAAGACCAACACAAACCCCTGCCCATGGAACATCTCCCGACCACAGAGTTCTCTAGGGCCTCAGATCAGGTGGAATTGGTGTCTGTTCTCATCTCATAAGCAGACCAGGGCACACCCAGTTAAAACTCACCACATTCAGGCCAGGGACCAAAAAGCAGGCAAGTTGAGCCTCTGAGTATGATTGGCCTGAAGGATAGAGCAGCAAAAAGATAACAGCAGAGCCCATGCAGCACACACTGGAGACACTCCCTGAAACACCATGCCCTGGGCACTACATGACCTCTTCCTCATAAGGTTATTATTTTCAGGAGCAGGAGACATAACTGGCTTTTCTAACACATAGAAGATGGCACAAACTTAGGAAAAAATGATAAGATGGAGGAATTTATCCCAAATGAAAGAACAAGATAAGGCCATAGCCAGAGATCTAAGTAAAACAAACATAAGTAACAGGCTTGATGAAGAATTTTAAGCAGCAATCATAAGGATATTCAATGGGCTTTTGAAAAGAATAGAAGACATCAGTGAAATGCTTACCACAGAGATAAAAAGTTAAAAAAGAACCAATCAGACAGGAAGAATAGGATAAATGAAATTGAAAACAGGCTTGATGCAATGAACAGCAGGCTGGAAGAAGTAGAGGGATGAATTAGTGACATATGAAGACAAAATACTGGAAATTAATGAAGCTAAAAAAAAAGAAAGAATTGAATTCGATGTGGGAATAGACTTAGGGAACTCAGTGACTCCATCAAATGTAATAACATTCATATTACAGGAGTCAAGAAGAAGAGAGGAAAGGGAGCAGAAAATTTATTTCAAGAAATAAATTTCAAGAAATAACAGCAGAAAACTTCGCTACTCTGTGGAAGGAAACAGACATCCAGATCCAGAAGGCACAGAGAACTCCCATCAAAATCAACAAAAGCAGGCCAACAACAAGACATATTGTAATTAAATTTGCAAGATACAGCAACAAAGAAAAAAAAATTTAAAAGCCACAAGACAAAGAAGTCCTTAACTTACAAGGGAAAACGAATAAAACTAGCTGTGGATTTCTCAACAGAAACTTGGCAAGCCAGAAGGGAGTGGCATGATACACTGAACATGCTGAGGGGGGAAAATATGTAGCCATGAATACTCTATCCAGCAAGGCTACAATTCAGAATAGAAAGAGAGAACAGAGTTTCCCAGACAGACAAAAAATAAAGGAGTTCATGACCACTAAAACAGCCCTCCAAGAAAAATCAAAGGGGACACTGAGCGGAAAAGAAAGAACAAAAGTTTAAGATAAGACAAAACAAGGAAGGAACAGAGAGAATCTCCAGAAACAATGACAGAACAAGTAATAAAATGGCACTAACTTCAAATCTGTCAATAATCACTCTGAATGTAAATGGACTAAATGCTCCAATCAAAAGGGTGTCAGAATGAATAATAAAAAAAAAAAACAATACCCATCTATATGCTGCTTACAAGAGACTCATTTTAGACCTAAAGACACCTGTAGATTGAAAGTGAGAGTAGGGAGTACCATTTATCATACTAATGGATGTCAAAACATAGCTGGAGTAGCAATATTTATAACAGACAAACTAGATTTTAAACCAAAGACTATAACAAGAGGTGAAGAATGGCACTGTATCTTAATAAAGGGGAAAATCCAACAAGAGGATCTAACAATTATACATATTTATGCCCCCAACTTGGGAGCACTCAAATATATAAAACAATTAAAAACAAACATAAAGGAACTCATTGATAATAATACAATAATAGTAGGGGACTTTAACACCCCACCAGATCTGCAATGGACAGATTATCTAAGCAGAAATCAACAAGGAAACAATGGCTTTGAGTGACACACTGGATCAGATGGACTTAACAGATATATTCAGAACATTTCTTCCTAAAGCAGCAGAATACACATTCTTTTCAAGTGCACATGGGACATTCTCCAGAGCAGATCACATACTGGCTCACAAATCAGCCATCAACAAATACAAAAAGATTGAGATCATACCATGCATCTTTCTGACAACAACTCTATGAAACATGAAGTCAACAACAAGAAAAATATCTGGAAAGACCACAAATAAGTGGAGGATAAAGAACATGCTATGAAAGAATGAATGCGTCAATCAGGAAATTAAAGAAGAAATTAAAAACAAATACATGGAAATAAATGAAAATGGAAACATAATGGTCCAAAACCCTTGGGATGCAGCAAAAGTGGTCATAAGAGGGAGGTGTATAGCAACACAGGCCTACTTCAAGAAGAAAGAAAAATCTCAGATATGCAACCTAACCTTATACCTAAAGGACTTAGAAAGAGAACAACAAATGAAGGCTAAAGACAGCAGAGGAAGGGAAATAATAAAGATTAGAGCAGAAATAAGTGATATAGAAACAAACAAACAAAAACAGTACAACAGATCAATAACACTAGGACCTGGTTCTTTGAAAGAAATAACAAAATTGATAAATCTCTAGCCAAACTTATCAAATAGGAAAGAGAACATTCTCAAGTAAATAAAATCACAAATGAGAAAGAAGAGATCACATCCAACACCACAGAAATACAAACAATTATAAGGGAATATTATGAAAAATCATATGCCAACAAATTGGGCAATCTGGAAGAAATGGATAAATTCCTACAAACATATAAACTACCAAAACTGAAACAGGAGAAATAGAAAATTTGCACAGATCAATAACCAGCAAAGAAACTGAACCAGTAATCAAAAATCTCCCAACAAACAAAAGTCCAGGGCCACATGGCTTCCCAGGGGAATTCCACCAAACATTTAAAGAGAAGTTAATACCTATTCTTCTGGAACTGTTCCAAAAAAAAAAAAAAAAAAAAAAAGACATGGAAAGAAAATTTCCAAACTCATTCTATGGAGGCCAGCATTACCCTAATTCTAAAACCAGACAAAAAGACCCCACAAAAAAAGAATTACAGGCAATATCCCTAATGAACACAGAGGCAAAAATTCTGAACAAAATACTAGCAAATTGAATCCAACAGTACATTAAAAGAATCATTCACTACAATCAAGTGGGATTTATTCCTGGGCTATAAGGGTGATTCAATATTCGCAAATCAATCAGTGTGTTATACCACATTAATAAAAGAAAGGATATGAATCATATGATCCTCTCAATAGATGCAGAAAAAGCTTTTGATAAAGTACAGCATCCATTCTTGATAAAAATCCTCAACAAAGTGGGGATAGAGGGAACAAACCTCAACATCATAAAGGCCATATACAAAAAACCCACAGCTAATATCCTCAATGGGGAAAAACTGAGAGCTTTTCCTCTCAGGCCAGCAACAAGACAGGCATGTTACCGTTGTTATTTAACATAGTACTGAAGTCCTAGCCTCAGCAATCAGACAACAACAACAACAAAATAAAAGGCATCCAGATTTGCAATAAAGAGGTCAAACTTTCACTATTTGCAGACTACATGATACTCTATGTAGAAAAACCCAAAAGACTCCACCAAAAAGCTGCTAGAACTGATACACAAATTCAGTAAAGTTGCAGGATACAAAATCAACACACAGAAATCTGTTGCATTTCTATACATCAATAATGAAGAAGCAGACAGAAAAATCAAGGAATCAATCCCATTTACAATTGCACTAAAACCCATAGGATATCTAGGAATAAACCTAACCAAAGAGGCAAAAGATCTGTACTCTGAAAACTACAGAACAGAGAGAAATTGAAGAGGACACAGAGTAATGGAAAGACATTCCATGCTCATGGATTGGAAGAACAAATATTGTTAAAATGTCATACTACCTAAAGCAATGTACACATTTAATGCAATCCCTATTAAAATACCACCAGCACTTTTCACAGAGCTAGAATCAACAATCCTAAAATCTGTATGGAACCACAAAAGTCTCTGAATAGCCAAAACAATCTGAAAAAGCAAAGCAAAGCTGGAGGCATCACAATTCCTGACTTCAAGTTTTATTACAAAGCTGCAGTGATCAAGACAGTATGGTCATGGCACAAAAACAGACACATACATCAATGGAACAGAACAGAAAACCCAGAAATAAACCCACAGTCATATGTTCAACTCATCTTTGACAAAGCAGAATAACCAATGGGAAAAAGTCTCCTCAACAAATGGTGTTGGGAAAACTGGACAGCAACATGCAGAAGAATGAAACTGGACCACTTTCTTACACCATACACAAAAATAAATTCAAAATGGATGAACAACCTAATGTGAGAGAGGAAACTATAAAAATCCTACAGGAAAACATAGATAACCACCTCTTTGACATCAACTGAAGCAACTTCTTTCTAGATATATCTCCTGAGGCAAGCAAAAATAAACAATTGGGACTTCAAGATAAAAAGGTTCCGCACAGCAAAAGAAACAATCAACAAAACTAAAAGGCTACCTTCAGAATGAGAGAAGATATTTGCAAATTGCATATCTGATAAAGGCTCAGTATCCAAAATCTGTAAAGAATTTGCCACACTCGGGGCACCTGCGTGGCTTAGTCGTTAAGCGCCTGCCTTCGGCTCAGGTCATGATCCTGGGGCCCTGGGATAGAGCCCTGCATCGGACTCCCTGTTCCACGGGAAACCTGCTTCTCCCTCTCCCACTCCTCCTGCTTGTGTTCCCTCTCTCGCTGTGTCTCTCTCTGTCAAATAAATAAAATCTTTAAAAAAAAAAAAGAATTTACCACACTCAACACCCAAAAAAACAAATAACCCAGTTAAGAAATGGGTGGAAGACGTGAATAGACATTTTTCCAAAGAAGACATCCAGATAGCTAACAGACACAGAAAAGATGCTCAACATCACTCATCCTCAGGGAAATACCAATCAAAACTACAGTAAGATATCACTTCATACCTGTCAGAATGGCTAAAATTAACAACACAGAAAACAAAAGATGTTGCGGAGGATGTGGAGAAAGGAGAACCCTCTTAACTGTTGGTGGGAAAGCAAACTGGTGCAGCCACTCTGGAAAACAGGATGGAGGTCCCTCCGATGTTAAAAACAGAACTACCCTACAACCTAGCATTTGTACTACTAGGTATTTACCCAAAGGATACAAAAATACTTGATTCCAAGGGACACATGCAACTGATGTTTATAGCAGCATTATCAACAATAGCCAAATTATGGAAAGAGCCCAAACGTCCATCAACTGATGAATGAATAAAAATGATATGGTATATATACATAATAGAATATTACTCAGCCACAAAAAAGAATCAAATCTTGCCATTTGCAACAATGTGGATGGAGCTAGAGACTATTAAGGTAAGTGAAATAAATCATTCAGAGAAATACAAATACCGTATGATTTCACTCATAAGTGGGATTTAAGAAACAAAACAGATGAACATAGGGGAAAAAAAAAGAAAGAGACAAAGCATAAAACAGACTCTTAACTATAGAGAATAAACAGAGATGCTGGAAGGGAGATGGGTGGGGGGATGGGTTAAATGGGTGATGAGTATTAAGGAAGGCACTTGTGATGAGCAGTGGGTGTTATATGTAAGTGGTGAATCACTAAGTTCTACTCCTGAAACTAATATATTTTTTAAAGTTTATTTATTTATTTATTTATTTATTTATTTATTTATAGCAATGCCTGAAAGCTAGGGGACCGGTAGAGGGAGAGGGAGAGAGAGAATCTCAAGCAGACTCTCCACTGAACATGGAGCTCAGTGTGGGGCTCCATCTCATGACCCTGAGATCATGACCTGAGGCGAAATCAAGAGTTGGACACTCAACCGACTGAGCCACCCATGTGCCTCTCCTGAAACCAATATTATACTACATCTTAACTAACTGGAATTTAAATAAAAACTTCAAACAAACAAACAAACAAACAAACAAAAAGGGTATATATAGAAGTAGATACCAATTCCAAAGTGCCACTATTGTAACTGGGGAACTTAATGCCCATAGACATAGTTGGCTGAGGTAATGTAATTAAATTTCAAATCATAGCATTTATTCCTAAAGCAATCAGTAGGGGCGCCTGGGTGGCTCAGTCCTTCAGCTCAGGTCATGATCCCAGGGTCCTGGGATCGAGCCTCGCATCGGGCTCCCTGCTCGGCGAGAAGCCTGCTTCTCCCTCTCCCATTCCCCCTGCTTGTGTTCCTGCTCTTGCTATCTCTCTCTCTGTCAAATAAATAAATAAAATCTTTAAAAAAAAAAAAAAAAAACTGTTTAAAGCAATCAGTAAGTATGCCTACTTTAAAACCTGTTTAATTAAAATAATAAAAAGAAGAAGATTTAACAATATTGTGCATTGATTAAAGACAGTGTTTTCAATTTTATCCCCCTAGCAATAACACATTTAAAACATAAAAATAAAAACATCTTCCTCATATCAGTAAAAATAGTCTTTCCTCTTCCTTAATCTGAGAATTCTTAGGGTTTTTTTTCTTCAAGATTTTATTTATTTATTTGACAGAGAGAGATAGTGAGAGCAGGAACACAAGCAGGAGGAGTGGGAGAGGGAGAAGCAGGCTTCCCGCCAAGCAGGGAGCCTGATGCGGGGCTCGATCCCAGGACCCCAGGATCATGACCTGAGCCGAAGGCAGACGCTTAACGACTGAGCCACCCAGGCACCCCTGAGAATTCTTAGTTTAAAGAAGTATTTACTTCACATAATATCTAGTTAAGAAAAAAATTTCTCATGAGCATCAAACTGCCATAGTATTGAATATGGATAATAATATTTTCTGGGGTTTTTCACTAATCTTTAATAGAATTTATAACAAGTTACAACTGAGTTTTGTTGAGTCTTTCAACAAAATAAGGGACTCCACTCTGAATTTTTATAAATATTACAATTTTATAATTAAGCAAGAGGTAATATAATACAGATATTGCTTCCACCTCTGAATGCCAACACATCCAGGACCACATATTACTATATTAGTGTTATTAAAATTTTGACCAATCTGGGGCGCCTGGGTGGCTCAGTCGTTAAGCGTCTGCCTTCGGCTCAGGTCATGATCCCGGAGTCCTGGGATTGAGCCCCGCATCCGGCTCACTGCTTGGCAGGAAGCCTGCTTCTCTCCCTCTCCCACTCCTCCTGCTTGTGTTCCCATTCTCGCTGTGTCTCTGTCAAATAAATAAAATTTAAAAAAAAATTTTTTTTGACCAATCTTCAACCTTCAAGTGATGAATACAGTATAGATACTTAATATCGATTATGGATACTTAATACTGATTACTAGTTGTCATCACCACTGCACAGAACAACATGGAACAGTTTCCCATTGAAATTGACACTGCTTTTTTCTTTACACTATTAAAAGAGGCATCTTATATTACTAAAATGATATATACTAGAACTTGAAAGAATATGTTCACTCTAATATTTTCTTTAAGTTTATTTTTAAAACTCTGGAAGCCTGAATATTTTATTAAATTTAGGTATTTACATATTTCAATCCACAGTCCAAAAAAATGTATAGGTGGTAATGATAAACTTCAGATCAGAGAATTTTATACAGTATGCCAAAAAACATCTTGCCAATGACATTTTGCTGAGGTGACATTTCTTTCAAATAAGAGGTTATATTTAAGAGTGGAATAGGATACTTTAATTGTTTCTTAAACACTCCTTCTTATTTGGTAGTCTTCTGATTCAAGGCAAAATTAGGTGACAAATAATGCATTAACCAAATAAATATATAACTAAAAGTAATAAATAACTTAAACTACTTTATTGGAAAAAGTCTTATTATAAATTAAACATTGTAGGCATTTTTCTCTCTGTTCTCTTGGACAGAGTTCACTGCTCCTCCTCCCTTCCATGCTTAATGAAGGGCTTTATGGTAGTAATAAATAATCCAAGCCCTCAGAAGTATTGTTTGATGAGTATGCTGATTATTTGTAATTAAGTGTGTATTGAAGCTAAATGGCAATATGGGATTTACTTGGTTTGATCCTTTGTTATATAATTATTGTTTGAAAATTCAGTAAAATGCTAAAACAAATAAAGCTACTAATAATAAGAACAATTGATGAGTTTTTTGCGTGTGTTACACCCTCTGTCTCTAGACTGTGAAAGAATGCAGCTGTGTTGATTCATTATTAAAGAACTACTTGCAAAGTTAATCTCCAATCTACCAAATAAGAGATTAGCAAAACAACTCAATTGTTTTAACTCTTGGTTATAAGTTTGATTACGTGAAAAATGATACTCATCTGTTATGTGATTCAATTTTGTCCTTCACCAGAACATAATTACTTAATAGAATTATCCTCTAAGTAATTTTACCAATGTATAAAACAATAAATTCTATTTTAGAGTTAACATATAAGATTGCTGAATTTTGTATCTTTAAAATATTTACAGATTTATATCTTAAAAATTTTTTTAAAGATTTTATTTATTTATTTGACAGAGAGAGACACAGCAAGAGAGGGAACACAAGCAGGGGGAGTGGGAGAGGGAGAAGCAGGCTTCCCATGGAGCAAGGAGCCTGATGTGGGGCTGGATCCCAGGACCCTGGGATCAGGACCTGAGCCGAAGGCAGATGCCTAAAGACTGAGCCACCCAGGTGCCCCTACAGATTTATATCTTATGAGAGAATTTCCAAATGACCAAACTGTCCATCCTAGGCTTATTAACAGGTAAGTAAACTGTAAAATCAATAACAAAATCTTCACTATACCATGGATTTCATTATAGTAAAATAGCATATTTCCCCTGGATTCAATGTACAATTTACTTAGAGAGTAAAACATTAGATTTTTGTCCCCCAATAGAATTAATAAGCCGTTGTCATATTAATTTATTAAGGATTTTTTTCTCATTTAAGAATATGAAGAGTTTATGTTGAACTTGCAGACTATTTTATGAAGTATCACATTATCTATATAATTATAGTTTGCTACAATGTTCTAATTTCATTATATCTACAAGTTATATCAATCTGCTTTCAGTTTCTAATTTTTAACCTTAGTTTTATGCTTGTTTTTTCACAATACCATACGTTTATTATATTCTGAAGTTTAAGCCTAACAATTTCCTTTGAAAAGATTTTTATATCTGTTTAAGTTGAGTGAAACTCCTTTCAACCTGTGATCCACTGATTGCTTGGGTATACTTCCATGATTAATACCAAGTACTGTACAAACTATTGGATATCTACCAATTACAAATGAATATCGCTTTACATCAGAAGTCAAGAAGTCAACTGGGATATTTAATGGTTTCCCACAGTCAGTTGCTGCAAAAAAGAAAATACTTTTTTCCATCCGAATTTAATTAGAGAATTATTTCTAATGATTAAAGTATACTTCTTTTTTTTTTTTTTTCCTCATAGAAGATAACACCATAACTGAAAATGAAGAGAAGGGAGAGCAAGCTCTGTGCAAATCTGGGAAAATTAAAATTTTCAGCTGACATCCAGCAGAACTTAAAAATTGCAAAGATTCTTAGAAAGACTATATTCAAAACTCTGCTTTAAGAACAAACCAAAAAAATGCAGATGGTAAGAGAATAAACATATTATGGATAATTATAAAGGTCTCAGTGCATGAAAGCCACACACTCAGTTGCAGATGTCCCTTGTAAATAATGAGCAGAGGACAAGGAGATGATCAGCGAAACTTGGGCCACGCCAGAGAAATCAAAGAACTCTGAACATTGACTGTCATCTAAGAGAGACTGGAAAATCACGTGTCTACTATTCAGTTTGTCTTTTAGGCTTGAACATAAATTCCCAGCACTTTTGTCCATCACCCTATCTAGCGTATCTGCCAACAAACACACACGTTACATTCATTTTTAAAATATTACTCTATTTATTTTACTCAAGGTACTCATCACAGTCTGGAATTATCCTATTACTTCATGTGATTGTTTACATACTTCTTGTCTTTTTTTTTTTCACCACTAGAAAGCAAACTCTATGAGGAAACGTTATTAATATTCAATACATGCACTGTTTTACACAGTGGCTAATAGTCACAAGCAGCTATTTAAATTTAAGTTAAACTTGAATAATATGAAAAAAAAAGTTCCTTTTCCATATTTTAAATGTTTAGGAGTCACATGTGGCTTGTGGCTACCTTATTTGGCTTCATAAACTTTTATTTCTATTAGTGGTTATGTTTGTAGTTTTAAATAATTTTTTTAAATCCATATTTTTCATTTACCAACACAAAAGAAAATCAGCATTAAGTCTTCCCAAGTCAAATGAGGAAATTAATTCCCTGGCTCTTACCTGTTTTTGCCCTCCTGAATTACTTCAGTCAGTTTCCTGACTGTGATGGGGGAATCTAGATATATGGAAAACTAGAATTTCATAACATTGTCTCTGTAGTTTCTCTCTGAATTTGTTGAAAAGTTATCTGCAGCCAGACAAACAAAATTGGAGATTATGTGTCAATGATTTGTTTCCATAACTGTTTTTCCTGGAATTTGGGTATAAATTCTCACTTTGGTGAGGTTTTATTTGGAATGAAACTCTTCCACTCATCGGGTTTATATTGTAACTTTGTCTGTATGTTTACATTGCTTCTGAACCCTAAGGAGGCTGGCTTTCATACTTCACTCTTCCTTCTAGGATTCTGGACTGGGGAAAAAATGAAATTATGCTAGTATGTGGCCTACCATATTCTCCTTCAGTTCTATAACTCTTGTCTATCAGCAAGGGTAAAATGATTTCTAAAAGGGGTAGAGTAGCCCACCCACTTCTTCAGCACTCTTTTCAAAACTGATAAATACTAATACAATCTATCAGAAAGGCACCCACTTTTGATAGGTCATTCTGTACTGAGTCCAGAAAGTTTTAATTTGAGCTTATTTAGCTTCCTTTCAATATAATCCAAATTTTAATGTAACATGAGGCGAATGACTTTCTGTAATTCTTCATTTCTTTTCTATTGTTATTTTTTCTCATTTAAATATATATTGGATAGTGGTATTTTTGTAAAATGTGCTAAAACTGCCATCTTTCCCAGAATTTCCAAGGTTCTCTTGACCCCAAAACTAAATCTAGAAAAACAAATCTAGATGTTTTTACGTGTAGTCAGTTGGAAATCTTACATCCGACTTAAAAAATGCCATTAATGAAATTATGTTCTTTTGTCCACAGCCCTTCAAGCTTGAAATACATTTCTCTAGGCATAATATGTTGAAATAGCACTGCATTTTTCTTATTATTACTTATATTTTGTTACTAAACTTTAGAAAAAAATTTGTCTTATTTCCAGCCTAAAAAGAATCTGGCACATAATATGTATTCAACGAATGTCCAATGAATCCATGAATGAATGAAGATCCAGTTAATTAGTACATCTATATGAATGTTCTTTTATAGACTAAAAAGGAAACTGCCCAGATTCCCTTTTATGTCTAAAACAATAAAAAGATGTAAATAAAAAATAGAGATTATTAGTGAAAAGCTGTACAATTACCTTATTGACAAATGGCAATTTTAAGTTTTTATTTATACAGGCAACATGAGTAAATCAATTTTGATTTACATATTTAAAAAAATATGATAGGATATCATCAGGGTTAGGATAAGATGCAGAGTAGGCAATACTGTCTAATGACAGGAGCTGTAACATTCCAAGTCTACCTAAATGGCCTTGTCAGTAGACACATGAAGTATAAGGAAGTAAAGTTCACATTAGAATTTCTGGAAGTTCAATGTTCAAGGTTGGAGTAATTCTATATTTGGATTAAGGATTCTGGCTGGGGATCACCTCATATGAGTAAGTCCACACTATTATATACAGAGTCTGAGATAAGACTAAAAATGGAGGTCCACATACCACCTAACTAAATATTTAATTTGTAAATTAATGAGTTTAATAAAATATGTTTCATAATAGATTTTGTAGCCCTGGTCTGACAAATATACCTTCATAATGAAAAAAATAGAAAATCTAGTTTTAAAGTGGAAAATATCAAAGATGATAAATCTTTGTATTTATTTCCAACAGTTCTCTGGATAGCCCCTATTAAGAACTGTTAAATGTGGGAGATTTTGCTCTCCTTGCAACCTAACAAGTTAGCCTGCCTTACGTGGACACTGAAAGAAGACATGAGACTCCTGGGCTGGAGACAAAGGACTTCATTACTCACAGCATTAGAATAACCAGAATGCCATCACTTATACCAGATTATTGAGCTCAATTCCCACATGGTGACATGACAAGGGCCACATGATGCCTGGGCATACAGCGACTTGTAGTACAGGAGTGAAAATCTGACCATAGGAAATATTAATCTTTTAAGGGAGCTGGAAACAAACCTGTTCAAACTTGGCACCTGAGAGAGACATTACTCTGAACAGAAAAATTATGTCCTCTTTCCTGGAAGAACACACTATCGTTATCTCCCAAGTCTGTCTGCCATGCAAATATTTTTTAAAAAGTAGTCTGGAATAAGAAGAATGACAGTGTCTCTGTTGGCAACATGTGTAGAAATATGAGTCATCCATGGAGAATTATCTCCTAATCATCCTACTATGTTTGAGTGAATAATAAAGAAATAAACAATTAACAAATTACTATATAATTATTTCATAAAAATTATTATTTATGCCTTAATTTCAGCAAAATCACTAAATATGTTGTTAAAAATAACCTTTCCAGGGAACCCTCCTACACTGCTGGTGGGAGTGCAAGCTGGTGCAGCCACTCTAGAAAACAGCATGGAGGTTCCTCAAAAAGTTGAAAATAGAGCTACCCTATGACCCAGCAATTGCACTACTGGGGATTTACCCCAAAGATACAAATGTAGTGATCTGAAGGGGCACATGCACCCCAATGTTTATAGCAGCAATGTCCACAATAGCCAAACTATGGAAAGAGTCTAGATGTCCATCATCAAAGGAATGGATAAAGAAGATGTGGTATATATATACAATGGAATATTATACAGCCATCAAAAAATGAAATCTTGCCATTTGCAATGATGTGGATGGAACTAGAGGGTATTATGCTAAGTGAAATAAGTCAATCAGAGAAAGACAAGTATCATATGATCTCACGGATATGAGGAATTTGAGAAACAAGACAGGATCATAGGGGAAGGGATGGAAAAATGAAACAAGATGAAACCAGAGGGGGAGACAAACCATAAGACACTCTTACTCTCAGGAAACAAACTGAGGGTTGCTGAAGTGGAGGGGGGTGAGAGGGATGGGATGGCTGGGTGACAGACACTGGGGAGGGTATGTGCTATGGTGAGCATTGTGAATTGTGTAAGACTGATGAATCACAGACCTGTACGCCTGAAACAAATAATACATTATGTTAATTAAAAAAATTACCCTTCCACATAGTTTTGTTCATTTGAAAGTAATGCCAAATTACATATTTTTTTCTGAGTCATTGTAGTTCTTACGTAGTGTCCTATTAATATTAATTTAGGAAAATATGTTACTTTGTTGGGGAAGTTGCAATGAAATTGTCTATAAAATTCTTGAAGCAATTCTTAGATTCAGAAATAAAGTAGGATTTTGAAGTTGAGACCAAATTTTGTAATGGAGTTGTAGATGTTATCATCGTAAAATAGAAATATTTTAATTTCATCTCAGAAATCACTAACTTCTATTGCAGTTTTTACCATTTTTAATAGATATAGATTTGTACAATAACTGCAATCATCACAAATGTTTCATTTAGACACATATATGAATTATTCAGTATTGCAAAACACTATTCAAGTGTCATGATATTTGTTAATTACAATTCGTCACTTGTAGATTCTTTTAGAACCATGAATTAGCACACAAAAAGCAATAAAAGGGCAAATGGCATTGATACTTCATCAAATCTGTAACATTTATATATTTCCTATATTCCCTATATTAGGAAGGCCCTATCATCAAGTTTACTAATCTTTCCTTCTGCTGTGTATAATCTGCTATTATTCCTCTCCAGTGAACTGTATATTCATCCCTAAGATTTCCATTTTTTGTTTCTATAGAATTTATTTTCATTTTCTTTATGCTTTCCTTTAGATTCTTGAACATATTTATGTGTTTTTTAAAATTTTGTTTCTCAATTGCAGACACTGATTTCTAGATGTGTTTCTCCTAATTTATTATTATCAGGTTATTGGTTAGATTTTCCTGGATCTTCATGTGCCTAATACATTTTGATTGAATGCTGGACATTATAAATATTACGTTTTTGAATATATGAAATTTTATACTTTCTTTACAAGTCTTTATTTTTTCTGGCAGGAAGTTAAATTATTTGTAGATTAGATTGATACTTTGAAAGTTGGCCATATCCACTGTTAGAATGCATCTACAGTAGTCTTTACTTCAGGAATGGTTTATCACTACTCAAAATGTATGTAAACCATTTCTGGTGACTCTACTTATAGCCATGAGTATTCAATAATATCTCCCTCTCCTCTTTGTCTCAATTCAAATATCTTCCTATACTATGTGAGTTTTGATTGTTGTTTAGTTTACAGATCCAAGGTAGTTGCTCATTGTCCTGTCCTGCGGAGTATCATCCTATATGGTTATATAGCTGACTAGTCTTCTGGTGAACACTGGAGAGGAGTCCACATAGATTTCTGGAGCTCTTTTTCTGTGTAACAATCTTTTATATGTACTCTACACCATATATCCCTGCTGCCTATGAGCTCTGATCTTTATCTTTGTACGGAGATAATGTTTCTTCTGATTGATTTCCCCCTCACTATACTAGAGTCCAGAAAGTGCTTCTAGGCAGTCAGCAAGCTAGAGTAATCATAAAATTCACCTCATTTGTTTTTCTTCTATCGGGATTATAGCTCTGTACTGTCTAGTGTCCAATGTCCGAAAACATTTTCTGGCTGTTTATGGCAGGAGAGCTAGCCTAGTAACATATACTTGATTATTCTTTTTTTTTTTTAAGATCTATTTATTTATTTATTTATTTATTTATTTATTTATTTATTTGACAGACACATAGAGAGAGAGCACAGATAGGTAGAGTGGCAGGCAGAGGGAGAGGGAGAAGCAGGCTCCCTGCGGAGCAGGGAGCCCGACACAGGGCTCGATCCCAGGACTCTGGGATCATGATCTGAGCTGAAGGCAGCCACTTAACTGACTGAACCACCCAGGCACCCCTTGATTATTCTCTGAAGCAGAATAATTTGGTTCCTTTTTATATTTTCCATTTTTCTCTTGTAATTTTCTACCTCTTACCTCTTGATGCCTGTATTTTTCTTTAAATCTTTGACCTTATATATAATAGCTCTTTTAATTTTCCTATCTGCTAAATTTTAGTGACATCCCTAAATCTCTCTTGACCTTTTCCTTTTAGCTACAGATGATAGGATCCTACTTCTGTATATGACTCTCAGTTTGTGGTTATATACTGGTCCTTATGGATGTTACACTGTTGAAAGTCTGGATTCTGTTGGTTTCCTTTGAAATTGATATTTTGTTCTTACAGGAAATTCATTTACAATTCTAGTTGAGTCTTGATTATAGAATTTATTAGGGTAGTTTTGAAGTAGCCTTACCTAGCATGACAGTAGCCTTACTTCTACAGAAAGGGCTTTCTGTCATTTCTGTTGAATGTCCAGAGTGAGCATGAAGTCTCTCCACACTGGCTATATAAACTCCAGTGTATCCAGAATTTTGTAACCTCTAGAATTTCTATTTGGCATACAGTTCTTCGGTAGTTGTCCTTTGCCAAGTTTCATGCAGTATCAGACTGTGCGTGTGCAGATTAATCTTGATCCCTAGGCAGATTTCTGGTGTTCTTTCTCTGCATATCTCCTTTTTCTCTCATATCCTGCTTTCCAAATTTCAGCTGCCTCAGGAGTCCCATATTGCAACTATTGATTTCTTCTTCTCAGGGAGACTGCTTATATCTTCTTGAGCTCCTCTTCTTTTATCATGGTTCAGAAAGTTTACCCCACCCTTAGTTGAATTCTTGGTGAATGTGATGCTTACTTAATGTGTTCCCTTTCTCTTACAGGTAAAAGCCTTGTTCCATGTGTTGTTCAGGAGCTGAAAAGAGTTTCTTTGTATAGTTTTTCCAGTTTTATAGCTGTTTAGAGTGCTGTGGAGGGGAGACTGGTACCTGCTATTCCATATTTGAAGGATACTTCTTCTGAGTATAGAATTGTGAATTGGAAATGTTTCCAGCATTTAAATATATCATCAAACTGTAATGTATCTTTGACTGCTCCTATTAAAAAGTCAGCCATCATGGGTGTTATACGCAAACAATGAATCATAGAACACTACATCAAAAACTAATGATGTAATGTATGATGACTAACATAACATAATAAAATAAAATTAAAAAAAAAGGTCAGCCATCAATATCGTGCTCCTTTGAAGGTAACAAATACATCTTTTGGTTCTCTGCTACTGTCAGAGTTTACTCTTTATCTTTGATTTTCAACAGTTTCACTTTGATATAATTGGATATGTCTTTTTAAAAATATTTATTTTGCATAGAATTAAATGAAATATTTGCATCTGCATGGGATTCACAGAGAAATTTTCATCAGTTTTTTAAAAAATTATTTGCTGTGATTTATTCAAACATCTATTCGATCTCATTTTCTCTCTCCTCTCTCTCTGGGGCTCAAATTTTGCATATGTTAGAACATTTGATAGTGTCTCACATGTTTCTTGCATTTTACTTTATATCTTTACTTTTTAGTCTATTTTCCATCTTCTCTTTCAGATTTTTATCATGGTTCACATATTAGTCATAAAGTTCCTATCTGATAATTTCAATATCTGAATTATCTGTGGGCCCTCATCTACTATCCTTGATTTATATTAATTTTCAGTCATTTCAATCTCTTTTTAGTATTCCTCTTAAGTATGGTGAACGTTGTTGAAATACACTTGTGAAAACATTGGATAATGTTTTCTTCTTCCAAAAGGGCAAACTTTCCTTCTATAAGCTTTAGTATTCTGGTGATTAACTTGATCTTGTTGTGTCTATATTTCAGGCTTTACTAGGGCTTGTCTATTCAGTTTGTCCTTCCTTATAAGGTGTAGTCCTTATTCATAGGCATCATACTTATTTCTTGGGTATAGTCTTTACAGCAAGGACATTTTGGGAGTTTTAACCAGTGGTCTACGATATTGACTAGAGTTCATACACTTTGGTAAAGTTTTAACTCTGAAATCTGTCTCCCAGTATTCCATAGCTACTCAAATTTTTGTTAATTTCTTTAGCCTCACGGTTGCTGTTCTAAGTTGTGTTTCTTTGAGATTTACTTAGCACATGTGTAGTAAAGGAGTCAGTCAATAGGTAGAAGAAATTTTTTTTACAGGTTTTTTTTAGTTTTACTCTCCTTTTCTATAGTTTTCACCATTCTGGAATTTTTCCTGAGTTCCTGATGCATTGGCAGCCCTGAACACAACCTCTGCTGTCCTTGACCAGGTAATCTGATGCTTTGTTCTTTGTCTCTATTCTGCCACCCCTTAAGTGGAGAACAACCTTTGGAAAAAAGCTGGGATATCTGATACCTAAAGAAAGAGTGATGCTTAAATTGCAAATGGGTATTAATAATATGATACATAGTTGTTGAAATGCTCTGATAATAAATATACATGGTCCAAGACAATGATATTGAGTATAGTTTTAAGAATGCATATAGATAGGTAAAGTTTACTGATAAGTGAATTTATGGTCCATAAATAGAGATGTGTATTAAAACTTATATAAAATAAAAATTCCACCTACAACACAGATAACTGAACACTCACCCTTTAACTGAAGGCAGTAGATTAAAATTACAGCTAATGCTTCAAATAATAAATGTGATACTTTATTTCACAGATTTTAAAATACTAGCAATGATTACACAGTGGCACACACAGGTGGGTAGATGAGGTATTTGATTTATTCTGCCTCACTTTTGGTTCTAATGTTTCTTTTAAATATGTACTACTGACTACTGCTAAATAACAAGTAATTTGATTTAAAGCTTTTCACATACATATAATTCTCTAACACTTCTTTGTCTCTCAGGGGATCCTTTTTTATCTACTTTCTATCATTTCAACATACTGGCCTTTTCTAGCCAACATTTAATATAATAATTTCTTTAGATGGAAAGTGAAAATAACATATATATCATGATTCCAATATCTAATACTTGGTTAGCAAGTCATATTACTGATTTTTGTTGTAATTTTCTGCTGGATGCTTATTAGATATAATAGTGCATTGTAGAGAACAGTGACAACAGGGACAAACTGGAACCCTCCTCCCCCATACATTTCAGAAAATATAGAAAAGGGGATTTTTTTTCTTAAACAAAATTAATAATTAAATCCTTAAAGTTAAAAAAATTTTTGACACTTTTAGGTAACTTGCTTGCAATGAATTAATGTTTTAGGTAAAATAATATCTAGCAAACACCATTTGGGTGTATACACTCTCTTTTGACATGTTTTAAGAAAGTAGCATTTCCAGGATTTATGAAGTGTGCTCTCTTGAATTCTGTCTTGGTTTTGTTTAGGGTTATATGTTCAATTCAAACACTCTCAGAATAGAAGTTGGGCATCTTTGTCAGTGATTCAAATTGAGAAGCACCCAACAGTTCTACCTTAAAATGTTTGTTGAGAGATTAATTAGACATGTACAGAGGGAAGTATATGCAAACTGTTTATTATAGAATTTTTTATCCAAGTGAAATATTTATATTATAGCAAAATTTGGTAGTGGGTTAAAAATTTAAGTATAACTTCACACATTTACTCATGCGAAAAAAAGAACACTCCAGGAAAAAATATATAAAATAAATTTGAGAGATTTAGTATAAAGTCGAACCATGTGAAATTGTCATCAAAAATGGTTGAGTACACTCTAATTCATGCAGAAAGATCAGGTAAGAGGTGGTTTTAATGTCCCAGAGAGAGAACATGACAGCTTGGACTAGTTGGTGGCAATGAATATGAAAAGAAATAAAGAAGCATTTAAGGAGAAGTGAAAGGATTTGGTAACTGGATGAGAGGTATGAGGAGGGGAACTCTAGAGTTAAGGATGACTTTCTGGTTTTGACCTAGACATATGAGCAGATTGTGTGTTATTTATGAAATATAGAACACTAAAATAGGAACAGTTTTGTTTTGAAGGATGGGACAGCAATAAGTTCAGTAGAATTTTGGTCATGTTCATGCGGTATTTGAGTGCATGAAGATATCCTAGAGAAGAAACTTAGGCAGTATTTGGAGAAGTACACGTAGCAGTCATGGACATGTTTGCTCTTGAGGCATAGAAGTTGTGTTGAAACATAAGAATGTATGAGATCATTTATGAAAGTGTGTAGAGTAAGGTAAGAAGGCCTAGAACAATTCTAAGAATTACCAAAATTTAAGAAGGTAGCAGAAACCAAAAATTGGCCAAAGAAAAATATTCAGTGTTGTAGAAAACGAAGTGAGTTGTTGTGCCATAGGGAAAATTAGAGACTGTTTTGGGTGAATGACCAATACTGTCAAATAATATAGAAATTCCAACAAGATAGTGGTTGAAAAGCATCCACTGGATTTAGTCTCAAGGAAGTGATTTGTGACTATGACACAAGCAATTAAAGTGGAGTAGTTGAAGTACTTCCTTTGCTGGAGTGGGATGGAGTAGGTAATGAAGTACTTAGAGTCACTGAAGATGATGAAAAGATCTATATTTATTTACATGGAAATGTGTTCATAATGTATCAATAAATTTTTTAAACATCAGGTTACTAAGTAGTATTAAAATACAATCTGTTTAAAAAACAATGTGTGTGAATATGCACATAAAAGTATAAAATGACTGTAAAAAGTGAGCATAAACTATAGACCACAGTTTGCTTAGAACTTTATATGAGAAATAAATGGGATAAGAAAATCACAACTTAGGGAAGTCTATGATCACCCAAATATTAAATCAGTGGAACTACAATTCTATTTAGGAAGTCTTGCCCCTCTCCTCCCAAAAGACATCAGTTTGCTAAAGTTATTTTCAGGATTAGATACATTTGTAACTATTTTTATAATGTATGTGCATGAAAACAAGAAAACTTTAAAATAAGTCATTATAACAACTATAGAAAAATCTTTATTATACAACCTTTCTCATAACACAAAAATTCAAAGTTCTGGATTAATGGGTCAGTTTTCAAATAGACTAAATGATGGAGCAAAAGTACCTGAAGAAAAACATGTTTATATTCTCAGTAATAATTATTCTAGCATGTCCAGACAAGTTAAGTAAATGTTGAGTTTTTTGAAAGTGTCTTAAAGTTTAATAAAAATATCAATATGTTTAGGGATGCCTGGGTGGCTCAGTCGGTTAAGCTTCTTGACTCTCGATTTCCCCTCAGGTAATGATCTCAGGGTTTTGAGATGACTCCCCTCAGTGGGGAGTCTGCTTGAGATTCTCTCCCTTCCTCTCCCTCTGCCCCTGAATCCCACTCTCTCTCTCTCAAATAAATAAACAAATCTTTAAAAAAAGAAAAAATATCAATAGGTATAAAATTTTAAAATCTGAAATATTATGTTTAGTAGGACTATGCCTTGTTATATAATGGGGGAGTTCAAGCATGCTAAAACTGGTTGGTATGGATGTAAGGTCACAATTATCATACATCCCTCTTTACAGCTGTGACATCAGCTGTGAAAACCGATCATGGCATCCCTACTGAAATTTCTGTAGATTGACTGTGCTGGTTCAGCTCAGATAAAAGGTCAGCAAATGCAAAGTGAAGTAGACATGTTAGGTCAAAGAAACACTCATATGCATGATGTAATATACTTCACTTCCTTGAATTAGTTAGATTATTATACCATTTCTACATTATGTTTCTAACACACTATGTTTAATTATAAATTGAAATATAATTATAATTATAATCCTTTCCTATCATGAAATAATGAAGACTAATTTATCAATTTCAAAAAAACAAATAGTTTTGAATTTGGATATTATATACTAATTATATTTTATAGTTATTTTCTTGTAGTTCTATGAATAGACTTTTAAAATCCTGAGACACACCCACATGCACACACACACACACACACACACAGCTCTGTGAAGACACAACTATTTGACAAAAGAACAATATAAACAGTGAAGTTTTTATTCATAACAATGAATGCAGAAAATCCTAGGTCTTAGTAAATAGCACTCCTAAAAATTTTCAAGTATTTTCCATCCTGCTCCAGGATTTAAAATGGAAGGTGAGCTGGCCAATTTCATGGTTTGGTTTAATAGGACCAATTCCTCAATAGCTTTTTCTCTGCAGATAATTTTTCACAAAAAAAGCATTCCCCCAATGGCCTCCATTATTGTGATTGACAGAGAATATGTGAGAAGGTGTCTCACATTCTACCATAGTATAAGAAGCAGTATTCCAGTATTACCATTTTTGAAGTGGTGGCAGATGTAAATCAAATTAGTATACAAAGGAGAAAAATCTCTTAGCCTAGATACTGCTTCAACTTCCTATCAAAGTGGCTATAGTAAAAGCTCATTTGGCATTTTGCAGTTTTGTCTCCCTTATTTGGGTCAGAATTAGCCAGTACCAGTAAGAGAATATGTTTTGAATATTGCCATTGCGCAAATTTATATGGGTGGAGAATGGTATTAGTTATTATTTTAGCCACGAGAACTTATTATCTGAGATTACTGAAAATACCTTCACAGAAAAACACAAACTGAAGTTAAAGGCTACAGAAGATTTGCTCCTATTTACAAGTTCATTTTCATTTCACATTATAACAACTACCTGGTGAATAACTATCACGTAATTAAAGAGGAGTTATAATAATGACACTGGAATTAACTTTTGTTCGGACACTTTTTTTGTTAAAAAATCTTTCTATGGACAGGCAATATTTATTAACAATCTAGACTATCCTACAGCTTTTTATAAATTATGCCCATTCCCATAGATTTGTAAAAATATAACTTTATTTTTTTTAACACCTTTACACAGCTATCCTTTCCATTAATATGTTCATGTTGCAGATTTTGAACTAAGGTCTGCTTATTCCAAAGTCATGAAACATGCTAGCCTTTTGAAATTGCTGTAAACATTAAAATAAATATTTTGGTAATATGAAAATCATCGTGGTGAGTGTTTTTACTATAATACCTAACCCCAGTACCTCTGAGACTGCTTATTTTCTTTAAAGTACTTTAACACAGTCTGAAAAATTGGTAATATATTTTTGATCTCTATTTTTGTCTCTCTTCACCTTGAGGGTAGGGACTTTATGGTTTGTCCTATTCATCACTATATTCCCATTATATAGAGCATTTCTTGACACCAGGCGAGTGCTCAATAAATGTTGGTTGAATTTTAAAAGATATTTTAATGGATGAAAATTTCAAATTTATTTCATTCCTAGAGTTTCATAAATCTTATACTGTTTTAATTGTAAGCAACTAAAATAAAATAAATGTTTGTAAATAGCACTCAGGTATGGGGCATCTGGATGGCTCAGTCACTTAAGCATCTGCCTCTTGGTTTCCCCTCAGGTCATGATCTCAGGGGTCATGAGAATGACCTCGACAACTGGCTCCAGGCTCAGCAGGGAGTCTGCTTCAGGATTCTGTCCCTCTGTCCCTTCCCCCACTCATTCTCTCATGCCCGTAAGATTGCTGGCTCTCCATCTCTCTCTCAAATAAATAAATAAATCCTTAAAAAAATAGTATTCAGGTAATGGCAATAAAACACAATATACTGAGAATGTTAAAAAAAAAAAAAAGATGTTCTAAGGATGTGGATATTTGTATTTTTTTTAAATTTTTTTTTATTATGTTATGTTGATTATCATTAGTTTTTGATGTAGTGTTCCATGATTCATTGCTTTCGCATAACACCCAGTGCTCCATGCAGAACATGCCCTCCTTAATACCCACCACCAGGCCAACCAATCCCCCCACCCCCTTCCCCTCTACAACCCTCAGGTTGTTTTTCAGAGTCCATAGTCTCTCATGGTTCATCTCCCCCTCAAATTTCCCCCCCCTTCATTCTTCCCCTCCTGCTATCTTCTTCTTCTTCTTCTTCTTTTTTTTTTTTAACGTATAATGTATTATTTGTTTCAGAGGTACAGGTCTGTGATTCAACAGTCTTACACAATTCACAGCGCTCACCATAGCACATACCCTCCCCAACGTCTATCACCCAGCCACCCCATCCCTCCCACCTACCACCGCCCCAGCAACCCTCAGTTTGTTTCCTGAGATTAAGAATTCCTCATATCAGTGAGGTCATATGATACATGTCTTTCTCTGTTTGACTTATTTCGCTCAGCATAATACCCTCCAGTTCCATCCACGTTGTTGCAAATGGCAAGATTTCATTCCTTTTGAAGGCTGCATAATATTCCATTGTATATATATACCACATCTTCTTTATCCATTCATCTGTTGATGGACATCTAGGCTTTTTCCATAATTTGGCTATTGTGGACATTGCTGCTATAAACATTGGGGTGCATGTGCCCCTTCGGATCACTACATTTATATCTTTGAGGTAAAGACCCAGAAGTGCCATTGCTGGGTCATAGGGTAGCTCTATTTTCAACTTTTTGATGAACCTCCATACTATTTTCCAGAGTGGCTGCACCAGCTTGCATTCCCACCAACAGTGTAGGAAGGTTCCCCTTTCTCTGCATCCTCGCCAACATCTGTCGTTTCCCGACTTGTTCATTTTAGCCATTCTGACTGGTGTGAGGTGGTATCTCACTGAAGTTTTGATTTGGATTTCCCTGATGCCGAGCGATGCTGAGCACTTTTTCATGTGTCTGTTGGCCATTTGGATGTCTTCTTTGGAAAAATGTCTGTTCATGTCTTCTGCCCATTTCTTGATTGGATCATTTGTTCTTTGGATGTTGAGTTTGAGAAGTTCTTTATAGATTTGGGATACTAGCCCTTTATCTGATATGTCATTTGCAAATATCTTCTCCCATTCTGTCGGCTGTCTTTTGGTTTTGTTGACTGTTTCTTTTGCTGTGCAAAAGCTTTTTATCTTGATGAAGTCCCAAGAGTTCATTTTTGCCCTTGCTTCCCTTGCCTTTGGCGATATTTCTAGGAAGAAGTTGCTGCGGCTGAGGTCGAAGAGGTTGCTGCCTGTGTTCTCCTTTAGGATTTTGATGGACTCCTATTTGTAAAGTATTAAAAATAATCCTCCGTTTTATTTTTCAAATATATTATCACGTAAAATATATTGCCACTTATAAAACATTTGAAATTATTATATCAAATACAAAGCTAAGCCTCTGAAAGTTATCAGAATTCTAAACATTTATAACCTAAAATATAATTTATCTTAAATAATTTAGTTAGGGCAAAGCTATTCTGGCATTTTGCTTGAGACATGTTTTTAAGCTGAATTTTAACCCAAGAAAAATGAAATGAATTTAAACTACTTCCTCATATTTGATTCTTAAGTGACATCTCCATTCTCCAAGTCATTCTATCATCTTCTCCATGACTTCTATTTGCATTCTGAGACACCTTCCATTTTTGCTTTCCACAATACTTATTAAAGCTTTACTACTGTTAAAACTTTTATTTTTTGTTTGTCTATGTTAACCAGTATTTTGTTGCAGACATACTTATTTTTTTTCCTACTTTGGCTTCCTTGAATTTTGGCTTATCTCCTCCAATTTTCTTCATGTGGCTATATTCTCCTGTAGCCTCATATCTTTTTGAGGATAACAAGAAATTGCTTTTAAAAATGCTTCTATTCCTTGTAGAAATTCATTTGCAGTGATAGACACTCCCTGTGAGACTCTATGGCAATATTCACTTTCCTTTGAGATTTCAAGGGTACATATTGTTTTGTTGCTTATTTTATTCATTCTCAATTAGGAAGAGAGCTATTCACATCAGTATATGTTATGAAACAGTTTAATAGGATGGCTGATGATGATTGAATAAGATCCAATTCAAATTGGCTCCAGTGAAAAAAAGAGAATTTATTGACACATCTACCAAAAATTTCCAGTGTTTGATCAGGTATAGATGGATCTAAGCACTCAAATAACATCAGGAGTCACTCTTGCTCATCTCTATTTCATTTATTTTAGTTTCATTCAGGCAAGCTCTTCACATGTCTTGGTGAGATGGTCTTCACATGGTTTATTCTCAAAAACCTTTGCTCAAAGAGATTCATTTTCCCTATATTGTAGTTACAGAAAAGTTCTAATGATTGATTTGGACTTTCTTCTTAGGCATTGCAAGAAGAAGTCACTTTGGCCATAGGTTTGTAAATATGTTGGTTCAGCTTAGGTTTTATGTCTACCTCTTATGATGAAGAAAGGAATTAGTCTTGTCAACTACTTGAACTCAGAGTTACAGGAAAGTCTCTGAATAAAAGAAGATGATGGGAAATTATTGCTGGGTAGAAGGATAACAAATGTCCACTACACACAGGCCATATCAACTTTTCTTGATCATGCTCACTACTTAGCAAACCCAAGGTTCTCAGATTAAGAATACCGTCCTGGATTTCAGTCCATTATTTCCTATTAAAATATGGCTGGAAATGTTGGAAAGTACAATGAAAGTCTTAAAAGATTCATTATAATTTGAACATTGCAACTACCTATTTATATAAACTTGAACAGGTCATTTGACATTCTAGGAGCTCCATTTGCTTAGGAATAAATTTAGATCATTATATTTTTTCTAAAATTCTAATTCTATAATTAAATAATTAGCTTATGAGTCACTCTTGTGTGTGCCACCACCTCTCTCTGTCTCAGTTTCTCAAGTATAAAGTAAGTTGCAGGGTTCCTGTCCTTTCTGACCATGTGGTGTACAGTGAAAGTAAAATAAAGTGAGTGGAAGGAAAGTACCATGAAATATGTGAACAAGAAAAGTTTTCATTTTTACAGTGCAAGAAATAAATTATGGATCATTTTGTTCAGTTGAATCTTAGGCAACCTCTCTTTAACACAAGCTAAAACAATGTATATTTTTGCTGATATTAGTCCAATAAATCCTATTTGTGTATATTTAATAAAGCCCATGAATGTTTTTCTCTATACTCAACCCCTCAAATACTGATGGTACTTTGTAAGTGACCTAACTTACCTAACAGATATAATAATAATAACAATAACAATAATAATAATAATAATAATAGCTAATATTTATTAAGTGCTTATTTTAAACTAACTAAACTAAAATGCATACCACTTAATTCACAACATAAAACTAATTATTTTGGATTTTTTTTTGAAATAATATTTGTGGAAACCTAGTAATAGTGGCTTTACTTTTCAGTATAATAGAGATATATTTTTGTGACTATTGACTATATAGGACATAAAAAAATATGTGATATTTTATCTGCAATTAATTAGTGATTGTCATAGTGCTCCTGAGGTATGTATTTTTAGAACAAATTTGCTGTTGCTTTTACAATATGAATTGAATAATTCAGATTTTTCATTCACACCAGTTCCACTGGAATACATAACATTAAGTTGATTAAGTTTTAACCTAATTATTTGTGTTACTTTTGAAACAATACTTGAGTCATTTTTACCGTATAAAAAATTTATCAAACTTCCACACTGCTGCTGATTTTTATCTAGTACCATTTAACTTATCAGAGGTACAATCTACTGTAAATTTACTTTGGTTATAACACTGAACCTATTTCTCATCAAACTCAAAAAAATTTTTTTAGGGGAAATCACACAGCCTTTGCATGAACGAAAGTCCTCTCATTCACTTTTGCTTCCTCCCACATTGTCCCATGATGTTACATATTATATAATTTGTAAGGTGAGCCACTGTTCTGAGAGCCCCTGTAATAATATAGATGCATTTTTTGTTTTATGATACAGTAATTACTTACAGTGCTACAGTTATAATTGTAATGTGAACTGTGTAACTGTCATCTGGTAAAATGTGCTCTTTGAGCATGGTGAGTATGTAGACACAATTTGTTAAATGCCAACTCATAACAAAAGATTCCATAGAGCAGAGCAAACTAAAAAACAATAGAAATGAGTTCTTTGATATCTCTGTCATCCTCAAAAGGGTTTCTGATGAAATACTGAATATTATCTGTAGCTTATTCTCTGATAATCTATTTAGTGACCTTATTTTTAGTGTTTCATGAAATAACAGTGGACTCTACTGCAATAAAATGAATGATACTGTTCACTACATAAAGATTGCATCATTCACATGTAAAACAGGATCAAGAACTGTGATAATTTTAGATGAAATAATTCATTTGGAACTTTATTCATAAAAATTAAAATATTTTAAAATGAGGAAAAATAATTACTTGAAGGTCATACCTAAATTCTTAAAATGAATAAAATATGTATATTGTATTTCAGGCTAATGTAAGGCAAAACAATGTATTCAATGGATCCAAACAACAAATTGAGGAAAATTAAAATTTTTTACTTGAAATACCTAAATTTTGTTTTTGCGATTTATTTATTTATTTATTACAGAGAGAGAGAGAGAGAGAGAGAGAGAGAGAGAGAGAGAGAGAGAGCATGAGATGGGGGAGAGTCAGAGGGAGAAGCAGACCCCCTGCTGAGCAGGGACCCAGATGTGGGACTCGATCCCAGCACCCTGGGATCATGACCTGAGCCGAAGGCAGATGCTTAACCGACTAAGCCACCCAGGCACCCCTAAATTTTGTGGGGTTTTTTGATGTTTTTGTTTTGCTGCATTGAACACTCATCAATCCTTAATCTCTTACTAGATTTATCAAACCAATCAATTACATTATACCCATAAGCTATGTTTCCATAGATCTATTTCAAAGATACTGACAGAGTTTAAAGTGTTTGAGGAAACTGGCTGAATTTGTCATATGGCCTCAAGAAGAAATATATATATATATATAGAAGTATACACACACACACACACACACACACGTGTGTGTGTATATACATATATATACATATATATATATGCCAAGTTACATGAATTTTTAGCAGCCTGAAATATTTATAATGGTCAAACTTTGGCTCCTTATGTGTTGATGTGATGGAAGGTTGTGTTATTTGTATTGTTTTTCAAGCTGTGTTTTCCTTATGATTCTTCTATTGGTTTAGAAAAAGGATTATTTATCCTTTAGATGGTATTAAATTAAAATGCTTCTCACTCAAAGAAAAAAATAAGTCACTAAAATATATTCTATTTCACTGACATCTTCTGTAGTCTAAAATATACATTCAAGCAGTAGTTGGAAATGTCAACTGCATTTGACACTGGCCAATTATGAAAATGGTTTGTCCTGTTGACTTAACTCCCACAATTAGACCTGTTCACCATGGCTGCTGCATAGTGTGCTTTTAGTTACAGTGACCTGTGCTATTACAAGAAATGAGTTTTGGAAATGGTCTTTATCCTCCCAAATAAAGTTAGTGCATCCAGATTTGGAAACTGACAGCAGTAATATTCCCCAACTAAAGCTGGAGCTTAGCCCTGTTATACTTATTAAAAAGCCTATTCATACAAATTAAATCCATTCCATATCCTGGCCTCTGATGACAGCTCCATTTTTTTCCTTGTCTGGTTTGAATTACCTCAAGTCTGTACCCAGAAAGAATTTATCCCTTTCAAGAGACTTCTCCAAGCCTATAATAAATTCACATGGGTCGTCCCATCAATGTAGTGAATTTGCATTATTATTTCATTATGAGTAGGAAAGAAAGCGGATTAGATCTCTTCCAGCATTGGCAGAGCCTAATTCAACCTGAACACATGATTAAAGCTGGCATTTATGACTATAACTGTCAAAGAAAACTAATTGTAAACTGAGAGCTGTGGATAATTATTGCTTTTGGTATTAAACCACTTCTCTCTTATTTATCACAGAACCAACTACAGACTTTACTACTGTTTGCATTTAGTTGTCTGATTACTATGAACCTACTTTCGCAAATTAAAATTGATTTGTATTCTCAAATTAAGGGCTCTGTATAGACTTAAGTTCAATCATGCTTTAGTATGTATGTTTTGCTTTTTCTTTCCCTTATTTTTTTTTTTTTTTTTTGGAAAAGTGAAGTGACACTAACACCACTGTTCCAAGACATTGCACTTTGCATTGTTTTAATTACAAACCCTGAAGCAGCTGTCTGATAATCAGTTTGACACATATGCTATTTAAACTATCTTTCATAAGAGATTTAAAAAAATCATTATGTGCACATATACATGATGAAGGTTTTAGAACCATGTATGTACATGTTAATATATTTTATGTTTATACGTATTTACACAGGTATGGATAATTATGCATATAGACTATACACACATATAACTATGTATTTAGGAAGATATGTATATTAGACATACATACATACACATGCATTAATGCATGCACATGCACACAAACATATGGATATATCACCACTTAACATTATAAGCCCTTAATTATGTAACAAATATCTTTATAATTTTATGGGAAGCTGTATGGGGTAGTAGCTAACCATATAAGCTCTAAAGCGTATCTACTTAGAATTTGATTCCAATTTTGCCATCTGCCAGCTATGCACATTTGTACAACTTCCTCATTTCAAAAATGTGCAGCTATTATTATGAACAGGATAATTAAATAACTGTTGTAGACTAACTTACATTCAGTAAGTGCTCAATGTGAGCTTTTAGCTAGTTTTATAAAATGCTAATTTTGTGACGGAATCTGTGTTTGTATGAATTTGTGTGGCAATGCATTTTAAGGTGGAAATATAATAGCAAAAGGTATAATTCAACTATATTCTTCAACTTTATGGGACAGTCTAATTCATGAAATTGTATTCAGCAAAGGCAATTACTTAAAAGCTTAAGTAGCAGAATTTAATTTTTATAACTGTAAAAATCATTTATGAATAATAAATTACACATCAAAGGAAAAAAAATTCTTTTGTCTAGTGCCCTCATTTTCAGTTCAGGGAACAGTTTCACTGAATCATATGAAATATTACTGATAATGAGTGAAATGAATTATATGTTGATAAGAATAGGCTATTTTAAAATATCAAACAGTGGGAAGTGTTACTATTATGGATATTAATACAGTTATAGTGGGCACAGAAACACCTATATTTTACTCCATTGACACTTGGATTTTAGGAAACAAAATGTTTCATTGAGAAAAAGCAAAAATATTTTGAAAATGGGAAGTATCATTGAGAATGCTCAGCTCAATTACAAAATTAAATTTTATCACTTCTGAGAGTCAATAAAGATAACATTCTATTCATAATCACTCAGCAATATGAAACTGGAACCATGGATTATGGGATTCCTTAACTGTACCAAGTTTTGATATCTAATCTACTCAATAAATACAAATGATTAAAATAATTTCTACTACTAAAATAATAGTATTAGTTTAAAATCAATTTCAGATGATATATACAATGGTTTAAAATATAGACTTCTGAATCAATAATTTTTTTTATTCTTCTCTTTTTCTTTATAAATAAAAGACCTTTTAAAATTATTCTTGGTCTCAGGACCCTACTGATAAGTCTTTGTTTTAATGTATTACCTTTCTTTTTTTTTTTAATGCATTTTCTTTCCATCTCTATGCATGAACAAAAATATTTTGGCAGTTACATTAATTGTGCACATACATTTTGTGTGCCACTTTTTCATTTATTACTACTTCATAAACACTGATTCATGTTTTTACATAATCTCTGTATCATCATTTAAGTGACATCTTACAATGTCACTGAATCAATATGCCACTATTGATATTAATACCAATAATTTACTTAAACTATGCCTTACATCTGTGAGACTTTTAGGATGTTTTAAAATTGCTATGTATATAGACCCTAAGAAGACCTCCAGAGCATACTTCTTTACCTCAATTATTTCCTTAGGCTTAAATATTTGGAATCAGATTACATTTTTGAAAGGTATGAAACTATGGTTTTCAATTTTTTTTGCTATATTATTCTACAAGAGGGTATATAAGCAATAGGCTTTTCCTAACAACACTACAGTGTCATTTTGGTTTTATTTTTATTATTTTATTAATCTGTCAATGGTATATAAACATTAAAATGCCTTCCTAATATTAGGTTAAATATAGCAAATCAACAATTACAAAAACAAATTCATTCTCTATGTATACACTAAATTCATCTACTTGTTTGGTCTTTACTTTCTGACAGCTTGCACTTTGCTTATGGGTCCTGAAGGACCACTGATAAATAAATTGTGCTTGCATTTCAGAAGTCTTAACTTCATATTAAAATGACAACCTGAGTCAACACTTCTGATGGAAACAACTTTTCTCAAGGAAAAAAAAAGGATCACTAAATACAACATTTGGCTTCTTTAACTGAAGTTAAAGTGAAAAGATATATTTTAAAATGTGCTTATTCTCTTGTAGAGGAGACTATTTTAGTCTATGTATAAACTAATTAAAACTAAGGCTTATGAAGTAAGCAGCTCAAAAAATATTCACACATTTATTAACATATTTTCTAACACAGATCATGGTATGCCTAGATGAAAATCATTTGCCCAATAGAGCTAGCATCACTTTGAACATGTTTTTAAAATTTAATTTATTTATTTGAGACATGACCTGAGTTGAAACCAAGAGTCAAATTCTTAACTGACTGAGCCACCCAGGCACCCTCAACTAGCAACATTTTGAATGGAAGAAACAACTTTTTTCACAATGATATTATCAAAAATTCCTGTAATTCAGTGATGATTCAGTAACAGAATTTTCACCTAAAAATAATTCTCAGATAAACTTTAAATTTTCTACAAGAAACAAATTCCATTGTAGAATTATATTTCCTTCTTATGTCAAAAAATCTCTAGAATCTCCTCTCATTATGTAAAAAAAAAGAAAAAGAAACGTATGATTTTGTCAAAGTGTAGTGTCAGATAAAAGTTCTCAAAAGTGTTATTCAACATTTGTATACACAATAAGTAATTTTAGTAGATATTAATACAGCTCTTTAACATTTTTATTCATTGATCATCATTAATGATAGCTCTATAGGTGAGTAGACTGAGATCCAAATAAGTTAATCAAGTAAACCAAGACATAAAAAAGTGTAAAAATGGAAAACACTTTATAGATTTGTTTGTGTTCTCAAGAATATATGCACATAATTTCTCAGAAAATGCAACAGATATAATCAGGCATTACTGAACTTAACAGGCATAATATATCATTGTTCAACTATAGTTCAAAGCCCTTTTTTACTGTATTAAGGAAGAGAAAGTATACCACCAAAATGAGAGTAAGAAAAACTGAAGCCTCCAAAAATTGAACAGAATCCTGGAAATTTAGCAAGTTTTAAATGACAGTGACTAAAAAAACTACTAGACTATACAGATAAGAAGATGCTTTCATGCCCATTGTGTGGAGGTCAGTGCAATGCAGACTAAGCAGTGTTTACAGTTGATGTGAGAACTCTTGATGGTTTGGCTTGCATTAAGGACTGGAGGCTACACACAGAAACTTTAGTTTTTGTCCTTCACTCTAAAATACAAATTTAAATAAAATCTTTCTTAATGAGAGCCTTAGTAATACAGGGATCTCACAGGACAGTAAGAACAGTGAAAATATTTTCTTTTACTATTTTCTTACTTTCATTTCTTAACAATATTATGTGTCAAAAAAATATACCTTAAAAAAACAAGAACAACAACAACAACAAAACCCTCTATCTTTATTATCAGCGACAGTTGCCACAAAAGCACTTGGGCCTTCATGATGCAAATTCTAAAAGGCACAAATTGCAGAAGACTTATTTTCTGAGGAGGGCAAAAGAGCGTATCTACCCTACGGAGGCCATGCATATCTGAATAAGTGGCTAGTGTACAGAATACAAGGGCATTAAATAAGCAAATATATTCTGAAACAAATACCACTTCTTCCCCATTCTGTTTTGGGATACTAACAGCTAGGCCTTTATTCTCAGGCTGGCTACGAGAAGATCCTTCTTTGAGAAACAAAGCACCTTAAGAGAAAATACTACAGACATCAATATTGGAAATTTCAGGCTAGATATATTATAGCAAAGTCCAGTTGATAAGCCCCACACACATACTTAGAGCTTCCAGTTGGCTTTACAGCATATTACTCTTAAAGATGAGATGGTAAGCAAGGATCAAAATATATAAAAGGAAAGTTAGTATCAAATAAATTAAAGACACTAATAATTAAATATAATTAAATAAACATAATTAAATAAAAATAAACTATCACTCAGTAATACGCTTCTGGAGCCTACCAGCTTGGGGGCAGGAGCCAATAGTTAATATCTTCTCCCACCATTTAGTGACTCCATGTTGGTACCTTGAAATTTGCCATGGTGGAAGTATTCACATCACTGAAATTGGCTAACTCTAAAAATACAATGCTATCAAAACTGCACAACTGGAGGGAGAGAAGAGGACAGAATTGTGGAAGGTAGGAGGTGCAGAGAGGTGGTTTGGGGTAGAAATGGATCATGGGTGCTCAGGAGGGGAGGGAGGCTTGGTCACAGAGATAGGCTAGAGAGAGAGAGAGTACACAGGGGATTGCACAAGGAAAAACTTCCCCAAAGCCACTGACTGGGAATATGAGAGGGGCTGATTTTCATGAGATTTTATAACCAGTGCAGCTCAAAGACTGGAGTTTTAGAAGTCTGTGGCATGGCTGCTGTGGAGACCTGAGGATGTTGCAGTACTCCTGTGAAGAAGGAGGGCAGATAGTCCTGGGGCAGATGGTGTGATCTGAGGATCCTCTGAGACACATGGGAGGGAAGGTTCCCTTTCTTGGAGCACATCTGGGAGAGGTGGCATTGCCTCTCTGGAAACAAAAGAGCCAGAGGGCACCATTTCTCTCCCCCACCCTGCAGCATAGGCACAAAGACACCTGCTGAGAGCAGCTAACCTGGACTTTGGTTCTTTGCTGGGCTTTACTCCAAACTCCATGCCCTTGCAATTTGGTGCAACTGCCCTTCTGGGACAAACCAACATCAGTCCCAGTGCAGTGAGACCCTCCCCCAGAGGACCAGGATGGGTCCCTGCAATGCCAGGTCCCTTAAGTTAGGAGTTTTAAAACTCAGCCAGCTTGCCTGGGATAGAGACCAAGGTGCACTGCACTGACGGGTGGACAGGTGACCTGAACACAGACAGGGTGAAGGCAGAGATCTGAGGGACACATGGGACACATGAGGAAAAATTGTTTGCTCTTCTGAAAGGGCTTCCCAGACAGCGGCGGGCATGAATTCCCCTCTCCAGGATGAGGGAGTGGGCTGGGCTGGCACTATTTCCCTAACCCACCCCTCAGCATAAACTAACTTTAATAAGCAGAACAGTGCCAAAAGTGGCAGTCTAAACTGCTTACACCAAACCCTTTCCCCCTGTGCTCTGCAGGTACTTTTCTTGGGCAAGTGTGCCTGAGAAGCAGAGCCACGGGCCCCTCCACCAGAAGACCAGAACAAACCACTTGCATGTACCATGTCTACTAACCATAGAGTTCTGCAAAGCTTCGGCTCCAGGGGAAGTGGCGTCAGATCACTTTAACAAGCAGATCAGAGCACACCTAGTTAAAACTTGCCACACTCTGGCCAAGGCCAAACATTCCCCACTGTAGGAAAGCCATTACTCTCAGGAGCAGGAACATAACAGGCTTTCCCAACACACAGAAGAAGACAGAGACCTAGACAAAATGCCAAGACAGAGGAATTCATCTCAAAAGAAAGAACAAGAAAAGTTCATGGCCAGGGATCTAATCAAAACAGATATAAGTAATATGCCTGAGCCAGAATTTAAAGCAACAATCATAAGGACACTAGCTGGGCTTGAGAAAAGCATAGAAGATACCAGGGAGCAGAGCTAAAAGACTAAAAACCAGTCAGGCCAAACTGAAAAATGCAGTAACAGATGTGAAACTGACTGGATGCAATGACCAAATGATGGAAGAAGTAGAGGAATAAATAAGTGATATAGAAGACAAAATTATGGAAATTAATGAAGCTGAAAAGAAGAGGTAAAGAAAAATGTTGAATCATAAATGTAGACTTAGGAACTCGGTGACTCCAAAAAATGTAATAACGTTCGTACCATAGAAGAGAGAAAAAAGGGGACAGAGATTTATTTGAGGAAATTATAGCTGAAAACTTTTCCTATCTGGGGAAGGAAACAGACATCCAAATCCAGGAGGCACATGGAACTCCCACCAAAATCAACAAAAGCAGGGCAGCAAGACCTATTGTAGTTAAATTTGCATACTATAGAGATTAAGAAAAAATCCTAACAGCAGTAAGACCAAATAAGTCCCTAACTTAAAAGGAAGAGAAATAAGACTAGCAGCAGATCTCTCCACAGAAACTTGGCAAGCAAGAAGAAAGTGGCATGATATATTCAACGTGCTGAATGGGAAAAATATGCAGCCAAAAATACTGTATCCAGTAAGGCTGTCATTCAGAACAGAGGGAGAGATAAAGAGTTTCCCAGACAAAAACTAAAGGAGTTCATGACCAATAAACCAGCCCTGCAAGAAATATTAAAGGGAACTCTCTGAGTGGGAAAGACCAAAAGTGAAAAAGACTAGAAAAGAGAAAATCTCCAGAAACAGTGATGAACCAAGTAATAAAATGGCACTAATTCCATATCTATCGATAATTACTCTGAATGTAAAGGACTAAACGCTCCAATCAAAAGGCACAGATGTGTCAGAATGGATAAAAAAACAAGACCCATCTATATGCTGCTTACAAGAGACTAATTTTAGACCTAAAGACACCTGTAGATTGAAAAGTGAGGGTATGGAGTACCATTTATCATACTAATGGATGTCAAAAGATAGCCAGAGTAGCAATACTTCTATCAGACAAACTAGATTTTAAACCCAAGACTGTAACAAGAGATGAAGAATGGTCCCACACCATAAAAAAGGGGTCTATCCAACAAGAAGATCTAACAATTATAAATATTTATGCCCCCAACTTGGGACCACCCAAACATATAAAACAATAACAAACATGAAGGAACTCACTGATTGTATATACAATAGTAGGGGACTTTAATACCACACTTAAAACAATGGACAGATCATGTAAGGAGAAATCAGCAAGGAAACAATGGCTTTAAAACACACTGGACTGGATGGACTTAACAGATATATTCAGAACATTTTGTCTGAAAGCAGCAGAATACACATTCTTCTCAAGTGCACAATGGGATATTCTCCAGAATAGATCACGTGCTAGATCACAAATCTGGCTTCAACAAGTATAAAGACTGAGATCATACCATGCATATTTTCTGATCACAATGCTATGAAATGTGAAGTCAACTACAAGGAAAAAAAAAAAAGGAAAGACCACAAATACATGGAGGCTAAAGAACATCCTACTAAAGAATGAATGGGCCAACCAGGAAATTAAAGAAGAAATTAAAAAAATACATGGAAATATATGAAAATGAAAACACGACGGTCCAAAATCTTTGGGAATGCAGCAAAAGCAGTCATAAGAGGGAAGTACACAGCAATAAAAAGTAAGAAAAAGCAAGAAAAATCTCAAATAAACAACCGAACTTTACACCTAAAGGAGCTAGTAAAAGAACAACAAATGAAGACTAAAACCAGAAGAAAGGAAATAATAAATATTAGAGCAGAAATAAACGATACAGAAACAAAAAAACAACAAAACACCAGTAGAACAGATCAATGAAACCAGGAGCTGGTTTTTTGAAAAAATTAAAAAAATTGATAAACCTCTAGCCAGACTTATCAAAAAGAAAAGAGAAAGGACCCAAATAAGAAAAAAATCACAAATGAGAGAGGAGAGATCATATCCAAATACAAACAATTATAAGAGAATATTATGAAAAATTATATGCCAACAAATTGGCAATCTGGAAAAAATGGATAAATTCCTAGAAACATATGAACTACCAAAACTGAAACAGGAAAAAAACAGAAAATTTGAACAGAACAATAACCAGCAAAGATTGAATTTGTAATCAAAAATCTCCCAAGAAACAAATTCCAGGACCAGATAGCTTCACAGGGACTTCTAACAAAAATTTAAGGAAGAGTTAATAGCTATTCTTCTCAAACTATTCAAAAAATAGAAATGCAAGGAAAACTTTCAAACTCATTCTACAAGGCCAGCATCACCCTGATTCCAAAACCAGACAAAGACTCCACTAAAAAAGAGAACTACAGGCCAATATCCCTGATGAACGTGGATGCAAACATTCTCAGGAAAATACTAGCAAACTGAATCCAACAGTACGTTAAAAGAATCATTCACCATGATCAAATGGGATTTATTCCTGGGCTGCAACGGTGATTCAATATTCACAAATCAATCAACATGATACACCACATTAATAAAAGGAAGGATAAGAAACATGATCCTCTCAGTAATTGAAGGAAAAGTTTTTGATAAAATACAGCATCTATTCTTGATAAAAGCACTCAACTAGGAATAGAGGGAACAAACCTCAACATCATAAAGGTCATATACAAAAAACCCACAGCTAATATCATCCTCAATGGAGAAAAACTGAGATGTTTTTCCTCTACAGACAGGAACAAAACGGGAATGTCCACTCTCACCATTGTTATTTAACATAGTACTGAAGTCCTAGCCTAAGCAACCAGATAACAAAAATAAGTAAAAGGCATCCCAATCAGCAAGAAAAAGTCAAACTTTCACTATTTGTGACCACATGATACTCTAAAAAACCCAAAAGATTCCACCAAAAAAACAGCTAGAACTGATACATGAATTCAGTAAAGTCACAGGATACAAAATGAACCTACAGAAATCTGTTGCATTTCTATACATCAATAATGAAGTAGCAGAAAGAGAAATCAAGGAATTGATCCTATTGAAAATTGTGGCAAAAACAGTAAGATACTTAAGAATAAACCTAATCAAAGAAGTGAAACACCTGTACTCTGAAAACTACAAAATACTTATGAAAGAAATTGAAGAGGACACAAAGAAATGGAAAGACATTCCATGCTCATGGATTGGAATAACAAATGTTGTAAAAATGTCTATACCACCCAAAGCAACGTGCACATTTAATGTAATCCCTATCAAGGTACCACCAGCATTTTTCAGAGCTAGAACAAACAATCCTAAAATTTGTATGGAAACACAAAGGATCCCAAATAGCCAAAGCAATCTTGAAAAAGAAAAGAAAGCTGGAGGCATTACAATTCCTGACTTCAAGTTATAGTACAAAAGTACAGTGACCAAGACAGTATGATACTGGTACAAAAACAGACACATTCAGCAATGGAACAGAACAGAAAGCCCAGAAATGGACCCACAACTATATGTTCAAGTAATAGTCAACAAAGCAGGAAAGAATAACCAATGGGAAAAACAGTCTCTTCAACAAATGGTGTTGGGAAAACTGGACAGCAACATGCAGAAGAATGACACTGGACAACTTTCTAACACCATACACAAAAATAAATTCAAAATGAATGAAAGAGGGACGTCTGGGTGTCTCAGTTGGTTAAGCTTCTTCCTTCGGCTCAGGTCATGATCCCGGGGTCCTGGGATCGAGCCCCACATCAGGCTCCTTGCTCAGTGGGGAGTCTGCTTCTCCCTCTGTCTGCTGCTCTCCCTGCTTGTGCGCACTCTCTTTCTGGCAAATAAACAAATAAATAAAATCTTTTAAAAAAATGAATGAAAGACCTAAATGTAAGACAGGAGTCCATCAAAAGCCTAGAGGAGAACACAGGCAGTAACCTCCTTAACATCGACAGTAGCAACTTCTTAACAGATAAGTCTCCAGAGGCAAGGGAAACAAAATCAAAAATAAACTATTGGGACTTCATCAAGATAAAAAGCTGCACAGTGCAGGAAACAATCAACAAAACTAAAAGGCAACCTTCGGAATGGTAGAAGATATTTGCAAATGAGAGATCTGATAAAGGGTTAGTATCCAAAATCTGTTAAGAATTTATGAAACTCAACACCAAAAAACAAAAAACCCAGTTAAGAAATGGGTGGAAGACATGAATAGACATTTTTTCCAAAGAAGATATCCAGATGGCTAACAGACACATGAAAAGATGCTCAATAGCACTCATCCTCAGGGAAATACCAATCAAAACTACAATGAGATATTACCTCACACCTGTCAGAATGGTTAAAATTAACAACATGGGAAACAACAGTTGTTGGTAAGGATGTGAGAAAGGGGAACCCTCTTATACTGTTGGTAGGAATGCAAACTGGTGCAGCCAGAATGGAGGTTCCTGGAAAACAGTATGGAGGTTCCTCAAAAGGTTAAAAATAGAACTACTCTTGGGGAACCTGGGTGGCTCAGATGGTTAAGCGTCTGCCTTCGGCTCAGGTCATGATCCCAGGGTCCTGGGATTGAGCCCCACATCGGGCTCCTGGCTCAGCAGGGAGCCTGCTTCTCCCTTTCCCTCTGCCTCTCTCCCTGCTCATGCTCTCTCTCTCTCTCTGTATCTCTGTGTCTCAAATGAATAAATAAAATCTTAAAAAAAAAATAGAACTACCCTACAATCCAGCAATTACACTACTATTTACCCAAAGAATACAAAAATACTGATTCAAAGGGATACAGGTACCCTGATGTTTACAGCAGCATTATCAACAATAGCTAAACTATGCAAAGAGCCCAAATGTCCATCAACTAATGAATGGATAAGGATGTGGTACATCTTTGTCTGTTGTGCTACACAACAGAATATTACTCAGCTACTGAAAAGAATGAAATCCTGCCATTTGCAATGACATGGATGGAGCTAGAGACTATTAAGGTAAGGGAAATAAGTCAGAGAAAGATAAATACTGTATGATTTCACTCGTAAGTGGAATTTAAGAAAGTAAACAGATGATCAGAGGGGAAAAAAGAGTGGCAAACCAGAAAACTGATTAACTATAGAGAACAAACTGAGGGTTGCTAGAGGGGAGGTGGGCAGGGAGATAGGTTAAATGGCTGATGGGGATTAAAGGAGGGCACTGGTTGTGGTGAGCACTGGGCGTTGTATGAAAGTGTTGAATCACTAAGTGCTACACCTGAAACCAATGTTAACACTGTATATTAACTAACTGGCATTTAAATAAAAACTTGAAACTAAAAAGAAGTGAAAGCTCAAACACTGTATAAAATTAAAATTTAAAACCACTTATTTTTAATTGTATTAAATTTATATTTTACACTGGAATGGAATAAAATTGAGAAAACAAAAAAATAAAAAATAAAAATGCAATGCTATCCTTATTTCTCAGAGACATATAGGAAGTGTTGTATGTACAAACAAAAAGAGATGCTATATTGTTAATAAAGGAAAATCAGAGACAAAAGCAAAATTTTTCAAAATTAATAATGTAAAAGTAGAATTGAAAAACTCAACAGCAGTTCTGTAAGGTTTCTGCTCCCCAAACAAGAGCAAAGCAGAACAAAATGAAATATAGGACAAAAAGAAAAAAAAAAAAAAACTGCTTGTGTAAATCTTCAACATCCTAGTAGTAAACAAATCCAGAAACAGAAGAGAAAGCCTGGAGTAGAGGAAATAATGAAATTATTCAATAATATTTCCCAGAGCTAAAAATCATGAGTCTCTTGATTGAAGGATTTACATATATCCAGAGTCATGGATGAAAAAAGATGCACACCATGATACATCATTGCTGAATTTCCAATCATGAAGATAACAAGAAAATCCTACAAGCTTCCTGAGAAAAACTTGTCTTACACAAAGACTCAGGAAAAAGAAGAATTTTTACTGTTTCAATTTCAGAATAGTATGCTTAAAGGCAAAAGGGCAATACAATGAAATTACTGAGCAAAAATGATTTCCAGTCCAGAATTCTACATCCAACTAAAGTTTCGTACAAAGATGAGGGTAAAGATAAGTTCAGGAAGATAGCTAAGACTATTGAGATCCTCAATCAAAATGAGAAATTAAACAAAAACAATTTTGAAAGGGTAATACATATGATGGGATCCAGGAATCAGGGGGTCAAAATATGGCAAAGAGAGACAAAGGGAGATTCCAGGATAATGACAAAGCAAGAAACCTACATGATGGTGCTCTACAGGCAGATGTCGAAGTCCAGATTGGAGCAGGTGAGATGTAGCCAGAGATTTTTTGATAAGATTGAACTGATTGTACATCTGCTAAGTATGAATGCATTTCAATGACTCTTGGACACTTGGCTGGATGTTTTAAGTTATAAAAGTAGAAAACTATTCAAATAAACAGCAAGACAAAACAAGACAAAATTCACTGTGAGGAAAATAAGAAAAGAAATATGCTTTATGGCTCAATGATGAATAGTATTTATATAATCATCATTTTAAATACTTGATAATGTTCTAATCCCAACTTGAAGTAATTGCATTAGAAGAATGGGAGGCAAGTGTGCTTGTTTGTTGTGGGAATATTGGAGGGAAAGGGAAGAGAATAATAAAGCGAAAATCACATCTTTCTTAGTGAGAATAGATAATGCCTAAAACTGAAAAATTGGGATGTAGCTATATAATAATATTATGTATACATTTGGTGAAACACTTTGAATATTAGCAAAAATTGAAAGTAGGTGACTCTGGGGAGGAAAAAAAAAATACAGGTTTGGTGATAAATGTTTTTCATAATAATCCTTAAGGAATTGTTTGACCCTTCAAACAATGTGCAGGTACAACTTTGATTTAATTTTTAAAAGTACCTGACAAAAGTTAGACACATATACAGTGTAATACAAAGTTTAAGAGCCTTGCTTCTGGAGTTAGGTTGAGCTAATTCTGGAATAGTAAATAACTAATTCCTTGACTTTAGTCAAGTTATTTAATTTCTCTGTGAGTCAGTTTTTTGCTTTGAATAAAAGAGATGATACTAGGACCTATTGGTCATTTTAATGTATATTTAATGAAATATTCTGTGTAAAGTAAATAGAACTTCTTGGTATGTAGTTAGATGTTACTATACTTCTACTACTATTACTTCATTACAATATGAACTTCTCATTCCAGACCTCCAGTCCTTCAGTTACCTACCCCAAAAGGGAACTGGTACTTTTGTGCATCATCTAGAGATAGTCCTTATATTTAAGAACATTATACATATAATATGTACTTGTGTACCTTGTGGGTATATATGAATATTTTTTCATTTTTTACAAACAGAAACATAATACAGAGCACATTTTTATCTAGCATGTATTATTTAAAAGTTAATGCATAGCATGTAAATCACTAGACATCTAACTTTTTTTTTATGCCGCAAAGTCTTCCATTACTTAAACGTACCATACTTGATCTTCTTACTGACTGGTGGATATAAAGTAAATTTTAGTCTTATATTCTGAAAAACATAATTTTGCAAATGAGGGAGTACATTCGGTAGTATAATCTAGAAGTTGAACCACTAGATTAAATGATATGCAGTTTTAAAAATTTTAACAGATGCTATTGAATTCTAAGAATTTCTCAAACCCCGAAACTTAGCATGCTGCATATTCTGCCAGCCTCCATAGCCTGAAAACTTAGTGAATTAAGTAGTAATTGAGAGTATGTGTACAGAGATACAATTTAGGGGTCTTTTTCAGATTAACCAATTTCACCAGGCTGGTGAAAATTCTAGCATGAGGCTAGAATAAATGAATAGATATCAATACAGTGATGTTTATTAATTTGCTATTTAAAGAAACACTGGTTGAGTACCTACTATGTGCTGGTAGGTGTTGGTATCAATAAAGAAAACTTGTAATAATCCTACTTAGTTTATCAAATTTTTTATCAAAATTTCAAAGTTAAATGGTAGAAGGAAGAGAAGTCTTGGGTCCACTGTGATTCAGGGAAAGTTGGAAGTTTACTATATGCTGAAAGTTTGTTAAAAGACAGATTTAGAAGTGAAGAAAGAAAAAGAGAAAATAAAACTCAAGGTTTTATTTGTTTTGTTTTGCTTGTCTGATTAATTCCTTTATTTCTTTAAGCTGAAATGTATCTTAAACACATGTATCTTATGAGTTATAAAATTGTTTAATGTAATATAATCTGATTTTACGTCATTTCTCCCCACGTGCCCTTTTCTGATGTTTCCTTTGGGCATTTGTTGTTGTAATTATCTAGAGCACTGTACAGCCCTGTGACGTCTGTGAGGATGCTGTAAATGAATGTCCCTGTCTCCCCAGTAAAATCACTAACCCATCCTTTATGTTGCTGTAGTAAACGGAGCATCAGGCATAGAATATCTGAGAGGAAAAAGTAAAAGTGTTCAATTTATCTAGGTCTAAAATAAACCAAAAGCATGGAATAGAAAAAATATATGTAATTTAATGAAGAAGTGTTTAAATGAGAAATGACTGGCAGGTTTTACTGACAGAGAAGTAGCTGTGCTCTCCATCAGTTAAACAAAATTTAAGCCTACACTGCCAGTGATATTCTTAGACATAAAAGTCAAAAATGAAATATGTCATTTATGTGCCCACTTTCAGACACACAGAAATTGAGCTGATGCCAAATGTAACAATAACACTTAAGTTTAAGGGATCAGGATGACTTCATATGCTGAGAGTCTGCTGCTCAGACACAGCTCACAAATGTTTGTTTGACTTGAATATGTTTTTAAAAATACACAATCAATTAAAATGCAGGAGATTTCACATACAAACTCAAATTTCTGGGGTTTCTTGAATAATCTGATTAGCTGGCACACTGGGCCCAAGCTGAGTAGGGGTGCACACGTTCTAGCTTGCTACCCTCCTTGTTAATCTGTAATGACTCCCTGTCATGAGGTCGAGTCTTGGTTCACATAGAGCATTTTATTGCCTCTGCTGCTTTTCTTCTCCTTGGACAACCAAAAGTGGAACATTAAAGAGAGGGTTTTATATTCAAAGAAATTAGAGAAGGCACTTTATTGTGGAAATGAAGAATATTCTTACTTTTTAATATATGCAATATGTGTGCCCAGAAAATTCAAGATAGCATTTTCATAAATCCAGCCAAATTTCCTCATTTATTTTTTCTTTACTGGATTCTGTTAGCTTTTAATTTTGAGATATCTCATTTAAGAGGATGTGAGCAGGACTTTTGGTTCTGGTAAGAAGAATAAATAGCAATGCTAAACTTTAAAGTCTCCCATGCAAAGCAACCAGAACAACAATAAAAACTTAGTATTTGCAAAACTAAACATAATTTTATCATTTGATCCAGAAATTGTGTTTGTTGGTATTTACCAAGGAGTTAAAAACTTATTACCACACAGAAAACCTGCACATGGATATTTATGGCAGCTTTATTCATAATTGTCAAAACTTAGAAGCAATCAAGATATCCTTCACTGGATGAATGGATAAGTAAACTGTGTAACAGAAATATTCCATTCCAGACAATGGAATATTTTCTGCACTAAAAATAAATGTGCTATTAAGCCATGAAAAGACATGGAGGAACCTTAAATGCATATTACTAAGTGAAATAAAATAATCTGAGAGGACTACATAGTGTATGATCCTAGCTCTAAAAGGCAGTAATACTATGGAGACAGTAAAATGATCAGTGTGGTTACTAGTGGTTGAGGAAGCAAGGAAAGATTGAATAGGTGGAGCACAAAGGATTTTTAGGGCAGTGAAAATATTCTGTATGATGCTCTAATGACAAATTCAAGTTATACATTATCCAAACCCATAGAATGTACAACCAACAAGAATGTAAACTATGGACTTTGGGTGATTATGATGTGTCAGTGTAGGTTCAACAATTGTAACAAACGTATAACTCTGGTGGGGGTCCATCAATAATAGGGGAGCCTATGCGTGTATGGGGTCGGTGGAGTATCTGGAAAATCTCTGTATCTTTCTGTCAATTTTGATGTGAACCTAAAACTGCTCTAAAAAATTGTCTTTGGAAGAACAACAACAACAACAAACACTGAGTAAATTTTCAGTAGAATGAGAAGTCAGAGAAAACCCAGAACTCCATCCAAATACCACCGAGTGTTACCTAAAGCATTTGAGACCAAATGAACTATTTATGAAGCCTGTGCAAGTCATAATGGTTCTGTGGGAAAGAACAAGAAGGGTGAGGGGGCCTTGTAATGATAGATCTCAGAAATCTTCAGCAAATACTCACTTTCAGAGGGGAGATTCACCCTCACAGGGAAACCCTCTGAAAAAAACTGACATGGTAAAGGACTGGAGTCCCAGAAACATATTTTAGAGCTGGCAGGTATCAGAATTTGGCAGCAAAATATACCTTCAAAAAAGAATGCATCATCCAGGAAAGCTATCATCCCTAGATCCAGCACGCTAAGAAACTAGTGAGGTGCAGGTTATGGAAAAGCCCTCTTGAACAATATCAGGTTCTATGAGGGCCAACAATACAGAAATACCATGTTTTATAACAGCCTATTGCTGCAGCCAAAGAAAATGGAGCCCTTAAACAAGAAACCTGAAAAACTACAAATATATTATATTTGGAGAGAGGGAGAGAGAGAGAGAGAGTCAATTTCCATTGAAGAAATAACATTTTCAAATCAATAACCAACCATTCCTTCCCCCGAAAGCTCTAACCTCACTTGGTTTCACAAGAAATACTACCAAATATTGAAAGAACACAAAGGGCCATTGAGAAGAGAAAATAAAGAAAATTTCTAAATTCTTACATTTCAAGCATAAGTTTTAAAACAATTTTTATTTTAACTTAAAATTTTTTTAAAAGACAGATGTATGCATAATATGGAAACAACCTACATGCCCATTGATGGATGAATGGATAAAAGAAAAACAGTTATATATACAATGGAATATTATTCACTCATAAAAAGAAGGAAATTCTGCCATTTGCAACAACATGGATAAACTTGGAGGACATTTGCTAGGTGAAATAAATCAGGTACAAAAAGAAACACTGCATGATCTCATTTATACATAGAATACAAAATAGTCAAACTTGTAAAATCAGAGAGTAGAATGGTGGTTGCAAGGTTGTGAGGAAAGGGGGAAATGAGATATTGGTCAAGGGGTACAAACTTTCAGTTATGCAAGATGAATAAGTTCTGGAGATCTAATGTACAACACTGTGAATATAGTTAACAATATTGTATTATATACTGGAAACTTGCTAAGAGGACAAACCTGAAGTTTTCTTATATAGACAAAAAGAAGATGGTAACTACAGGACATAATGGATATGTTAATTATCTTGATGTGGTGTCAAATCATAAATTGTACACCTTAAATACATATTATTTTAATTGTTACTTATAGTTCAATAAAGTTGTAAAAAATAAGTTATGAGTTTTGATGTAATAATGCATACTAAAACATCAGCAGAAATCCAGGAACACTTAAGAGTATAATATAATTTAGTGAGATTTATTACAGGACTAGATTGGTTCAATATTGGGTATATATTAATATAACTTACATTATTTGGGAAGTACCAAAATATCATCTGAGTATTCCTGTAGATGCTGAAAATTCCTTTGATGAAATTCAAGTCCTCAGATTAATAAAAAAAAAAAAAAAAAAAAAAAAACTAGGAAAAATTGAAAAAAAACAGGAATAGCTAAAGTTTGCTTAGCATGAGAAAATGTATTACTCTCAACCCCAAAGCTGGTATTATTCATAATGGAAAGATACTAGAAACATTTCTACCAGGGTCAAGAATGAGAAAAAAATATATTACCACTATTATTTAAAATTTTTCTGTTGCCATTATCCAATAAAATTAAAAAGGAGAAATATAAGACATACCAACATTGAAAGCGGCTGACTAATATTTGCAGATGACTTGATTTTGCACCTGGAAAGCTTAAGAGAATCAAGTGAAAATAACTGATTATGGTAGTAGAACAAAAAATTAGCATATACTAGTGGCTAATAATATAAAACATCAATAACTTTCATATACTTCAAAAACAACAAGCCAGAAGAAATATGATGGAGGAAATGTTCCATTTATTTTAGTAGTGAGCAAGATAAATTGGATGGAAAATAAACTTTGCAAGAAATGCTCTAATTCTACCTTAAAAATATAAATGTTCCTGAGTGACACAAAGAAAACTGTAAACTAATGGAAAGGCTACCCATTTTCTTAGAAAAGAAGTCTCAATATCATCATCTTACTTATTCCTGCCATTATTTCACATATTTAATGTTGTGACACTTAAAAATGTCATCAGGATTTTATCGAAAATCACTAGTGTGCACTATTAACTGCTTCATTACCCACTTCAGATGCATGGGAGATTGCCCTTCTCAGGCCCATGCTAGAAAACCACCTGACTCATTATGAACCACGAAATAAGACAGGAAGCTGTGTTACTTCCAGCATAAGCCAGTGTAAAGCATATGGGTACTGCTGTTTCTCTTTTCTACTTTGTGGCAATCTTGGGAGAAAACTTTATGTTGAAATGGTCAATCTAAGATTGGAGCAATGTGTACTGTTGAGTGACACTGTTGAACAGAGTTATTTTGGGTGTTACCTGCACACGGCAGAATATGAGGAAGTAAAACCAAACCAAACCAAACAGAACATAATAACTTTTTTTCCTTAAGCCATTGAAAGTTGATGAGTGTTTGTTCCTACTACTTAATCATATTATTCTGATTAATAATGGAGGAAAGTTGGTATCTGGAGTGACATTTTTACAGCGTAATAAAATATGTGGCACTGACTTAACTGTCAAAAACTATTTCAAATGTAATATTCGATATATAAGTGTCATATGGAGTTAACACTTTAAAAATACAGAAACGTCTAGATTAAAAGTGAAATCTGGTCATATGTCATTTATAAAACCAAAAAGATAAAAAATCGAAAGCATAAGATAAAGGTGTCTTGGCCAAATAGAAATAAAGAAGCCATTATTATTTCTATTTAACATGGTAATGATGGACCTATACAATGTTGGATGACAAAAATGAAATGAAAGAAGATTTTCAAAGACCCTAAAATTTCTAAAGAAATCTTTTATCATTTACAATTATTATGGTTTTCATAAAAAGCACAGAGATCTTATAGACAAATTAATGCTATTAATAAGAGTGATGATTAATAAATTTTCTGAACATAATATAAATAATTTAAAAAGCAAAACTGCATTTTTATACATCATCAAAAATCATCTAAAATATATGATACCATTTAAAATAGTAATAATCATTATAAAATGTCTCAGAATAACTTCAACAATAGCTGTACAATAATGTTTATGGAGAACATTAAAAACTTTATTGAAAGACATTAAAAATAAATACTATATTGCAATATATAACATATTTATGAGAGGAAAAATATCCTAAGTATGGTAATTATCGTCATATTAATTCATAAATTTCTCACAATTCCAATACAAATTATTGTGCCAAAAATTAATTTGGCACATGGATTTTCACCATTATAGAGAAAGCAAATGACTAAGAGAAGCCAAGAAAATTTCATAGAACAATTTAGTGAGGTTTAACCTAACCAATATTAGGTTGTAATATGACACTCTAGTAACTAATAGTATCTTAGACAAAAACAGTTTTGTGACCTTTAGTTATTTATAATTAAAAACAATAAGATTCCAGCTCATATCATAAACAACAAACTTTAAAGAGTTAACAAAAATATATAAAAGAATATACCACTTTGGTAGGGAAGAGTTTTATAAACAAGATGCAAAAAACATACCATAAAAAATTGGTAATTCTAATTCATTAATTGGTATAAATTGGAGAGCAATTTGGCAATATTTTAGCAAATTTGAAGATGCACTCACCATATAACACAGTAACGTCCCCTCAAGTTATAGAACACAGAACGTCTTTCACATATTTATTTGTATAGGGAGACAGAGATAGGCAAGAATGTTTTTGTAGCAGTGTCTTTAAATAGGGAAAAGAAACAAAACAACTTAAATGTTCACCAGCAGGAGAATGGATTCTAAACTGTAGTTATGTATACAATGGATTTATACAGAGAAATAAAAATAAATTATTTATTGTTTACATAATAGTGCAAGTTAATCTCAGGACTGTATCACTGAATAAAACAGTTGCATAATGTTACATATATGAGAATAGATTTTGTAAAAAAAATATTGGTATAAAACAACAATATATGTTTTGTATACATATGCTTTTCAGAAAAAATGTAAAAAAGAAATAGATGGAAATGACAACATCCAAATTTTTGAAAATGGTTAAATATAATGAGAAGAGGTGGGGAATGGAGTTTTTAAGTGCAATATTCATGATTTCAACATTTTGTATAAGTTGGATTGGGGATAACAGGTTTCCTATACTAGTCTTTTTAGTCTTTAAGACTGTCTGATATATTTCATAATAATTTTTTTAAAAACAAAGTTTAATATTTAACAGTGATTAAATATGAAAGACACAACTAACCAATATAATAAAATTTTAAAAAGAAAATCTTAAGAATATATGTGTAAGATAAGCCTTAATTTTTAGGAAAAAAAATTCTTTTAAATCATAGCATAAATATTAAAAGGTTATATTCTCAAATAACAATCTTAGATAATCCACATGCATTTTTACAGAAATAATTAATGATTTTAGGAGAAAACTTAGGGCTAATTATAAATTAAACCTACTTCTATAAAAGTAGATGAGAGGATAAATGGAATGTTAAATCTCAATTTGCAGATATTATGTATCTTTTGCCTTAAATTTCTAAAGTGAGGGAGCAAAAGTTACAGAAGTTACATTTTTCAGAAAATTATTTTGTTAATGACTGGTAAGCTATGTAGCTTAAAGAATGTAATAATGACTCAAGAAAATGAAATCAGTAGATGAGTGATTCAAGTTTTAATAACAGCCACTTACCTGTCCTTGAACTTAATTTGGCCAAGTCATTTTGACTTATGTTCCTGTCCTTTGCCTTTCTAGTAAGTATCAGAGCTACAATAGCTTGAAATACGAGCATATGTGAACTAGCCTTGTCAAGGTAACTTCTAAACATAATGAGGGTGCTTTGGCAAACCTTGGTAAGCATAGGTCATTTTGTCAAGCTATTCTGTTACAAGATCATGATGATACCTTTGGATTCAAACCATCATGCTTGAGCAGTTGCTGCCTAAAAGGAATTTACCTCTATTAAATGGACACAGGAAAGTTCTGCCTTCTTGACAAGATGTTTCAAATGAAATACCATGTTTAGAATTGACTGGTCCTGGAGATCTCTGCTTTAAAATGTCACTTGGCTAAAAAGTATCTGATGCAATCTTTAATAACTTCCACCAGTAATAATTCTGAAGATTGGAAAAGATACAAAAATTAACAATCTATTTTCCAAATCAGGGAATTAGCTCTAAGGCTTCATAACCTACAATTATGGTATACACATGCTTCCTATAAAACAGATGAAAATATAAAGGCAAAAAAATAGTTCATACATTTATTGTTCTTTATTTCCTAATTTAGAGGCTTAGTGTCAATAGTGTTGCAGATACATTCTGAGGTGGCCCTATCACCCCTGCCTCCTGGTGCTTATACTTGGTACTAGCAACAGAATATGCAAAAGTGATGGAATGTCATTCCCATGATCAAATTACCTTACATGAGAATTCATCTTGCTAGTAAACTCCCTTTAGAGACTCTCCTTGTTGGCTTGAAAAAATAAGCTCTCATTTTGGGAAAAACCCCCTTAGCAAAGAACTGTGGATAACCTATACAAGCTGAGAGTTTACCCTAGACAATAACCAGCAAGAAGGAGGTGCCCTCAGTTCTACAACTATAAGGAAAGAAATGCTGCCAGCAACACAAGTGAGCTTAGAAGTGGGTTCTTCCCCAATTAAGCCTTCAGATGAGAACACTACTTAGCCATTATCTGCATTGCCGTCTTCTGAGGGCTTAAGCAGAAAACATAGTTAAGCCATGCCCAGATTCCTGACCCATGGTGATTGTAAGGTAAAAAATGCGTGTTGTTTTGAGCTGTTAAATTTGTGATAATTTATTTTGCAACAATAGATAACCAGAAAATTACACAGGCTTAATCACCTGAATGTTGGATAAATAGTCCCCGCAAGTAGAGTACTACAGGCAGGACAGATAAGCAGCTGAAGAAGATCTATGGGAAAAGTTTTCAATTAGCAATAATCGCGCCTTGGATAAACCTCATTGGCTACGATACTAGCTTGAAGAAGATCTATGATAGCAGAATATGCCAGGGTATGAAGTTTTTTCAAGCATGTATAAGTTCAAATATCAGACCAAGGCACTGGAAGTAGATGAGCTCCCTGGGTTAACACAGCAGTAGTACTGTATTAGAGTAATGTACTAGAATACCAGAGTATTGCACTAGAATACTAGAGTACTACACTAGAGGCAGGTCATCATGTTGGATCTGTGTATCACCTTGTTCTCTAGTTATAATTAAGAGGAGAGAGCCAAAAGCACCTTATAGATTAGAGCAGGGGTTGGCAAACTATGCCTTGAAGCCCCTGTTTGGCCCCCAACTGTTTTTGTAAATATAGTTTCACTGGAACACAGCCACACTCATTTATTTACATATTGTCTTTGGCTACAGTGATGGAGTTCAGGAGCTATGGCAAGGACTGTATGGGCTGCAAAGCCTCATATATTTACTTTGGGTTCCTTGCCAAAAACGTTTGCTGACCTCTGGGTTAAAACATTAAATAAAGTGGGATCTTCCTATATAGGTATACATTTATTTATTTACTGGCAAATATTACATCAGAGTCTTATTTTTAAGTGTTAATGAATAAAAAAAAGAGTTCTGAAAACATTTTGTACTACAGGGCATAGGAGTAGCTTTATGAAGGCACAGGGACATAATGCATGCATGAAAATGACCTAAAGTAATATTCAGAATAAAAAGAAAATTCAGAAAAAAAGGTTTTCAAAATGCAATTAATCAAATCTAGAACATAAGAAATTTTTCCAGAGATGAATAAATCAGGTTCTTCTTCCAGATGAAAAATTTCACAATGTTTCAATAGATTTAATAACAAGTAATACACATTTTGGTACCTGCTGAATTTTAAAATTGTTACACACACACACACACACACACACACACACACACACACACACAAGAGAAAACACCATGAAAAATACCAGGTTGAAAAACTTTGTTGACTATAAAAGAGTTACTAGTATGGCAATAGACTTTTCTCCAGCAATAAAAAATTAAAATAAAAAATAGAGAGCTTTGACATATAAAAGCTTGTATTCAGTATTTTTATACCCAATGAACTTGATTTTTAGATATGTGACCCAAAAAAGTATATCCTCAAATATGCAGATGTTCAGAAACATAATTTACGAATTAGTTTTTAAATAATTACATAAATTATTGAAAAATAAAGTAAATTATGTGTATGAATTGAAAACTTATAACAGGAAACCAGCAACAAACATTAAAATGAACTGTCCATAGTTGAAGCTAAATAAATTTTTAAATTCAGATTAAAACTGCATTAAAAAATGTTTAAAATGGAAGATATGTAATTTAGAAATAATAATTAAGTGATACTACTACCAGTTGTCTGATATCTAGAAAATACTAATAAGGACAATGTGTTGAATGCCTGGGAGACTGTGAGGCTGTAATTAGATAGCATAGTACAGAAGGATACAATGGCATAAGAGAGGTTCAGGAGCTATTTTTAAGTAGGAAAAATAAGTGACATTGTATGTAAAATATTTATCTTATATGTTTTATTGTAAGGTATGAATTATCCATACTATCCATATCATGATCGGAAGGATATCTTCAATTATAGTCACTGTTATTTTTATGCATAAGAATTACAGGATATTTACATTCATTTTTAACTTTCTTTGTATGTCCTAAATTTATTATGGCCAACATATATATTTTTCAAAATAAAGAATATTACCAATATATTTGAAATTAATATATCAAAATATTTACTTTGGATATCAGTAGGATTAGAGATGAAATGTATTTTTAATTAAAGTCAGGATTGTTTTGGTTGACATTAAAAATTCATTCTATAATTAGGTCAGAGCCCCTTTATTGTCTTATAATAAAACTGACTGTATTACAACATGGAATAAATTTTATTAGGTAATAAGGAATGTCAATGCTTAATAGCAAAAAATTTTTTCTAGTCCAAAAAATTGGGTTATGGATATACAAAATTAAGAAACAATTGTTTAGGGCGCCTGGGTGGCTCAGTCGTTAAGCGTCTGCCTTTGGCTCAGGTCATGATCCCAGGGTCCTGGGATCGAGTCCCACATCGGGCTCCCTGCTCCACGGGAAGCCTGCTTCTCCCTCTCCCACTCCCCCTGCTTGTGTTCCTGCTCTCGCTATCTCCCTCTCTGTCAAATAAATAAATAAAATCTTTAAAAAAAAAAGAAAAAAAAGGAAAAAAAAAGAAAAAAATAAAAAAAAGAAACAATTGTTTAGACAGTACTGGCTGTCTTCTTTTTTTTTTTAACTTTTTTTTTATTATTATGTTATGTTAATCACCATATATTACATCATTAGTTTTTGATGTAGTGTTCCATGATTCATTGTTTGCATATAACACCCAACACACCATTCAATACATGCCCTCTTTAATACCCATCACCAGGCTAACCCATCCCCCCACCCCACTCCCCTCTAGAACCCTCAGTTTGTTTCTCAGAGTCCATAGTCTCTCATGGTTCGTCTCCCCCTCTGATTTCCCCCCCTTCATTCTTCCCCTCCTGCTATCTTCTTCTTTTTTTTTTAACATATAATGTATTATTTGTTTCAGAGGTACAGGTCTGTGATTCAACAGTCTTACACAATTCACAGCACTCACCATAGTACATACCCTCCCCAATGTCTATCACCCAGCCACCCCATCCCTCCCACCCACCACCACTTCAGCAACCCTCAGTTTGTTTCCTGAGATTAAGAATTCCTCATATCAGTGAGATCATATGATACATGTCTTTCTCTGATTGACTTATTTCGCTCAGCATAATACCCTCCAGTTCCATCTACGTTGTTGCAAATGGCAAGATTTCATTCCTTTTGATGGCTGCATAATATTCCATTGTATATACACACCACATCTTCTTTATCCATTCATCTGCTGATGGACATCTTGGTGCTTTCCATAGTTTGGCTATTGTGGACATTGCTGCTATAAACATTGGGGTGCATGAGCCCCTTCGGATCCCTACATTTGTATCTTTGGGGTGAATACCCAGTAGTGCAATTGCTGGATCCTATGGTAGCTCTATTTTCAACTTTTTGAAGAACCTCCATACTGTTTTCCAGAGTGGCTGCACCAGCTTGCATTCCCACCAACAGTGTAGGAAGGTTCCCCTTTCTCTGCATCCCCGCCAACATCTGTCGTTTCCTGACTTGTTCATTTTAGCCATTCTGACTGGTGTGAGGTGGTATCTCATTGAGGTTTTGATTTGGATTTCCCTGATGCCGAGCGATGCTGAGCACTTTTTCATGTGTCTGTTGGCCATTTGGATGTCTTCTTTGGAAAAATGTCTGTTCATGTCTTCTGCCCATTTCTTGATTGGATCCTTTGTTCTTTGGATGTTGAGTTTGAGAAGTTCTTTATAGATTTGGGATACTAGCCCTTTATCTGATATGTCATTTGCAAATATCTTCTCCCATTCTGTCGGCTGTCTTTTGGTTTTGTTGACTGTTTCTTTTGCTGTGCAAAAGCTTTTTATCTTGATGAAGTCCCAATAGTTCATTTTTGCCCTTGCTTCCCTTGCCTTTGGTGATGTTTCTAGGAAGAAGTTGCTGAGGCTGAGGTCAAAGAGGTTGCTGCCTGGGTTCTCCTTTAGGATTTTGATGGACTCCTGTTTCACATTTAGGTCTTTCAACCATTTGGAGTCTATTTTTGTGTGTGGTGTAAGGAAATGGTCCAGTTTCATTCTTCTGCGTGTGGCTGTCCAATTTTCTCAACACCATTTGTTGAAGAGACTGTCTTTTTTCCATTGGACATTCTTTCCTGCTTTGTCAAAGATTAGTTGACCATAGAGTCGAGGGTCCATTTCTGGGCTCTCTATTCTGTCCCATTGATCTATGTGTCTGTTTTTGTGCCAGTACCATACTGTCTTGATGATGACAGCTTTGTAATAGAGTTTGAAGTCCGGAATTGTGATGCCGCCAGATTTTCTTTTCTTTTTCAACATTCCTCTGGCTATTCTGGGTCTTTTCTGGTTCCATACCTGGCTGTCTTCTTTTAAGCTGTGATACTTTGCTTCTAAATCAACCACCATTATGAAACAATGTGTTATTTTCATAAATGATATGTGGCTACCCATGTTTATTTATTTATTTATTTTAAAGATTTTATTTATTTATTTGAGAGAGAGAGAATGAGACAGAGCACATGAGAGGGGGTAGGGTCAGAGGGAGAAGCAGACTCCCTGCCAAGCAGGGAGCCCGATGCGGGACTCGATCCAGGGACTCCAGGATCATGACCTGAGCCGAAGGCAGTTGCTTAACCAACTGAGCCACCCAGGCGCCCCGACTACCCATGTTTATTAATGCCAGATTATAATAATTAAAATTCATTTCTAGTAAGAATGCTTATATGACAGGATTTTTTATGTTTGCTGCTTAATATAAGCATAAAACACAACTATATATATGTATGTATGTACATATGTATATATATAGTGTATAGAGTGTGTGTGTGTGTGTAGGTACACACATATACTCAAGTGGTAAGACTTCGATTTCTCTGTGGCATCTGGAATTTTCATAATTGGGAAAGTAGGGTGGCTTGACCTCCAGGGAAGAGAGCTGAGGTGGAGGGAGTGAAAACCAACATGAGAGCAGAAGATAAAAAAAAACACATGCAGCCAAACCAATTAGCCTGATCAGAAAAGGGAAGAAGCAGGTTAGGTGCAGGTCTTCATAAGCAAAGAATTTTTATGTGGTGTTGGTTAGAAATGAGGATAGCACAGTTAGGATAATCAGGTGGGGCTGAAAAAGAAGACTGTGATTTACAAGGAGAGGCTTGGAGACAAAAGAGGTTTGGCAACATATTCATGGTCATTAAAGCAGCTGAGCTTCATAAATCTGGAGTCCGCCAGGATCATTATTCAGAGTTCCCCAGGTGTAAATTAGTTTGTGGACAAGAAAATGCCACATGTAATTATTTGTTAATAGTTGACACATACACAGAAGGAATAAAACAGAATCAGTGCAAAATATGTACTTATTTTTAAAAGAATTTGTTTATGAGAAAAAAGTTATTTTCATGGAAATGAAATAGGGAAATTCAAAATCATAGCATTTACCATTCAAAATAAGATGTAAAACATCTCAGTTAATGTTTATAGCTCAAGTAGAATTATAATTAAATTAACTGAATATGGAGAAAATTCCTTTGTGAGGCAGATAAAGTTTGTTAATAAATATGTCAAGTATCACATATATTGAGAAACTAGGTAGGTAACGGAAGTAAGATGGTTATTTATTTATTTATATAAATATATTTTATATTTATATGTTTATTATTTTATATTTATATATATTTATATTTATTTTATTTATATAAAATATATTTACATAAATATTTATATATATAATTATATATTTATATATATATAAAACATTTATATATATAAATTGTAACTCCTGACAGTATATTCCATAATACTATTAACGCAAAGTGGAAAACTTGAAAGCAACTGACAAAAGTGATTTTTAAAAGGGAGAACACAGATAAAGTTGAAAGAAAGTAATGTAGAGTCCAGCTGCTAACACAAAGGAGGAAATAGAAACATTTCATACTTCTTGGCATCCTTCTACTCTAAGGTTTTCTGTATTTCAGTTGTTGATGTTCTCCTAATCCATTTAAGGTTTTATTTTTTGGCAAGGTAAGAACAGAAAAAGACTTCACTGTGCCACTATAAACAAAGTTTAAGTAATTATATCTCGAAAGCTTTCCAAAAAGGATTTCTCTTTTCTGGACTTTGAAACTGGGTGTTGGAGAAAGCTTCCTGGTGTGGTATTTCTCAGTTTTCATTTTCACTTTGGCTAAGAGGCCTATTTTTGCACTGCCTTTTTCTTATTTTGATAGATCAAGTTTGTTTCATTTCTTGAGTAGCCGATCACCCTGAAATTATTGCAGGTGGCTGAGGATTTGGTTTTGTCTCATATTAGGCAGACTTCAATGTATGGTACTTCCATTTGTGTAGCAGATTTTTACTGGCTTACTCTTGCTTACCCATTCTTTATGCATTCCCAGCTAGTTTATCATTTATTTGATATACTTTATAGATCCAATATATTTGAAATTAATGAGAGGTGTGTCTAGATTTGAGTTTGGTCTGAGTAATGCAAAGAAATAGGTTTCCAAAATTTAAATCAACTCCCCCCCAAAAAAGTGTTTTTTTCATATTTAGGAGGTTGTCTTTTTTTTTTTAAATCCTGGTTGCATATATTGTTCAACAAATTCACTCTTAATTTCTAAGACTTTTGTCAAGCCAGAACTCTGAAATACATTCCCCATTTATCTTTGTCATTTCCTTATTTGTTTTTCCAAAGTTCACTCCCACTATCAAATCTTTTTGAGTTAATCTGATCAAAATTTGATAATTCTAATCCTTCCAGATTTACTTATCATCTATGTAAATAAATCATAGGCTTTTATTTGTGTGGAAAGATATTACTATGAACATTTTATCTTGGGTAAAGGAGAACTGATAAGGGCACATTCTTTGTTGTTAAAATTTGTTCTACTAATACAATTTTAGAAATAGGGAGTAGAGGGGCGCCTGGGTGGCTCAGTTGTTAAGCGTCTGCCTTCGGCTCAGGTCATGATCCCAGGGTCCTGGGATCAAGCCCCGCATCGGGCTCCCTGCTCCGCGGGAAGCCTGCTTCTCCCTCTCCCACTCCCCCTGCCTGGGTTCCCCTCTCTTGCTGTGTCTCTCTCTGTCAAATAAATAAAATCTTAAAAAAAAAAAAAAAAAAAAGAAATAGGGAGTAGATTCCTGTGTCTGTTGTGATTATGACAATTAAAAATAAGACCCTGATTCTGATAAAGCATTCTTGCAGGAGATGGACTGGTAAAAAGCATCATCCCTCTAATGATAGAAAGTAGAAATGTTCTACAAGAAGTATGCCTCTAGTCACAACCTGATGCTTAGGTAACCATCTGTAGTCTTTAGCTTATACCCTCCACTAATGTAAGTTACATTTATTAAATGATTAATAGAGCACTTCCTGAATGTTTTGCCTATATTAACTGTATTAATCCTCACAGCAACTCTATGAGGTAGGAATATTAATATACAAAGACAAGGAAACCGAAGCATAACAAAGATGAACAAAGGTCACAGAGATAGTGAGTGTGTAGCCATCATTTAAACTCAGGCAATGTGGCACCAAATACCTACCATATAGCATCTGAAACTGGGTTCTGATATCAATTAACCATGGTCCAAGAAAAGTCACTGCCATCTACCTCTTTCATTCTTAGAGAAACTGCTTAGTCTTTGAGGGTTCAATGATAGCTGGCCGAGGGGGTTAGTTTATCTACCACTATTTCCTGTTTCCCTTTTAGAGCTGTGATAAATACACTTGCGTTTTAAGATATGGGTTCTATGAATGTTAGTTTGATTTGCCCATATACATGGTTGGGGAGAACTCAGATAGTTTTTGTTTTTGTTTTTGTTTTCCGTATCCCAGTTTTTAAAAATAAACCCAGGGATCACATAATAGCACTATCACTTTTTCATTGGTTCACTTTATTTGTAGGTCTTAATTAATTTATTTTACTTATATAATAAACATATGTACCCTTGTATCCCAACTAGATAGTAAACTTTCTGTCTTCTATTATAACTGGGTACTATTACAACTGTAATCATTTCTAATCCTTTATATCTATAAATAAGAAAAAAACTTAGGTCCAGAAGGCCTATATAACTTGTAGGTGGCCCATAGTTCCTCAGTGACCAAATCAGGATACTACTCAGCTCTACTCAGAACTCTAGGCTAGTTCTCTTTTTACTATAAAATACAGATGCTGGCAGGGCACCTGAGTGGCTCAGTCATTAATTGTCTGCCTTCGGCTCAGGTCATGATCCCACGAGCCCCGCATCAGGCTCCCTGCTCAGCAGGAAGCCTGCTTCTCCCTCTCCCACTCCTCCTGCTTGTGTTCCCTCTCTCACTGTCTCTTTCTCTCTGTCAAATAAATAAATAAAATCTTTAAAAAAAAAAATACAGATGCTGGCTTAAAAAAAAAAAGATAAGCTTCACTTATTTAGGCAACATAATTTTGCTGTTCAGCTCAAGACAGAATTGATAAGAAATAAAATCATATTCAAAACAATTGGAGTAAAAATTAATATGCTATATTAAAATGTATCTAGTATTAATATTGTCATCAGAGAAAATGTACTAATGACACAATTCGTGAAGCTTACGCTAGCAAGAGAGAACTCTGACTTGTCATCTGATCACATGCTTAGAATGTGGATAGAAAACTCAATACACATTTGTTCTACAGGTGACATTTGCTTGAACTATCTGCTCTGATCATTCACACACTGGCAAGGAAACTATTCATACATAATAACTAGAATGTACTTTAGATTCAGACAAACCTTGATTAGAATGTCGGCCATTTCATGTACAATTTGTGTAATCTTGGCCAAATTACTTAAATAAGGCCTTGATTTCTTAGTCTTTGAAATGGAGATAATATTGTACATGATAGCTGCTCTCAGTTAAATATATAAATTGCTTAACATTCTGATGCATAGCACATAATTTAATAAAAATATTTTATTACCTTTGTTGTTGGTATTAAGTGCTCAATAAACAAATGTATTGCAAATTTTTCTCAGGATTGTACTAGAGAATTTAAATCAACAGGCAAAGTACTTTTTCCTTCTAGTTGTATAGGTAGTCTGTTGAGGGAGAAGGTTGTGAAGAAAGTGGAGTTAGTATAAAGAATCCTAAGTAAACAGCTAAAGCTAGAAATTTGAAATACTCTGGGGAGGTACAAGACTAGAAAATGTGTAAGCATTCATTCAAGGTGTTATGAAATAAGTGTATGTGGGAAAATATAAAATGTTACAAGAAAAACTGCTAACAAATAAGATTTCTAAAAACCTTCAAAATAAATGCTAAGAAAAGCTGTAAGCAGGATAATCAGATATGAAGGTAGATCACTTAGAATGGCTTTATGTAGAAGTGATTTGTGAGCAAGATGTAAGCAAAGATGTGATGAGTAGAGTAGAATGGAATGGACTTTCCAAATGTAAGAAAGGGCTTTTGAGGACACTTAAAATTGTGAGCTGACAAATTCAAATTGAGCTGACAAATTTATGGCTGACTATAAACATCTTTCTTTAACTGAAATGGAAACTCTTGCCTAGGAGTTAGAAAATATAAGAGCAGGACCAATGGTTCAAAAAAAAATCTCCTATTTATTCCTCAATGACAGGAAATATTGGACAAACACACAGTAATAGGATCTGTAATGTCTTTTAAATTTTGGGCAGAGATCCCACTGATAGAAGTAGTAACTCAATCCCAACGTTGCATTATTTAAAGATTTTATTTATTTATTTTAGAGAGACAGCATGAGCAGGAGAAAGGGCAGAGGGAGAGAGAGAAAGAGAATCCTAAACAGACTCCGTGCCCAGCATGAAGCCTGACACAGAGCTCAATCTCATGACTCCAAGATCATGACATGAACCAAAATCAAGAATCAGATGCTCAACCAACTGAGCTACCCAGGCCACCGCCCAATATTGCATTATTTAAAAAATAATTTTGGGGCGCCTGGGTGGCTCAGTCGTTAAGCGTCTGCCTTCGGCTCAGGTCATGATCCCAGAGTCCTGGGATCGAGCCCCGCATCGGGCTCCCTGCTCGGTGGGAAGCCTGCTTCTCCCTCTCCCACTCCCCCTGCTTGTGTTCCCTCTCTCGCTGTGTCTCTCTCTGTCAAATAAATAAATAAAAATCTTAAAAAAAAAAAAATTTTATTTATGTGGAATATGTTATAGTCTTGAATCAGATTCAACATTCAGTTGTTAACTTTTGTGCTAGTAGTTGAGATGACTTTGTTGGCTTCTTCTGTGCCTATGATGCTTACTTTTGTATGCCATAAATGATGGCTTTGGTTTTATGTTTTCTACCAAAGGTATATATTGTCTTAGCTTATAAATTTGTTAGGTGGTCCAATTCACAAGAATCAAAAGCAAGTCCTTGTTTGTACAACTCTAATTTCACTTATGAAATAACTTTATAATGACAAGTTATCTGTCATATAAGGTAAACATTTTAGAAGCCCATAAACCATTGATTCACTGATGAGTATTTCCCAGTTAATCCCAAGAGGTAAAACATATGGAATGTCTTTTAAATTAATCAGAATATATAAGATAGAGAGTTACCTAATTAGGGGTTTCTATAATTCCCCTATAAGGAATGTCTCTGATTGCTAGCCAGCACTGCTGTGAGCAGTGCCACCTTTAACTACTAATATGCTCATGTGTTTGTCCCTGCCCCTGCAAGACATGGTTGAGCACAGGTCAGGCAGACTTCATCCTTCTCCTTATTCCACAACCTAAATATGCATTGAACTTATTTCAAAGGCAATCATTTAGTAGAAATCTTAATCGGCACTACAGGCAGAAGTGGTCAGTGATCACGTTGCATTGTATAGGCTGAGCAAACAACATTTTCTTTTGAAACAGAAAGGATGGAAATGTTTATCCAATGAAAATTTCTTTTAGAATTGCTTTTATTGAGTTAAAATTATTTATGCCTACCGTTATGTGTATTTATTAATGTACTTCATAGAATGGTGCAATTTGTAGATAAAGGCAATACAGTACTATGAATGGACTTTACAGTGAAACAGGCAAGTGTTCAAATCTTGCCTTTAAATGACATTTTCAATACATGAATCTACATATTAATCTAGAATTATTTAAATGACGTAAACTGTTTTTCCCCTCATCTGTAAAATGGAGACCTATAAGAATACCACTTTATTGAAAGTTTTCCATATTATAGTTACTGTCATTATTATTATTACTATTGTATATTCTACTTGTATCCCTCATTATTCCACAGCACCTTGTATATAGCTCTAGTTTAATTCTTATCATATCGCTATGTCTATCTCTTCTCTCTGAAATACAGAACATAATGTAGGTGCATTCAGGTATTTGTTAAATGAATAATAAGATGTGAGATAATATAAATCTATCTATATATTATATATATATATATATATATAAATCAAGTAGTGAATATATATATATCAAGTAGTGAATATAGTCATTCTTACATTGACTATAAAGGTGCAAATACAAACAAAACTTTCTATATCAGAATATATATTTTTATTTAAAAGAACTCTAAAACTGGCAGGCTAACAACAAATAGTATTTAGATTTAGTACTGCCATATTGTTACATTTTAATTAACTATGTTTAGGATCATATGTAAAATGATTCACTGTGCTATTTGATAACTTTAAGCATTTTAAAACATGATAGAAATTGCTTTTTTTAAAAAAGTAGTCAATGCATATATGTACAGACAGCTGGATAAAGTACAGAGAAAAAGATCATTGAAGTAAGAATGACTTGGATTCAAATCAAATTTTCTAACCTTGACATATAAGTGAATGAAGATGGAGTACAGAAGAAAAGCATAATAAGAAACAATAAGGGATGGTTGATGCAAGAACATGAATTGGGAAAAGGAAACAAAAATGGGAGGAAAAAATTAATAAGGGGATCAAGTACAGGTGGGACTGAGTTGAAGATGTGGGCAGTGAAACAGTAGGATAGTAAAGTAAGAGAAGATATGTTTTTTCTCATTTTATCCAGAACTATTGTAGGCAACTAGCCTTTGTAAAGAGACATAATAAAATTCAAATCCAAGGGCATATAATTTTATGCTGCTTTTGTCCCTTCTTGGAAATTGACAGTGAGATACAAGAGAATGACATTTGGATTTTTTTGTGCTAAACTGTAGGTTTGGGAGTTGTTGGTTCTTTTGTTTTGGCAGAGATATTAGAATCTTTGAATATGGCAAAAGAGGTCTAGAAATTGCATGAGAGTAAGAAAGAAACTGAAGGGAGAGGAAGAGATTATAAGGTGGGGAGAGAATAGAGCCATATGTCCATGTAAACACCCTCATTGCACTAAAACATATATACGTCTATACTTGTGTGAGTGAGGTTTGGGGGGAAACTCAGGAAATAGGAGCTGAGTTCCACATCTAGGATGTTGTAGTAGCGTATCACACTAGCAAGGTAAGGACCGTGTGATGGTCCATAAATGATCAAATATAACCAGCAGTGATTACGAAAAACACTATTCCACCACAGATGGGATAGACTTTCAGTCAATCATACTGAACAAATCTAAATAAAACTGGACACCAGAGTTGACATCCAGCTTAAAGGGACTGGAGACATGTATACATATTAAGACTTAAATGGTGTGAGTTAGCTGTTTCTAGAGATGAATCAGTCATTCAAACAAAGGAAAGCTGATTTCTTAGAAGAGTTAATCCTAATTTTGTTTCTCACCATTTGGTAGTAGTTACGAGTAACATAGTTAACCTCTAGAAATTTTTTAATCAGTTCATCTTGTCCAATCCCTTTTTGCTCAAGAACCCGGCTTTAGTCACTGCCAAGAAGACAGTGAGGATGACCCACCCCTACCCTGTGCAATATCAAGCAGACTCCTCACTGAGTGGAGCCCAGGGGGCAGGGGGCGGGAGGGGGGGCCTCAATCCCACAACCCTGAGATCACCACCTGAGCCAAAACCAAGAGTCAAGAGTCAGATGCTTAACCAACTGCACAACACGGACACCCTCAGTGTATCTGATTTTGAAATTTCATGTGACCTTAGGTCTACAGATAGTATTTGGATACATTCTGTTCTAGATACGTTTACCTGCTTTTTGCTCTTAAAACAAATTGGATACAGTGGCAGGAAATTCTTCTATACATCAGTATTCATCCACTATGGACAAAACCTGAATGATAATAAAATCATTTTTCTAAAACCTTAACCTTTAAAATACTTTTCATTGACTGTCCAGAAATTCTCAAATGATCTGATTTAAATGAAATCATGGTTAATATGTTTCCTTTTTTTTTTTTTTTAAGATTTTATTTATTTGACAGAGAGAGACACAGCGAGAGAGGGAACACAAGCAGGAGGAGTGGGAGAGGGAGAAGCAGGCTTCCCGCCGAGCAGGGAGCCCGATGCGGGGCTCGATCCCAGGACCCTGGGATCATGACCTGAGCCGAAGGCAGACACTTAACGACTGAGCCACCCAGGCGCCCCAACATGTTTCCATTTTTAATAAGAAACATTTTATTGGAGTATATCATGTATACCAAAAATGCAGAGATCACAATTATCACTAAGTGACACTTCTCTGTCTCTCTGTCTCTGTCTCTGCCTGTCTCTCTCTCTCTATATATATAGATATATATATAATATCAGTATGTATCTGGTATATAAAATCATTCTCTCTTGCAGAATACAATAAAAATATAACTTTGTATTTTCTACCATAAACAATTAAAATGTATTTGGTGTGGGAAATTAAGATTTTCCCTTGCCCCCTGATGAAACCTGGGACTCTGGTTGAAACTCTCCACAATTTTATCTTTCTGATTATTCTTTGATATTAAAATATCTTCAGTCATTTTTAATTGTAAATACAGTCTTAATTTAGCAGTTCTAATTTTACAGTCCCAGAAAATAATCAAAACTGTGAACTAGTTTTAGCATTTGAATTTCTCCCCTCCCTATGGCCAGGGACACAGTGGGGAGAGTGCTTCCCTGTTTTGTTCTGCATTTAGTATATTTAGTATGTCCTTCTCTGTACTGCTGTATTAACTGCTTGGTTCTCACCTTATCAGATCGTCAGGTTTAAGCTCAGGGTATCAGAAGTGGAGGGAAGGGTACGGTCTTCATGGCAGTGGGATATGTGATTTCTGACTTGGTCTTTCATGGTATTTCCTGGGTCCTTCAGAGGCCCCTCTCACCTGCCCACTCCTGCCACAACTCTGCATAGCTGTGATGCATCTCTTCCAGGTGAGTATTCTTCCTGCAGTCCTAGTTTTTCCTGCAATCCATGTCCCGCAGAACCTTCCAGGCAGTCTTCATGGGCAGGCTTTACAATGGTTCTAGACTCTCTTTCCCATACATTTTTAAGCCTGAGTTGGGAGGGCTTACTTCCCAAATATCCTGTTCCTTCCTCACTGCCTCAGGGAGTAGCCATGTCTTTCTTCTTGTTATCCCTTTAGCATGTTCCAGACAGCAGCTCAATGTGCTCTCTTAAATACTGGGAATGAATTTCAAGCTACCTGATGAACCTCTGTGGAGCTCCTGTGAATGGACTTGAGGTAATGGGCAGGGGACTGGGAATCACAGCATAAAAGAAACACTTTCCAAAAGAGAAAGCAAAACAAAACTGAACCCTGTCCACAAACTTTCTTTTTTATTCACTGGATCTGATTCTACCTTCTATCTCTGTCAGGAGTCCCAATAAGAAAGGCCTTTCTGCCATAAAACAATTCTCAAATGTTTATTTTGAAAGTTTTCATTTTGTTCTGTCATCTTACTTGCTTGAAAACTCTATTGTATCATAAGTCCTTGATATATTATTCTGTTGGATAGGTATAAATGTGTATAATAGTTATAAGTAAGATTTTTATACAGTACCTATTCTTCAGTTCCTTAAATATATATTATGATCATTTCCCCCATGTTAATAAATATTCTTCTTTCATAAAATTTTAATGGCTGTAGATTATTCCTTTCTATGAATGTACCATATATTTTATATGAAATATTTCCTACTTTGGACAAACTGCCTATGATTATTTCTCCCCAATTTTTACTACTGTTAACAAAGTACTACTAACAAACTTGTCACGGAAACATTCATATTTATTTCCTTAGGATAAATTCTTAGAAAGAACTGCTGAGTCAAATGTATGCACATTTTTAAGAGTTTTAGTATACATTGCCAAATTGTCCTCTGGAAAGTTTGTCTCAGCAGCACTGTATAAAAGTTCCTGTTTAATTTACACTTGGCAATAATGCACATGTAATTTCTTTAGTCTTTCTCAGTTGATGAATAAAAATTAAATCTCACTGAGAATTCATTTTTATTACTAGTGTGTTTGAAACTATGTATGTGTATATATACATGTATTAGACACTTTTATTTGATAGAAAATTGCTCATTTCTTTACCCATTTTTATTGGCACATTAATTTTTTATTTATTTCTGTTTAAATATTAAGGACATCAAAACCTTGGCTTTCCATATCAGTCAGAACCCAATCAAAAAATAGAAACCACACTGGCTATTTCAAACAGAGAGAATTTAATACCTGAAATAGGGTATAAAGTTTTGGAACCTGTGAAGGAACCAAAACGAGAGGGGAATGTTAGAGGAATTAAAAGGATGATAGGATGTTACCCTGAGATGAGAAAGGCACTAATGCCCCTGAGCAGGAGCCATGAGCCTGCACCTGCTGCTGCTTGGTTGTAGGTACAGCTGTAGCAGCTTCTGTTCCAAAGTGGCACTGAGACCGCTGGGAAGAAACCTTCAGAGAGGGCATTCTTATTTGGGCTGGTGCTTCCGTGGCTGCTAGAGGCCATGATTATCTCCCTGCTACTATCACTAGTGCCAAGGCCACCAACTGCTGCCACTTTCAGAGCCAGACAATGAACATGCACTTTCCTTCTCCCTACCTTTTAATATCTATTCTCTTTCACTGACAAAAGTTAATAAAAAACCAGCTAGTTACGGAGTCTGGGGAAATGAGTTTAAAGTGTCTAGCTACAGAGGCACAAAGCAGCATATAGAAGGCAAGGACCAATGTGGGACCAAGAGACAAATGACAAATAATTTGTATAATGTTTATAAATTATATTTTTCCAGGTTGTCATTCACTTATCTTTTTGTATTATAATGTCTTGCGAAGACGCAGCCTGGGTGGCTCAGTCGTTAAGTGTCTGCCTTCGGCTCAGGTCATGATCCCAGGGTCCTGGGATCGAGCCCCACATCGGGCTCCCTGCTCCGCGGGAAGCCTGCTTCTCCCTCTCCCACTCCCCCTGCTTGTGTTCCCTCTCTCACTGTGTCTCTCTCTGTCAAATAAATAAATAAAATCTTAAAAAAAATTTTTTTTTATCATTTTCTTCTGTTTTCTACCATTGGTATTTTGATTAAATATATTCTACGTGTAATTATATAGGCAAGTATAAATATATATATATAAATCTTCCCTAGTATAAGATTTAAATATATTTACAAATATACATTTAAATTTTAATCCTTCTGAGTATTTGTATATTCCTTCTTTTTGTCTTCCTTCCATTTTATTATTTTTTTCTATAAGTGGTAAACTAATTGTTTAAGCATTCCTTATTCAATAATTAAATCTTTCTCCAACAATTATAAATTCTACCTCCAGAGAATTGTGTAATCTGCTGGCTCTAATTTCTCTCTTACAATTCTTTTACCACCCTCGAATCAAGCTTTGGCTGATTTTTCAGGGCCATTAATTTTTTTATCATGAACACTAACCCTATTTACCTTACTAAATCCAAATTTCAATTCTCAGTTCTCCTCTTACCTGCTGCAACACCATTGTTTGAAACATTGATTACTCCTTCTTCCCTTCTCTTAGCTCACCAGCTGTGCTTTCTCAGGCTCCTTGACTTGTTTCTTAGAGTTCAGCTCTTAGACCTCTTCTTTTCTGTTTCTACATTTACTTCCTTGATGATTTTGTCCAGTCTTTGGTTTAAATACATCTACATAGAGTTTTATATTTCCACTCCAGAACCTTCCCCTGTATTTCAAAATTACATATTCATATACCTATTTGATATCATCATTTGTGTATCTAAGGAACATCTCCAGTCTAATAAAATAAAACCAAAATACCTTATCTTTGGTCCTAAATAGGCTTTTCCTATAATCCTTCTAATCTTAATAAATAATAATTACATTGGGTTACTTAAGACTAATGTCTTGGATTCATCTTAGCTTCTCTAGTCCTCTGAGAGCCCACATCTAGTCAATGATAATATACCATCAGTTTTCTACTCAAAATTTACCAAAATTCGCCACTTCCACTGCTACCATCCTAGTCAAAGCCACCAGCACCTTTTATTTGGATTATTTCAAAGGCCTCTGAATTGGTCCCCCTGACTTCATTATTTTCCCTGTACATTCAATCCTCAGCACAATAACCAAATCACTGCTTTTAATTTACAGACGGAACCACGTACTGCCTTTGTTCACAGCCACCTAAAAGTAGTTCATTCCGAGGAAATCTCTAGAAACCTTATGATACTCCTCAAGAACATTCACTGTGTCACCGCCCTGGTCTCACAGCCTAAAGTACTGGCTTTCTCTTCTTTTGTTTTAGTCACACTGGTCCACTTGCTTGTCTTCAAATCTGCCAAGCAGAGTCATTTCAGGGACTTTCACTTTCCTTCTGTATGGAATGATCTTTCCCCCTACATTCCTACTGCTCACTCCTTCATCTTTCTCAGTTTTTCTCAAATTTTGCTAACTGAAAGTTACACCTTTTTGACCATTCTATTTAAAATTGCCACCCCAGAGCTGGCACTCCATATTCCCCTTGCTGTTTATTATCCTTCATTGCACTTAACAACACCTGAAATACATCATATTTTACTAATTTGTTTATTGTCTGCCTATTCAACTAGAAAGTAAGTTTAATGAGGGCTTTTTGTGAGGGCGTAGGGGTGAGGGAGATATGTTTTGTTCATTGCTTTATTTTCATTGCTAGAATGGTGCCTGGCACTTACACAATTCTTAATAAATATTTGTTTAATTAATGATTTAAAAGCTTGATATATAATTGTAGTTGTGTTTCTAGACTATGTTCTACAAAGTGATTTACTTGTCCAAATTTGTACCAGTGCTATGTTCTAGAAATGATTACATCTCTATAGTAAACTTTAAAGTTTGGCACTTCAAACATCCTTTAAAAAAAAAGTCTTTATCTTAGAATAATTTTAGATTTACAAAACAATTGTAAAGAGAGTGCACAGGGTTCCTAACACCCTACGCCCAATTTACCTGGTTATTAACAGCTTATGTTAGTACATTACCTTTGTTACAGTTAATGAATTATTCTTTATATATTATTATTAATTGAAGTCTACACTTTATTCAGATACTTTACTCTTTATCTGATGTCTTTTTACTCTTTAATGTCTTTTTTTTTTTTTAATCCAAGAATCCCTCCAGGATACCACATTACATTTAGTCCTCTTGTCTCCTTGGGCTCTTCTTGGCTATAAAAGTTACACAGACTTTTTTGCTTTTGATGACTGCAGTGGACTGAATGTTTATGTCCCTGCAGAATTCATACGTTGAAATCCTAACCCCCAATGTGTTAGTAATAGGAGGTGGGACCTACCGGAGGTGATTAGGTCATGAGAGTACAGCCCTCATGAATGAGATTAGTGCCCTCATGAAGGAGACCTGAGAGAGAGCCCTCACCCCTTCTGCTTCTGAAAAGGTAGCAGTCTATGAACCAGGGCATGGGCTCTACCAAATACCAGATCTGATGGCATCTTGATCTTGTACTTCCCAGCCTCCAGAACTGTGAGAAATTTCTGTTGTTTATATATTATCTGGTTACAGTATTTTTGTTACAGCAGCCAGGAGGGACTAAGACAACAAACTTGACAGTTTTGAGGAGTACTAGTCAGATACTTCGTAGACTTCATCGTTACTGAAATTTTTCTCATTTTTTTTCAAGATTAAACTATGGTTATAGGTTTTCGGAAGGAATGACACAGAGGAAAAGTGCCCTTTTCAAAGTATCATATCAAGGGAACAAACTATCAACATGACTTACCACTGTTAATCTTGATCACCTGGCTCAGGTAGTGTTTGTCAGGTTTCTCCAATGTAAAGAAACTTTTTTTTTCTTCTTTCCATACTATATCCTTTGGAATGAAGTCACTCTATGCAGTTCACATTTAAGAAGTAGAGAGGCTCATTCCATTTATTTAAGGGTGGAGTATATATATATAAATGGCTTGAAATTCTTCTGCATGGGAAATTTGCTTATTCTCTCCCATTTATTTATTCAATTATTTATTTATATAAAGATGAGTATATGAATATTTTATACTATTTTTATTTTGTTGCTCAAATTGTAGTTAGGGCCATTGGGAGCTCTTCTATTGGTTCCTGCTTCCTTTTGCTATATGACATGTATGTGTTTTTATTCATTTTTTTTTTTTTTTTTTTGAGCAGTAGTTTTCTGACGCTGAAAGATGTTCTAGGTTCATCTTGTATATTCCTGCCATAGTCCTGGAACAGTCATTTATCCAAGGGAACCCTACTTCCTTTAATCCAATAATGGTTTTTAAAACAAAGATCTGGGCACTTGGACTCAAATATCATTTATTCATTCATCAATCTTTTCTTGTGTACTTCTGCCTAAACATCCCAGATGGATGTTAACATTATTACCTCAATTTAAAAAAAAAATCTATTAAAGTTTTCATTATAATTGCCTATAATATGTATATATTGATTTGACTTACATTAATGTATTTATAATACTGAGTAATTTCCTTCAGGACCAAATTTGACTCTATTTACTAAAGTCTTTTTTGTTGTCCTTCAGAAAGTTTTCTTTCATATTCACTCTGATTTTTCCTGTTAAGTTTGCTCTCATTTTAAAAAATTGTATTGCTACTGTGAATGAGTTTTTTTGTTCCATTTATGTAACTTGTCATTGTTATTATATTTATTTCATAAATGAAACTTTGCTAAGCTTATATATTCTAGTAGCCTTTCAGGTTATTCTTTGAATAAAGAATGATTATGTTGTAAACTATTTTAGCTTTAATCTCCTGCTTTCTAATACTTACAGTTATCATTTCTTGATAGTAATAAAACTTCCAAGAAATATTCACTGTAATAGTGAGATTCTTTTCTTCTTATTTGTGTTTCAATTTTACTAAAAAGAAGATACTAAAATGAAAGCATACTCTGATTAGGTAATAGAATTTTGTCAGTCTGTGGCAAAAAAATAGGACTTATGCAGTGATGGACCCTTCAGATGTAATTCTGATAATATGTTAGCAATTTTAAGAAATCACCTAGAAGAGGAAATGTCAAAATGCCATAAGACCTACTTCAGGTAAGTTGATATCACAAAAACTTTATCACAGTCATTACAATTCTAAACCACACACCAGTTTTCATCAGGATGTTACTAATATAACTATACATTTCTTTATATTTAAAACTAACTATGTATAATCATTAGGTTTATACCTTTCTCTTTAATATATAAGGGTACCTCTTCATTCCAATGTGGATATCCTAAAATATAGTAATAAAGCTAATACAAGGTATCAAACAAGTTTACCACAGATTTAAAATGGAATCATATCATTTTTTATATTTTTTTCCTAAAAATATAATAAAGTGCACACCTGCTTGCAACAATTTTAAATTTGTTTTCCTTTACTTTGACTATTAGTAGATAAATTTCAAAAAAGATTACTATTTTGTTTTTATTTAAGAAATGCACTTGTAGTCTTCATTTGTTTGTTTTTCCTTAAAACAGAGGCAATTAAAGGCCTGATGATCCTAGAGATTATTATGGAAGATGACTATTTTTTTCCAGAGATATTATAGTTCCTAATGGTTTAACATGCAGAAAAATGGATAGTATCAATAATGTACACTGGAATGAAACTACTAGTTATTGTTGACTCGCTCATTACGAAACTGAATAATAATCCTTGGTTTGTAATTATCACTGACAAAAGGAGGATTTACCAATAAGATTAGCTTATGCTTAATGGAAATGTTGAATCTTGGGAGAAGAATCTGGGAGTGGAAAGGATTTTTTTTTTCAGTTGTTCATTTTTTTGACAATACAGACTTATCAAAATTAAGTGCTACTACATTTGACAAAGTACAACATCCATTCATGATTAAAAAAAAAAACTCAAAAAAGTAGGTTTAGAGGGAACATACCTCAACATAATAAAGACCATCTGTGAAAAACCCACAGTTAGTATTAATCTCAATGTAGAAAAAACTGTGATCTTTTTCTTGTTTCCAGAAACAAGACAGGGATATCCACTCTCACCACTGTTATTTAAAATAATACTGGAAGGCCTAGCCACAGCAATCGGACAACAAAAAGAAATAAAAGCATCCAAATCAGCAAGAAAGAAATAAAACTTTCACAATTTGCAGATGACATGATACTCTATATAGAAAACCCTAAAGACACCACCAAAAAACTGTTAGAACTGATACACAAATTCAGTAAAATCAAAGGATACAAAATCAACATATAGAAATCTGTTGCATTTCTATACACCAATAATGAAGCAGCAGAAAGAAAAATAAAGGAATTTTTTTTAAAGAATTTATTTATTTATTTGAGAGAGAGAGAACATGAGTAGGGGAAGGGGCAAAGGGGAGGGAGAAACAGACTCCCCACCGAGCAGGGAGCCTGATGTGGGGCTCAATCCCAGGTCCCTGGGATCATGACCTGAGCCGCAGGCAGACACTTAACCCACTGAGCCACCCAGGTACCTTGAGAAATTAAGGAATTAATCCCATTTACAACTGCACCCAAAACAATAGGATACCTAGGAATAAACCTAACCAAAGAGGTGAAAGACCTAAATTTGAGACCTGAAACCATAAAAATCCTAGAGGAGAAACAGACAGTAACCTCTTTAACACTGGCCATAGCAACTTCTTAATAGATAAAGTCTCCAGAGGCAAGGGAAACAAAAGCAATAATGAACTATTGGAACTTCAAGATAAAAAGCTTTTGCACAGTGCAGGAAACAATCAACAAAATTAAAAGGCAACTTTCGGGATGGGAAAAGATATTTGCAAATGACTTTCTGATAAAGGGTTAGTATCCAAAATCTATAAAGAATTTATAGAACTCAACACCCAAAAAACGATAAATTCAATTGCAAAATGGGCAGACAACATGAATAGACATTTTTTCCAAAGAAGACACCCAGATGGCCAACAGACATGTGAAAAGATGCTCAACATCACTCATCATCAGAAAAATGCAAATCAAAACTACAATGAGATATTACCTCACACCTGTCAGAATGGCTAAAATCAACAACACAAGAAAACAACAGGTATTGACGAGGATATGGTAAAAGGGGAACCCTCTTGCATTTTTGGTGGGAATGCAAACTAGCGCAGCCACTCTGGAAAACAGTATGAAATTTCCTCAAAATGATAACAATAGAACTACCCTATGATCCAGTAATTGAACTACTAGGTATTTACCCAAAGAATACAAAAATACTAATCTAAAGGGATACATGCCCCCTAATGTTTATAGCAACATTATCTACAATAGCCAAATTATGGAAATAGCACAAGTTTCCATTGACTGATGAATGGATAAAGAAGTGGTGTGTATGTATATATATATATATATATATATATATAGATAGATAGATAGATAAAATATATATATATTTATATATACACACGTACACACACACAAACACACACATTGGAATATTACTCAGCCATTAAAAAGAAATAAAACAAGATGAAATCAGAGAGGAGACAAACCATAAGAGACTCTTAATCATAGGAAACAAACTGAAGGTTGCTGGAGGGGAGGTGGGTGGGGGAATGGGGTAACTGGGTGATGGACATTAAGGAGGGCACATGATGTAATGAGCACTGGGTGTTATATAAGACTGATGAATCACTGATGAATCACTCTACCTCTGAAGCTAATAATATACTATATGTTAAATTAATTGAATTTAAATAAAAAATGAAATCTTGCCATTTGCAATGATATGAATAGAACTAGAGAGTATTATGCTAAGCAAAATAAGTCAGTCAGAGAAAGACAAACACCATATGATTTCACTCCTATGTGGAATTTAAGAAACAAAACAAACAAGCAAAGGGAAAGAAAAAAGAGGGAGAGGCAAACCAAGAAACAGACTCTTAATTATAGAGAACAAACATGGTTACCAGGAGAGGTGGGTGGAGGGATGAGGGAAACAGGTGAAGGGGATTAAGAGTTCACTTGCTGTGATGAGCACCAGGTGATGTACGGAAGTGTTGAATTACTTTACTGTGTACACCTGAAACTAATATGATACTGTACGTTAACTAGAATTTAAATTTAAAAAATTAAAATAAAAAAAATTAAGTGCTTCTTAATTCTACGATCCTTGAATAAACTTCAAAAGCTCATCTACTCTTAATGTAACAAAGACTATTTTAAAGCTTGTATATACACAGTGATATATTCAATAGGAAGGTTTATAAGTAATATTAGTACTAAAAAGTATATGTAGTCAAAAGAATATACTTGAGACTCCATCATTTCTACATTTCTTCAAAAATTTAAAACTCATCATTATGGTAACAATTCCCCATCAACCTAAGGATTATCAGGAGCCAAGATATATTCAGGGAGAAGTTTATTTCTTTATGGACTCAGTAACTCTGTCACCTCTCCAAAAATTATCCATTGCATTTTTGTCTGAAGCTAGTGTGTCATTGGGGGATTTGTTCAGGTTGTCTTAATCTCTCCAGGCAATGAAGGGAAGATGTGAGTAATGAAAAAGTTATGCTGTAAACCAGAGGTTGGCAAACTTTTCTGTAAAGAGCCAGAATATAAATATTTTAGGCTTTGTAGGCCATACCATCTCTGTCACAAGTACTGAACTCAGCCGTTGTAGCATGAAAGAAGGCACAGACACTACATAAAGAATAACTGTAGTTATCTTCATCAAAACATTATTTTTCGGTTCTGAAATTTGAATTTCATATAATTCTCATGGGTCATGAAATATTATTCTGCTTCTGAGTTTTTTAAACCTTTTAAAAATGTAAAAACCATTCTCAGCTTACAGGCTATACATAAACATGAGGCAAGATGAATTTGTTTTCTTTGCCATTTGTTTCCATTGACCACTGTTTGCAGACCACTGATATAAATCCATGAACACTGTTTCTGAGAATAGAATTTACCCAATAATTGAGCAACTGATGGTAACAGACCATCATGTCTTTCAAGGGATACTTTAAATCTGATTCTGTGGAAATGTCACCATATTGATCTTCCAAAATGTTTTCTGCCTTTACTTGGAAATAATTTTAGAGACTGTGGATTAGATCAGAGCAACAGAGGCATTATTTCTAGAATTCTGAACAAAATGTGTTACCATTGTGTTGGTAAGGAAAGAAACCCTAATGTGTAACAAGGATATCTCTCCTTTTTTTTTTTTTTCCCCCTTCACTAGGGATCAATTTTCTACCTTGGAAGGTACAAAGAGATTTTCTTGAGCAGATGAGGTAAATATATATAAATTTCAGTAAAAAAGAAAGTATAATATAGTTCAAAGAGACATGTCCAAGCATGTCCTCCCTTTCTCTGCCTAAATTGTATGTCATTAAAGCTTTACCTCAAGAGCAGTTTGAGGTAAGCTGGAAGAAGACTAGTTTCAGGAAGCTAGGGAGCTGCATGAAAGCATCATGGCACATCAACTTTGAGGTAGGTATCAGTATGATAGAGGAAGAAGAGGTAGAAAGACACACTGAATTTAAAACTTTTGCATATCGATTCCTTAAAAATATTCTAGATGAAAACAATCTTCTATACACAGTTGACCCTTGAACAGCATGGGCTTGAACTGTGCAGGTCCACTCAGACATGGATTTTTTAACAGCACAGTACTGTAAATATGTTTTCGCTTAGAATTTTCTTTGTAAGATTTTCTTTACTCTAGCTTACTTTATCGTAAGAATACATATAAGATACAAATAAGATACAAAATATATGTAAGATACAAAATATGTGTTAACTGTTTGTTATCAGGAAGGCTTCTGGGCAACAGTAAGCTAATAGTAGTTAACTTTGGGGGAGTCAAAAGTTATGTGCAGATTTTCACCTACATGGGGGGTCAATGCCCCAAACCCCTGCACTCAAGGGTCAACTGTATAGTTAAAGTAAAACATTTAGGACAGAATGAAATCTACTGATGGTTAGTCTTCCCTTTTGGTCTTTGAGTAATGCATGATTTGAAAGCTTAAACCTAAAAAGAAAAAGTGAGTTACTTATTTCAGCTGGAAAAAAAACCAAACAAAACAGAATGATGAGTAGAAACACAAAATTTATTTTGAACAACTTAAAAGTTATTAAAAGTTTTCTATGCATATGATGTATTGATCCAAAGCACTGATAAGGCCCTCTAGTAATTGAAAATTGTTATCTGGCATTGGTCATTGTGAAGGAGGAAAGATTTAGATATTGGCAAGAGATTAAGCTGTTATGTTTATTATATCTCAGATTTACAGCATTAAATGTACATCCTGAATATTCAGGTTCAATGCATGCAGTATAATCAAATAAAATATGAACTATTTCCCATTGGTTAAAGAATTATTTTTCAGATTTGATATAGTTTTTACTTGTTCAACATATGCCTGGGCCTTATGTTGAGTATTTTGAATGTATTTGAATAATATGTATTTTACTGTGTATATACATTGAATAAAATCAATAACATGTCTAAAATGTATAGTGCCATGAAAAATCCATGACTCAGTATAATTGACCTGAAAATAGTAATACCACATTTATCTCCCAAGCTGGTCAGCAGAGGACAGGATGAAAATGTCTACGGAAATGTTTTAATCAGTGTGCATTCTCCACCCAAAATTGTGGTTGGATAAAGTCCAGAATGTGTTTCTTTGTCTTCCTTATATTTATCAATGCTGAACTAGAATAAAAGAGCAAAAAGTTGACTTGTCATAAATGGAAAACCTTAAGATTAACTATTTTTGTCATTCTGAGGTTTTTCTAAGACCTCACATTTGGCTACAGAAAAGCAAGGTGGTTTACATCTTTTCAAGACACAATGCAGTACGTTGTTCATTGGAACAGTTGGCCTGCCAAAATTCCTTGGCAAGGGAAGCCTCTGGCCAGCTTACTGTGACATAATAAATGATCTGACCAGATTGTCAATGAATTGAGATCTGAAGTTAGAGCCGCTTTGGGGATGGAGAAATTAGTTATTTCTCTTCAACTCTTGCCCCTACAAATATGAAAACTCTGAAAAGTGTACCACAAATCTCTGGAGAATTAATATTGTAACAAGTAGTGGTGTGTTTTTCATTTGTCTAATATTATGAATCACTTATTTATTTACAAGGGAATTTTCATTATTAAACATTTATTATGTCTGATTTTAAATATAATACACATTCATTTGGATAATATGGCAAAGTTTAAAGAAAAAAATAACAGCCATCAATAATTTCACTACCCACACATATCTACTGTTAAAATTTGATAAATTAATGGCTGTTTTTTCCTCTGCATTTGTAGATTATATGTTGTGTGTGTTACTTTGTATTTTACTTTTAATAGCTTTGTATTATAGCATAAGCAATTTGCCAAGACATAAAAAACATCCTCATAAATAGTATTTAAATATTTCTAAGTATTCAATCATAACAATTTTTGGTAATTAAATGTATCTATATTCCAATATCTTCACACTTCAATATAAATTGTTTTAATATCTAGATTTGCTCACAAACATTGCTTTAGTTTTCCACATTTATATTCTAAGATAAAATAAACCATAATCCTGATATATATGTTAGGTTGTTGTCATTTTTAATTTTTGTAGTTGCTGCCCTGGTAAATTTATTTTTAAAAAGTTTAGAACTCTGTATCTGGAATAAACTTTAATGATCAATGCTGAGAATCTGCATTGAACCAACAGGGGCTCAGCCAACATATAAGGCATCTAGTTTGTTTTGTGCTCTTTATGACATCTGTTTGGTGTGGACTTCCTCTGCCTGAGTATGGTTGTTTCATATACTCTCTTCAGTGGAATGCTCTTCAGTTCTACTCTGTCTTGGGCAAGAAAAGTTATTTAGATAAATTAAACTGTATAAATGTCCAGTAATTTTTGGATGGTATTCTGTAAAGATGTGATATGAGCTAACCACTCCTCCTTCTACTGCTCTCATACTGTCTTCAATCATATGCTATGTTTTTATCTCCAGTCCCTAGTTCTCAGTTCTCCATAATTTTCAAACATCTCTATAGAACTCTAATCTAGGACAAACATAAATATATTAATTCATGCAACAAAAATTTAATAAATACCTAAAAAAAGACTCTGAAATTTGTAGACAATGAGAATACAGCAGTGCACATGACTTCAAAACCACTTCTCTCATGGAGCTGTTAATATGTAGGGAGGGAAGGGAAAAGACACTGGATCAACAAAAATATAAGCTGAAAAAAACAGTGTCAAGCATCAAGTATCAAGTACTATACTGTTAATTAAAACGTGGAGAACTGATAAAGTTGACAAGATTGTATGTTCACAGAAGGCACCAGTGAAAATGTGACTTTTAGTCTGAGATCTCAGTATCATAGAGGAGGCAGCCTTGTGAGGACCAAAAGGACCAGCCTTTCAGATAGAAGAAACAGCTGGTGCAAATTTTTTAAGGTAGGGAGTAGCCTGCTATGTTCAAGGAGCATAAAGAAGGTTTGTATGATTGAAGCTTGGTAAATTAGGGAAAATTATGGAAAATAGATAATAGAGGAAAAAGAGGGATCAGATATGATATGAATATATAAGCTACACTGAGAATTTAGATTTCATTCCATTTGAAGAATCCACTGGAAGGTTTTAGACCAATCATATGATATGAGAGCTAGCAATACAATTTTGTTTTCTTCATTATGGATGGCTTATAAGAACTTAAGAGTAGAGACAGGGGATTAAAAGGTACAAACTTCCAGTTATAAAATCAGTCACGAGGATGAAAAGTACAGCATAGGGAATATAGTCAATAATACTGCAATAACTTTACGTGGTGACACATGATAACTACCTTTCTCATGATAAGCATTTCATATTGTACAAAATCATCAAATCACTATGTTGTACACGGAAAACTAATATGCCAACTATACTTTAACTAAAAATTTTGAAAAATTATACAAAGCACACACAAAGAGTACACACAGGGAGACTACTTACTGGTTGCAGTACACAACAAACACACAAAAAAAGAGGATGGAGGGTGGCTTAGACTTGTGTTGCAACAGTGGAGATGGAGAGAAAAGGACAGATATGAGACATGTATTTGAAGACAGAAGATGAACTAATGGATTCCTTCTAGAAGGAGGACATTTTTTTGGCCAAAAATATTGGTGATTTGTGTGCTTTTTTATGGAATGGAAAAGACTGAGGGTAGAGCAGGTTTGGAGAGATAAATCAAAGAGTCTGTTTTGGACATTCTAACTTCTAGATGTTAATATGCTATCCAAATGGAGATGTTGAGGCAGCTTAATATATAACTCTGGAAAATTGAGGACAGTTAAGTATAGGAAATATTGGAAATAAATACTTTGGAATTATCTTCTGATAAATAACATCTGAGTACATGAAGTATGATATGTTATATTGCAATCAAACCTAGTTCAAAATGTTCCCCTAACCCCCAGTTTATGCATTTGTGTTTGGTTTGTTCAGTATTCACAGACAACACATCCAACTCCTTATCTTCAGATATCTGGCCTTTTCAATACCAGTGATCTTTACCTTACTCTACTTTGTCACTTATTCTCACAACTTCATCCTGAACCTTGGCCCAGGCATGACTCATCATTTCAAAACTCTTACACTTCTGACCTTCCTCCATTACTACCAAGAAAGATCCCAGCTTAATCTCAAATCTACTCTCTGTTCTATGAAATGCCAGCTAAATACTATTGCCACAAAAACACTGCAACGTATGTTTAAAGTTTCCCTCTCCTGTGTTTCAGAGATATTTTTTAATGGATCATTTAGGATTCTTGTGGCTATAAGTAACAACAAAAAAACCACCTTGAAATAAAATGTCATAAATGAAAATTGTTAAAATTTTAATCATTATTACCCTGGAGGGAGGAGCCTCTTGGAATTGGTTCAACAGCCCACTGACACCACAGTCAACACTCTTAAAATTCTTTTGCACTTTGTCCATGGCTACAGAGAACAGCTCCATCTCCTAGCTTTGCATTAACATTCAAGTCAAGAGGATGTGGGGGAGGAAAAAAGGCTGCACCAGCTATGCTTGTCCTCTTTGAATCCTAAAACAGAAGCTTTCTCTCCATCTCTACTCTACTTTTTAGCATTAGAAAATTATTTCCCTCCTATTTTTGAAAGCAAATACCTCCACAGTAGTTCTTGATTCCATCCTCTCCACTATCATTTTTCTCCATCATCATTCCTCTCCTCTTCCTCTGCCACCATTAAGTTTCAAACCTCTATTTCTCTACTCACATTTCCTCTAAATTTAGCCCAATGCATACAGCCAGGTGTCTTATAATAAAAATGCCTTTCCATTGACCTTCCATCCTTCATAACTATAATCACTGTCTCTGACTCATGCTCCATTCAATTGTCAGCTAACTGTGGTCTTTTCTCTCCCTCACCATTTCAAAAACCCTGTCCTTTCAAAGGTCCCTGATGACCTCTATAACCTCAAGAGCAAGATCTTGTTTTATAGCCTTTCAACTAATTCAACCCTGTTAATCTTTCTTAGAAGTATTTACTTAAAAGTGTTTTGAATTCCATATAAATATTGTCTCTCAAGTCTCGGAATGCTTTGGAACTATTCACTGATGGCCTTCTTTGCAGGTCTCTCTCTGGCATATCAGTATACTCCCAAATTGTGAATTTGGTTTACTGGTATTCATTTCCTCTGAATACCTGCCAAATGTGATCTGAACCACTGTCATCATTTCCACAAAATATAAAAGGGAGCTGACTGAACACTGGCATTTCCATTCAATAATTTTCCTGATGGCTTATATGACACTTATCTGCATAACACCTTATTTAAATGTGCCACCACCAAATTCATCACGTCCAAAATTAATGAAAGATATTTCCATTCTTTGCCTCTATATTCCTCTGGTCACCCCAAAAAAGAAAATTGGCAAGCATATTGGTTACCTGATTACAGTGCAACCCACAATGCTATCTATCATCAGTATGAATCCTAAATATTTCTTCTCAATTATTGATACCTACCACATCCACTTTAAATTCAGGCTTCATTCAGTGCTTACCTGTACTATTTCAGTAACGCCCTAATAAGGAAGGTCACGTGGCTTCAACCCATCCCTCACACTAAAACAAAACTATCTACCACTTCTATAGCTGAAAATACTTCCACTGTCCTCTATCACTCATATAATACTTCAGTGTTCCCCATTATTCACAGGATAATGCATAAGAGGCATTTCGTGGCAGTGAAGAATATCTCTGCTCTAGTCCTTCTCTGAAACCTGATCCTTATGTGACTATAAAGCCTCATCTCTCTTCACTGCTTTTCTCACGCTTTATATGTTGGTAAAACCAGAGTGTGTAGAGGTCCTGGAACACACTGCAATGCCGTACAACTCTTATCCCTCCTCTCACTTCTCTGTCCTCTGAGACTATTCTTCCTAGCTTGCTGTCTTGATCCGTTTAACTATTGCGGATTCTTGAAAATTTAGTTTGGTACTACTTCTTTCAGATACTTCGTATCTGGCTATTATTTCTCCAAACTTTTAGCTTTCTCCAATTTCTGTATCACCCTCCCTCCAGAAATATCAAAGTAATTTCTCCCAAATGCTATGATCTTTTCACTTCTAGACTTTTGCATAAACTCTTCAGTCTGATATGTCCTCTCCTACCCCTTTACCTCGCCCTCTTAGCTTCCAACAGCTATCCTCTAGCATATTTCCATCTTTACCATAGATATTACTTCCTCCCACAAGTCTTCCTGAGCATCAAAGTGTTGATTTGATCCCTTTAATGTGGTATCATAGCATGATAACAATATCAAACACGTAGTATTTAACACGTGCCAAACATTCTTCTAAGTACTTTGCACATATTAGAGTATTTAATAATCATAATAATGCTGTAAGTTAAGCATGGTTATCATCCACATTTTAGAGACGAGGAAAATGAGGTAATGGGACATTAATTAATTTATCCCATGTTGAACATTAGCAAGTGAAAGAGACAGACTTTGTACCTAGGCAACCAGGCAAGCTGTCTTTGCTCATGCTATACTATAATTCTGCATGCATTTCTTCTATCATACATATTATTTGCTTACTTGCTATTATCATTCACCAGAATATAAACTCTATGAAAACTTACTCATTATTAAATCCCTACCATCTATCCAAAAGCGTTTGAACATATTTGATGCTCAAAAAATTTTTGATAAATGACAGAGACATATGTTTTTCTTTTCTATGTTCCCATAGCACTGTGGGACTATCTATGCTTTTGCTGAATCTGTGCCATTATTTACTTATAGGCCTCTTGGCCTTATTGAATTGTAAACCCCTCTAGGACAGAAAACTTTACTTATCCATCAATGTGTCCCAAGTGAAGCACAGGTGCTCAATAAATGTTTGTTGAACAAATCTGTAAATAATACCAGTGGAAGAAATGCATTTAAGTTTTTTTGGATAGATCTCAAAAGTCCCCATCTATCTGTACATCTATGTGGCTGTAGGAAAATACTCATTATATAATACTCATGTTAATCATCTATTTTTGAGACCTCTATCTATTCTATTGTAAATGAGAATGATTCTGAAATAAACCTTTCTCCCCTAGAATCCTAAAACGTTTATGAATGTTTTATTCTCTTCAACTATTACATGACTATCCAAAAACACAGCAAAATACATTTTAATAGTCCTGTAAGTGTTCAATACTAGATTGCCACAAGGACTTAAAAGAAGCAGAAGATATATTTCTTGCCCGCAAGGGCAATGTAATACAGAAGTTAGCTCCAGGATAAATAAATCTCTGCAAACATAAATGATAGAGACATGCATATGCTCCTATTGACATGGCAAGATACACACAGGTGCAAGAATATCTGGAAGTGAGTGGACCCAGGTGGATTTAGTTTGACAAGTTTTCTAAGAATTGAATCAAGTGGAAACTTGAAGGAGGGTGATGTGGTTTTATGCATTTAAGAAAGGTGTGTGACCCAGAAAGGGCAGTGAAAACATACTGTAACCGCTCATGGAGAATAATTTGAAATATTTTCATTTTTTTAAGTATTTATAACAAGTCATAAGGTTGTATATAATAGCTTGACCTCCTACTCAGCAATGAACTCATAAAAGTCTGCTTTCTTTGACATATAGTCCAGGCATGGGCTTAATTTTTATTTTTTATTGCCCCACTGTGCTTGTATTTCCACATATCCTCAGCAGAATCCCACATATCTTTCTACTTCTACTCCTTGAGATTTCTTCCCTTTTCTTTTATCCTTTCTTATTCTAACAGTATTTTTTTGGCTTTTTATTCCATGGAGAACAACTTCAGGAACTTTCAGCAATCACCTCCTGCATTTCCAGTATCTTATTAGTTCATCTCACTTAAAAACCTTCTTAAAGCAAGGAAGTAGGTCTCAATGCTTTGCATCATAAGTATTTTGACATGTAATATTAAATTAAATAAGTATGGATATTTTATAAATGTGAAATACATATTTTCACATAACTGGACTAATTTTAAGTGCCCATGATATAGCATAATATGTGTTACATGCTAGGAAGAATAATTTGAATGAGAAAAGATGATTAATTTCAGAATATGGTAGCTATTTTTAACAGAATTTTTTATTTGACTTTCCCAAGGGCCATTATGAACTTGATTTGAATAAACCAAAATTTTCCCTAAAGAAACCCCAATTTCCTACTTTGTTGAGAACTTTCATTTACATAGTCTTCTCATAGAGCATTATCTTCAGCCTGAGTGTGATGGTGAAGTGGTATTGCCTAACACTAACAAGATTCTTTTACTGGAGTTGAGACATTAGAACCTTATCTCTAGTGCATGCCTTTACAAATAGCAGTCCATAAGAAATGGAATAAAGTCTGCAGACACAGACTGCACGTATAAAACAAGAGGAAAAAGAGCCCCCCTGCTGTGCTTTCACCTGGCCTTTCTTTGCATACACGTGGCATTATAACATCTAATCTGGATTTTATTCCTTCCCTTTGTCAGGAGAGGATCAAATCTGGATTCATTCTCTGGTACACTGCTTATCAGGAAAAGACAGAATTATATAAAATAATCCAAGCATCATTCTTCTCCTTTCTGGGAAAGGAAATTCCAGCTGCAACTCTAATTCATTTGATTTATTTTGATTTTCTTATTCTTAACCATCATTTTCTTGTTTTCTATGCAGAAACTGTACAGTGGAATAGGAACAATAGTATATATGTGCAGCTAGCATTGGGAGAGTATTTCTTCCATTTGTTCCTGGGAGAGAGACATTTTACTGCTCAACCAGAATGTGAAGAATGAGATTTATCTGCAGCTATATTGCTACACTAGTTAATATGGGGGGAAGAAAGGAAGAAATGTTGACCCTCTGTATAAATAATAAGTAATAACATAAAAGCTAACATTTATTGAATGTGCCAAATGTCATTTTAACTAGAGGCTTTACTTGTGTTATCTCTTTATATGTGACAGATACTCCATCAAGTGGTCCTCATCTATGCTTCCCAGAAAAAGAAACTGAGGCTTCATGGGGCACCTGGGTGTCTCAGTCATTGGGCATCTGCCTTCAGCTCAGTTCATGGTCCCAGGGTCCTGGGATCAAGCCCCACATCGGGCTCCCTGCTCGGCGGGAAGCCTGCTTCTCCCTCTCCCCCTCCCCGTGCTTGTGTTCCCTCTCTCGCAGTCTCTCTCTCTGTCAAATAGGTAAAATCTTTAAAAAAAAAAAAAAAGAAAGAAACTGAGGCTTTGTAAGTTTCAGGCACTTTCCCAGTAACCCTCAGCTATTGAGCAGGAGAGCTAGATTTGAGCTTATGTCCATCTGGCTCCATAATGAGTATTCCTAAATAGCATGCTACATCATTCCATATTTAATACCCCAAATCTCAAAAGAACTTTACTATTAAGCATTGTTTAAATTATGTGTTCTACTAAGTTCTCTATAATTACAGTTAAAGTGAAATTTAATAACTTTGAAACATAATTTAAGGATGAAACACAACAAATGGAATAAGCTGTATCCTAGGATGTTTCATGTTGAAATGGATTTTTTAACTTGTAAAAAAATTTTATATACTTTTTACTGAAATTTCTTGTAATACATCTCCACAAGTCTCCTCAATAGTCTCCTCAACAAATCTCATTATTCCACCTTGGGTCTCTCCTTGGCTTATCTGTAATTATTCTCTCTTTATTCTTTTAATCTGTCATTTTTGTCCATCCTCTCTCCATCATCTAAAACTGTATTTAAATATTTTGGCTTCTTATGGTATTCTTCCCAGGGGAGGGTTTATTTCCTTTTTCATGTTTTTGAAGGGTCTTAGAAGGGTGAAAGAAATATATATTTGCTCAGCCTAATATATTGAAACAGAGGCTTTATGTATTTAACTTTTTAAATGACAATAATTAAATAATTATTACAGGTATATTGGATGCTTAATATCAGTACTGAATGATTCAATAACTTAATTCCACTCTTTATTTTTATTTTTGGGTTTCTGTATTTTCTCACTCAAAAAGGAAAATTAAATTTCATTACATTAACTAAACTAATTTCCCCCTCTGCCTCAGGCCTCCTTGCAGTATTTATGATTGGGTAGAATATATATTACAATCAACAGGGGTGGTAATACAAATATGATACAAATACTATTAAAAATTACTTAAAATATTCTTGAAAAGAACAGTGTATGACTACAGGAATTTTTAACTTATATGGATTTAGGTGAAGACTGATTTTTATAGTAAGATTGAACAATCTGAATGATAGCTTTATAGATCCACTGTTAGGACTAATTTCATGATTAATTTAAAAATATTAGTGGGGGCACCTGGATGGCTCAATCAGTTAAATGTCCAACTCTTCATTTTGGCTCAGGTCATGATATCAGCATTGTGAGATCGAGCCCCACATCAGGCTGGGTGGGTAGCCTCCTTAAGATTCTCTCTCTCTCTCTCTATCATCTCCTTCTGCCCCTCCCCCACCCTATCTTTCCCTCTCTAAAAAAAAAAAAATTAGTGGGAATAATTCTTTTTTTTTTTTTTTTGATTTTTTTATTTATTTGTCAGAGAGAGAGAGAGCGTGAGAGAGAGCGAGAGAGCGGCAGACAGAGGCAGAGGGAGAAGCAGGCCCCCCACTGAGCAGGGAGCCTGATGCGGGACTCGATCCCAGGACTCTGGGATCATGACCTGAGCCGAAGGCAGTCACTTAACCGACTGAGCCACCCAGGCATCCCAGTGGGAATAATTCTTATATAATTTCACATAATTGATGGCCAAGTAAATTTATTATCAACTGCTTTTCAGTCATTAATGTCATATACCTCTACTTAGGCATTGCTATTTTCTATTATATTTTCTGAGATTTGAAATATTCCTGGGTCTGAGGATGGCTATATAAATGTAGCACGTCTGTGTCCTATGAGTAGGTACACCATTTCTATGTTTTTGTGTTACAGTTTATTTTTATTTGGCGTGAACTTTTTAAAATTATTTATTTTTATTTAAATTCCAGTTAGTTAACATACACTGTTATATTGGTTTCAGGTGTACAATATAGTGATTCAACAGTTCCATACATCACCCAAGGCTCATGACAAGTGTGCTCCTTAATGCCCATCACCTATTTCACCTCCCCTCTGGTAACCATCAGTTTGTTCTCAAAGTTAAAAGTCTGTTTCTTGGCTTGTCTCTCTTTTTCTCCCTTGTTCATTTGTTTTATTTCTTAAATTCCACACATGAGTGAAATCATATGATATTTATCTTTCTCTGAAAGATAATAAACTGACTTATTTCACTTGGCATTATACTTTTTAGCTCCATCTATGTTGTCGCTCTATGGTCAGTTTGTATATGAATTAAATCATGGTCCAGGTCCACTGAGATACTCTCAGACCTCTGCAGTTACCATCACGGCCCTTAGGAGTGCTCCTTTCTCTTGTACCACTCTCAAATAAAAGTACAAAAATGACTTTTCCTTAATTTTCCTCCATATAAATAAGGTTATAAGTTTTAATAAGAATTCCTGGAAAGGATCAAGCAAACAGACATACCTACAACTCACTACTATTTGTAGTCAGAGATGTTTGCAGAGTTTTCAGACAGTACACTATTCTTGTGAGTGGTTCACCATCTTGATGTAGAAAATTAATTTGCTAAAGATTAATGAAGAGTGAAACTCCTTCCCTCCTCAACACCTGTTCTTCCTTCTTACTAGACAAGTAGAAGGGTAGAAATGGGATATAGATCACTCAAACCGGTCACTATTTTATTTACTTTTTTCTAAATTGTAGCTTTATGTAACTGATATTGACAGTTTGTTTGCTTATTTAATTTCCTCTAAGCATTTGGAGTCTCTGAAGTCTGTATGAGACCTCTGCAGACCTCTTCACCACATAATATCCTCATTTGAGAGATCCTACTTGGACACAACCTCATTCACTCTCGCTTAGCTCTTCCCCATGGGGCACATGCTGCTGGGATTTCCTCGCCCAGCAAATTCTTCTATGGAGCACAGGCAGGAGAGCTCAAACAAAGCTACTTTTCCAGGTGCCCCCTTCAACCATGGCAAGCCCATACACATCTTTCTCCTGTTCTTGAAACAGCCATCTCTCTTTGCTCTCATATGAAAAAGGGACAGTTCAGCAAGTGCACATTTATGTAGATGTCAAGGAGAGAAGGGAATAATGTGCTAGATTCCCCTTCTTCCTACTAGTGTCCTTGTCTCTCTCTTCCCTTGACAACCTCTTCTCACAAACACCTCTCTAAGGGACAAGCCCGAAGACCCATTCCCTTTCTTGGTCTGTTGAAGAGTGGTAGTAGATTAATGGCTGCACGACCAATTTGACATCCTCTAAGCCTTAGTAAAGAAGGCTAGGCTCAGATGTTTAGGGGTTACAAGCAGAGGTTCTCAGCACCTATTATTTTCTGGTTTTAGTACAATCCTGAAAAACTTTAACATCATAAATACGTCTGATCACTCTCCAAATATTTAACTGGGTCTCTGATAGTCTCCTCATATTACAATTACTGTCATGTTTCCATCCTGTTCATTTTCAGCCTTTAATGGATCAATTTTCTGTAGCGTAAGGTCAGTGACTTGGTGTATGTTATTCCTACTCAGTCGTAAGTTTTTGAGATTTTACTATGATTTTCTTTTTCACAGGTGCTCCATTATTGCCTTTCCTGTGACATTTAGTGTTTAAGAAAAAGAACATTAAGTAAAATATCTTTCTTTCTTTGTGCAGCATATATTCCCCGAAGTAAAGAAATTATGCATCACCTTGCAAATAATGCCTTCATTATGTTTTTATTTTTTCTAAAAATATTATTCAGTTTGTGAGATTCCCTATCTAAATTCTATTTCAATATGATTTTTCACAATGCGATTTACAAATGGAGAACTGTCCAACTAATCATTTTCAAAGCACTGTAATCTCAAACTAACTTTGAAAAGAGATATGCTCAAATTAAGAGAGAAAGAAAATTTTCACAGAGAAAGGTGGGCTATGTAAAATCATGTGAAATTTTTATCATAGTTTTATGACATATTATCTTTTTAGTAAAATATTTTAAATAAAATGGCTAGAACATAATATAGTAAAAGAGAGTAATTTGTGTGAGAGACCATACATTATCACATGGGAAAAATAGTATGTAATACACTTCACATACAATATAGGTATGTGGTGTTTTGTTAGAATTGCTGAAGCAACAGAGTTCTAACTTAGTTTTACTTGGTGTTTGATTCAGCTGAGCTATCAATGTGTGTTCTCTCTCTTAACACTGTAAGGTTTTGTTTTTGCTCACTAATCATTACACTTCCCACTTGGTAGAATTTGAATCAATAGAGTTTCTTCTCTATACGGATTTAAAAAGTGAATCTTGATTTCAATAAATGCTTTGTAGAACCAAGGATTTCTAGGGCATGCCTGTGTTAAATACAGGGCAACTTTACAATTGATCCTCATTCTTGTAAAGTTTAGACGTTATTGAGAAAGCATTAAAGATAGACAACTCATAATTAAAAGATGCTCTTCTAATGAAAATAACTATTATGGAGTCTTTAAGAAAAACTCAATTGAGTATCCATTCAGTCATTATGACAGTACAGGTTTATATATATATAAATCATATATAATTATATTTAATTTTAGCATATTATTTTTCTTTCTTGGACTTGCTACATATAGTCAAATAAGAAAAAAGTGTGAGAATTTGAAGAATCTGAAAAATCATGTTGACTTACGAGTACTTGGCATTTTGTGTCCTAACTCTGAGATTCTGTTATCTTTACCTAAGAAACTGAGTATTACATGTGGATTATGAAAAAATACAATACAATATGATTTATTGTATCTTTTAAAGTTAATGATAATAATAAAATATGTTGTACATGAATAACCTTATGAATAATGTTTCATATCCACCATTGATTTCATCTTTATATTATTAATATTGCTAATGATAGCTATCATTTTCCAAGTATTTACTTGGTTTTAGACAATTTGTAGAGAAAAACTTAGGACATTTCTTTTTAGGAAATTTTTAGGAAAAAGCCATAATAACCATGAGGCACAGATATTCTATTTTATATTGTTACTGCACTTTTACAAAGTAGTACAGTTGAGATTCTAAATGACATTTTACTGACTCTGCCCAATATACTATATATTTCCTATCACTGTTTCCGAGAAGAAGGCAAGATAATACCACCAGCCAATCAGCAGGTGAGACTCCATGGTTAGGAAGATCTCACAGGCTTTGGATAAATAATCTAACTTAGTTCAAGCTACACTTATTTTGCCCTTATACCAATATTGCCTTTCTTTAGTTATGCAGATAGTAGATGCGAGGTTAGATATTTTTCAGACTGAAAACCCCAAATACTTTATGGCATAAGAAAAGTATATAAATAATAACAGAAGACAAATATATCTACTTGCAAATGTGCAGAATTTCGAAAGGAAGTCAAGTCATATGGGAAGAACTATATTCATTCACCCCATGATTTGTTAAATAAATTGTGATAAACAATAACATCTAGAGTAGTTGCACTCTTCATTTTTTTAATTCATTTTCCTTTTCTCATATTCTAAGGAATACCACCTTAGAACCACAAAAGTTTTTTCTTTAACTTTTTAGAAAATCTCTTTACAGTATAAACATCAACTACTAATGCAGCCGCTTTGAAAGAACTTTGGACAACCAAACAAAACCCACTTACGTCCCACTTGCTCTTAATGGCTTATAATATAGTATAATGATACTGTGTTCATTTTCTTTCTTTTCCACTTCATTATACAACAACTCCATTCTTTTTACACAATAAGAAACATAATACTATACTCTGCCTTTTTCCCTTTAGAAGGCTAGTAGAATATAAATGTTATCATCATCATGAAAAGAATTGTCTTAAGAAAAAAAAATCTTTTACATCTTCTGTGACAACAATGAAAAAAAAAATCAATGAAGTTACAACCATTAAAGAGAATTTTCCCTGCTACTTCAGGTTCTTGTTAGAAGGAATAAAGACACACCCCTTAGCACAATTTAGAATGCATTCTGATATTCTGTACTTAAAAACATATATCTTGCTTTCCCCACTGATCTTTCATATTGTGCAATAAGAAGATAGAGCACACTGCATTCAGCCTGATGTCAAGAGCCTGAAACCAGGACGGCAGAGATATGAAACTATTAAGATATAAAACATGTAATCTTAACAATGTTCTTTACTTGAATGCATTCTTGCAGGGATTTTCCAATATATCTGCCTTCACTCATTGAGCTTCACAGGAGTAGTAGTATGGAGTGGAAAGAGTTATGGGCCAAGAGTTTGAAATCTTGGGTCAAGTTCAAGCTTAGCCATACATTCGTTCAAAACTTTTCGAGGGGACTAACTGTGCATGACCTCGTTTTATTCCCATTTCCTCATGTAGATTTTGGCATAAGGACTAAATAAATATTTGTTGATTGAATAAACACATGAGCTCAGACAAATTGTTAATGTTCTCTGAGTCACAGAGTCCTTGCTTAAAAAATGGAAATAATAACATCTGAACTGTGATGGCAATAAGAAACTATATGTCTGTTTGATTTGTATGTATATGTACATGAAAATATTCTGTAGTTTGTGTAAGCTATAAAGTACATGCAAATGTAAAAGTATTATTTTTTATTAATACTAGAATCCTTGTTGAAAACACTGAGTGACGAAAATGAGCATTTTATGATACTATGATAGACATCAGAGAGCTGTAAATCCAAAGTAAAGTTCATAAATACAAAGTGAGAATGTTACTGTGCTTCTAGTTTGTGATAAACCTTCCTGACTTAAATAGTACACATCTGTTCCCTGAGAGGCAACTTGAATACTATTTAATGCTGTCAATTGGATATTCAAGAGAAGAATTTAATGTTTTACATGTCAGAGATGTTCCTCTCATAGTGCATTACCATTAAATATTGGCATCAATCAGAAATTCAGTTAAAAGTTTAAATTTGGATATTTTTAAAGTTAAAAAACTCACAGTGATTGGTAGAGGCAAGTCAAAGATAAGGCATGGGAACAGTCCATCTGTGGTGCAGGCAATCCATGAGGTACATTGTCTGTAGAGAATTTAGAAACAATAATAAAGTTTGACTGAAGTTAGTATACCTTTTATTAACACCATACCTTAAGTCAATGATAAAATTTTCCTTCCAGAAAAAATTCTGTGTTGTTCGAAGTTCTAATCAATTGCTACAGTTACAATTGAGTTTTAATAATATATATGTAAGCTTCAAATTAGCACATTTGTGTTACTTATCCTCTAGTAAACATTGTATTCTACATGGAATTTAATTTAACTCTCAGTTTACAGCTGGGCTTGATACATGCATTTGTTTCGAGAATGAGTTCATAAAGATTTGGAATCATTTGAGATCTCCCTAAGCACAGTTCAAGCCTCACTTTAAACAACAGAGTAGAAATAAATAATTACAGTCCAGTGATTATAAAATGGCAGAACAAACTTGAATTGATCATCTGGATTTTAAGTCTGAGTTTAAAATACTGGAAGCTATTAGAATTGGTCCTGGGACTCCTGGATGGCTCAGTTGGTTAAGTGACAGACTCTTGATTTCGGCTCAGGTCATGATCTCATGGTCATGGAATCAAGCCTAGTGGGATCTGCACTCAGCTGGGAGTCTGCTTAAGGATTCTCATTTTCTCTCTCTCTCTCATGTAAATAAATAAATCTTAAAAAAAAAAAAAAGAATTGATTCTAAAGAAACAACAATGTAAAGTAATACTACACTTTCTGGAATTTATTGTAAAACAGGATTTTTATCATTATATTGCCAAACTTTTCCTTATGTTTTAGATATTTTTTAAATGATGTATATCCACTGTATTATGTGAAAGATTTTTTTTTTAATTAAAATTAATGAAAAATGTTTGTCGATTAACTACGAGCAGAATTAGAGTTACAAATCTGGTTATATTGCCTACTGACCATAAATATTTTAAGAAGATAATCCTGATAAAGTCATTGACAAACCTGCAGATTAAGACTTGCAAACAGAAAATTTAAAGTGATTACAATTTATTACAGCTGTAGACCAAAATATGTGTAAGATACTTTCCCATTCTTTAAAAGGTACAATAATAACTAAAAAAAGAAAACAAAACAAAACAAAAAACTAACCCACTACATTATTCCCTATTTTGTACTGTAATAATTCCAAATTTGTATTCTCTAACTTTTTTTACTGACATAATCATATATGCAGCGTTTAATAAAATAAAACCTTTACTGTCTGTGTTCTCTTTTTGGCTATTTTTATATATTTCATTTCATGATTACTGCCTGATAATAACCTACTCAGGGTATCACCTATGCTAGGTATGTCACTGATGATGATTCCTGTCCCATAAATTGTCAGATGAAGGAAAGAATGTTGAAGTTGGGTATGTCACTTTTCAAACCATATGGAAGCAATGAGCTGTTTTTAATAGTAAAGAGATTCAGTTCTCAATTGAGCTTGATATGGCAAAAAGGGAAAATTTTAAAGTTCTCTTCTGTGTTTGTACATACGAGTGTGTAAGGTAAGGATGACAGTGGGATAACTAGAAAGGAGAATGTTTCCCTGCTCTTGGTTTGGAATTTCTGCTCATTAGAAGATGCTATTAAGAGCATAAAAAATGTAAGCCACAGAGTGGAGGAGGATATTTGTAATACACGTAAACCACAAATGATTCATATGCAGTATGTATGAGGTATCCTCATATATCAATAGAAAAGAAGGGAACACAAATGAGAAAACGTTTGGACAGGATATCCAAATGGCTAACATACACCTAAACAAATGTCCAGTGCCACTGATATAAAGGGAATATAAATTAAAACCACTATGTGATATCATTACAAACTCTATACCTTAAATTAAAAGAAAATAAACAGATTGAAAATATCTATTTTTGCCAAAAATGCAGAATAGCGAGAATTCTCACATACACTGGTAGATAGTGTAAATTGGTACAACTCTTTGGAAAACAATTTGGTATTATCTACTGAAATGGATCATATGCATACCCTGTGACTCAGCAATTCCTTTTAAGAATGACCTAGCATTTTCATTCATTCAGCAATTCCTTATAAGAATGACCTAGCATTTTCATTACTGAAAACTATAAACAATCCGGTTATTCATCAACATTAGAATAAATGAATTACCTGTGGTGTATTATTAGAATTGAATGTTATATAGCAATGAAAATGAATAAACTACTGCTAAATGCAATAAGATGTAATCTCACAAACATCACTTCTATGGAATACATAAAGCATATATATGTATATGTAAAGAACGCCTACAAAATTTATATTAAGTTCAAAACTGGGCAAAACTAATATGTAGAATTAGAAATCATGATAGTATTTTATTTGGGGTGAAGTATTGGTGACTGGGAAGGATGTCAGGGAGGAATTTTGGTGTGCTAGTAATATTCAATGTGTTAAAGTTTTTCATAGCCATGCTATACTTCAAAAAAAGTATTTAATTTAAATTATAATATATTGCACTTACTGTAATTTCAATAACATAGCAAATCTAAACAAGAACTCCACTTGCTTAGCAGAGCCATATAGATCATATCTCCGATCTATAATCACACTAAACATAAATTGACTTACAGCAACCCTTGTTGTAATGCACTGGTATAGACTTTTATATTTTATCAAAAATCTTTTGAATATAAAGGTCATTAATAAGCCATTTAGATAAAATTGGATTTTGAAATTGTTAGTGGAAAAAATCTATTACATTTGTTTCTTATATGGTGATTTAGTATCTCATTCACAGCTTAATCATTATCTCACATAGAATTACTAGATTGCCTAGTGGAATTACCAGTTAAAGAGATGTAAAGAATACATGTGCTACATTATTCTTCACGTTTCCTTTATTAGTTTTCACAGATGCCTTGAAATGTATATTAGGGACAATTGCTTGCCAGACACACGATTAATTCTTTTAAATCAAGAACCTACTGAGATTATATCATACCTGCACTATTTTGATGTTTTCTAATTAGGTATACACTATTATTTGATACAAACCAATTTTACTTCTTTTTAAGAAAACACAAACAGGCAAATTCTCTGAGTAAAAAAATCCCTGAATCTTTTTCAACGGCAGAGAATAAGGAAATGGTAATAATGTAGTATAATGGCAAGAGGTATAAATGTCTGCCTTTCTTTTTGATTTACTAAAGTTTTGTAGGGTGTTTAGTATCCATAGGAGTCAATGTTATCATGTTTACAAACCATATGTGAAATTTCATCAAAGATGAAATTACTATAAGCTACCAGTGACTTAAGTCATAAGCCCCCACACCAACACTGTTTGCATAAATATACTTACAAATTTATCTACCTTTAATAAAAAATTTAAAACACAGAAAAAAGTTTACTAACCAAAACAGTGAAATTCTAAAAGGCTTGATAGACAACTTAAGGTTAATAAATTGTGCCCTTTTATCAAACAAGATATTTTCAAGACAATGTCTATATGATACTATTAGTTCTCACATCATTTAACTAAAAATAATAGAAATAACCATCTAGAGCACTAACTCTCTAAATATGTAATGTTGACTTCTAGTATCTCTTTCAGTATAACATTCAGGGGTTTTGTTCCTATGTTCTTTTTTCCATGCCTTCTTTCTTTTCTTGAATTTAGTTAAGCTGATTTTCTGTTGTTACCTTACAGATGAGTATTAAATTGAATTATTAACTCCAGAAAGAATCTATAAAGGTGAAAATTCATAGAACTCAGGATTTCATTCCTTGCTCTACTATTTATCTGTATGGCTTTCAAGTTGCATCGTATGTGAGTTGACAGGGCTTGAGGGACTCTGTTATGTCTAACATTGCTTCTAGGGTAAGGTGTATGCTTCAAGTTATAAGATTCAGAAGATCTCTTCATTCAAGAGCTCTGCAATTCTGCTGCTAGTGGGTATCACCACTTTTCACTGAACAATGGCTAACTATGAAGCCAGCAACCTGTTTTTGACTTAATGGATGTATAAGCCATTTAGTCTGATAACGAACATGTTCCTTTTGACTTGCCTTCCATGATGCCTTTTACCCTTGTAACAAAATGTTCTGTAGGGCTTTAATTATTAATGTTTCTTTTTGGAACTGGAGAAACATCATATAAAAGTCATCAACTCACCTTCAGAATGCACTTCAAAACATCATTCCAATCATTGTGATTAAAAAATGTAATAAGAAAAGTTTATTTATAAGTTGAGTTTATTTATAAGTTATATTTTAACACTTTTAATATCAATATGTAAAAGCCAAGTGAAATTATTGTTGATTTTAGAAAAAGATGAATTTTCATGGAAAAAGTTTTGTCAAGAAAAGACAGAAAAGATATTAGTTTAAAATGTTTGCTTTGATACCAAATCAAAGTATCACAATGCTTGCTCTTCTCATTCTATCACACCTGCGGTCATGGAAAGACAACATTTAAAAAATATACCTACCAACTACTACTAGGTAAGTATGATTGGGTAAAAAGTTCATTTTCTTCCACAGTATGTAATATTGTTATTAAAGATAATTTACTTCAATTTCCATCAACCATGCCCTTAGAAAGAAACATTTATATACACCACTGGTTCAGTTGTAGGTTTCTATTAAGGAAGAACATACTGCAATACAAAAAGCAATTTTAAAAAGTCTTGAATCTGTTGGTTTTCAATATTGTTATTTTCATGAATCAGATTTCCAACTCTCAAAAAAGTATAATATATATCACTCTATCAATTATATCATGATGGAATAATATTTGTAATTGTTATTTTTAGGTTTATTTATTTATTTGAGAGAGAGTGTGCACGTGGGGCTAAGAGCAGAGGGAGAGGGAGAAGGAGAGAATCAGACTCCCCAATGAGCACAGAGCCTGATATAGGGCTTGATCTCAGGACCCGGAGATCATGACCTGAGCTGAAATCAAGAGTAGGATGCTCAACTGACTGAGTCACCCAGGCGCCCCTGTAATTGTTATTTTTATAGATCATTTTTCTTAATGCCAGTATAAAAAGATTAATATATTTAAAAACTTGCTTTTAAAAATTTTTCAAATTTAATAATTTTTAGAAATCTAACCAATTCAAGTATGCCTCATAAAATTCTAAAATTTCAAAATATGTTTGGGACACAAAAAATTTGGCTTTAACTAGATTACCCCAAATAATCAAGTATTAACTTATTATTCGTGGTGAAAATTGGGATATTATTAGCAAAATACTCCCATTAGAAAGTAAATATTTCTTTCTGTTTGTTTCTCTCTTTTTTTTTTTTTTTCTTTTTTCCTTCCTAAATACAAGCTCATAATCAGGTGCCTCTTGCCTGGAAATTGTTTGCTATTGGGAAATGAAAGGTATGTCTTTTTATCCTGAAATTTACTGGTAGGAAAGTAAAAGACCATAGTGTTGTAGGTAAAATGGTTAGATCTGATACTCTGATATACTTTAAGAAAAAGTATGAAAAGTGACTCTGCTTGGCGTGATATTAAATAGATTGGACATATTAATTTTGTATGTTTATGTTTTTGATGATATTTACTTAATTTTTTGGTTTAAGTCAATGAACTTAATGAATTGGATTTTTTAAAAACTTCATCTGAATAGATAGATAGATAGATAGATAGATAGATAGATAGATGATAGATAGAAATGGAGTTTTAAAAACATAACCACAGGGGCACCTAGGTGGTTCAGTTGGTTGAGTGTCAGACTCTTGATTTTGGCTAAGGTCATGATCTCAGGTTTGTGAGATCAAGCCCCTTCGCCCCCCTCCTCAGGCTCTGTGCTCAGTGGGCAGAGTCTGTTTAAGATTCTCTCCCTCTACTCCTTACCCCCCCCAACTCTCATGCATGCATGCTCTCTCTCTCTCAAAAAAATAACAAAAATAAATAAAAACAATCACAATATATTATCAGATAAGAAAATTAATATTTTCTTAATATCACCAAATATCCAGATTAAAAAATAATTTGATCTAATTTGGATACAAATGAGATCAATGTTTCTTAGGTCTCTTTTAATTACTTATTTCAAATAATTAATATTTAATTATATATTTCCATATTACCCTCTTTTTGCTCCTTGTAATTTATTTGTTGAAAAAAATTGAGTCACTTGATTCAAAGAATTTTCCAAAGCATGGATTTTCCTGATACTAGACTATCATTTTACATGTTTCTTCATATTTTATTTTTTAAAGATTTTATTTATTTACTTGACAGAGAGATAGCGAGAGCCGGAACACAAGCAGGGGGAGTGGGAGAGGGAGAAGCAGGCTTCCTGCCGAGCAGGGAGCCCGATGTGGGACTCGATCCCAGGACCCTGGGATCATGACCTGAGCCGAAGGCAGACGCTTAACGACTGAGCCACCCAGGCGCCCATCTTCCTATTTTATAATTCCTGAAAACTGACAGGTAAATCTTGAGGCTTGATCTGATTTGTGGTGAGAGACTTCATACACAGTAAGGTCTAACTTTTTTTTAACACAACATAAGCTGGAGTTTGGGGAATTTATTGTTGACCATTATGATTACATACACTGTCCTTATTCCTGAGTGCAGATTGTTACCCTGAGTGCTAATGAAGTTTCTTCCTGATGAGAATAACTATAAAATATCCTGTGGCAGAAAATCTGGGGAAGACAAAAGTCCTCCTCACCCTGGGGCTGATGTTTGGATTAGGTGTGTAAAGTGATGAGAAACCTGACATTTCATTGGGGAGACTTGAGCATAGTTTTGACCAATGAGACCTGTTGAGCACTGGGTCCTAAATTAGCAGTGCTAAGGTACTCTTTACATTTTCTATTATCCTTAATCCTCGAGTAAAGTTTTATTTATCTTGCCCTGTAATAAGCTTTTAGGAATTAAGGATGAACCTTTGTCAACTCAGTGCAAAGTGGTATTCATGCAAAGTATAAATATTCTTTCACTCCCCAAATATTAGTTACTTTTAGAGTACTCATATGAACTAGGCACTGTGTTAGGAACTTAAGGTATAAAAATTTGTGAAAACAGATATGATTTCTATTTTTATGATATTATGGTCAAATGAGGAAGACAGATAATAATCAAATAATTCTAATTAATACCTGACTACTAACGGAGAGAGTGCTTTGAAGGGAAAGAACACTATTTAATAAAATCATAAAGTGAAGGAACCAAATCTCAAGATGTAGCAAAAGATAATGAAGACAGTTAAAGAAGGCATATTTTGGAGGTGATAAATAGCCACCAGGATTTGTTTATGAAACATACAAATATTTCTCAACCAATCTGAGGGAGCATATTAGCTGAGGGAGGAAATCCTATTAGTTGAGGGAGGAGAGCCTATTCCTGAAAAGAATTCTGAGGGTCTCTGAGATGTAGTCCTCATGCTCTTTTTATTAGACATTGAATAAAGGTGTATCTCTGAAAGTAAGAGAGGTATGGGCTATTTGGTTTCTATCTCAAAACTGATTTATAAAAAAGAGGCCTTCTTATCCCTCTTGTTTGTCTTGATGGTCCACATTGGAAATATCAGGTAAGCAGAGAAATGTATCTCTTCACAAAAGGCTTTGACTTCTGGATAGGTCCAAACATAACTTTAACTGCTGTTTGCAATACAAACTGAATGGTTTGGTGATTATATTAACCATACTAGTATCAGGCTGACTAACTTGCTTTGTCTAGAAATACAGAGAAATTTCTTATAAGCCACATGTAAAGTAACCATGAATAACCATGTGCAAAACTATGAACACAAGCTGAACAGATTTAAAAATACAATTTTCCCTACACCATGAACTATTTCTCTAGCTCAGCAATTCTTTATGTGAGAGAGAGAGCCACCAAAGACACTTTAATATAAAGGAACCACAAATTTTTTTGGTTATAAATGGGAAACAGAAGAAATAAGAAGACAGAATATAGGAAATAATTTATGGAGAAAAAGAAAACAAGTTTTTACTTGGAAATTTTTGCAGTCTGATACCTGCCTTGTTCACAGAGAAGATAAGTAGTGACAGATGTGGCTTTGTTATAGGAAGAACTTAATGTCAAGCAGCTGAGCAACTATACTTCTTAAAGAAAATTAATCCTGAGCTGTCTTAATTGGACTCCTTTCCTCTCCTCTTTCCTCCTTAAATTTCCATTTGGAGTTTTCAGTAAATGATAGCAGTCCTGATGGGATCTGGTGGTCTGAGTGATTTTACATTCCTAGTCTGCCTGCTGGTAGTGTTCATAAACACTTTTTGTAAGTACCAGTGTCCAGGGTGGGATGATTCATCTCAAAACACGGCCATTTATTTCATTAAAAGCTGACTAGGAATGATATATTATCATTTACATATGTATTTCCCTTATGTTACTATATCTTTTCTTTCCTGTCATACTTTTCTCCAGGAGTAACGAGTTATATAATGATATTATTAGTAGGGATAATTTATAGAAAATAAAAAATACCATTTTTATGTGTTATACATTTAACCATGAAATTTTGAAATTCCTATAGTATGAAGGCACCATTATTTGAGGGGGGTAGGCAGTGTTGCCCTTCTCCTGTAAAAACCTTTTTAAAAAATTCATAATAAACACCCAGTTAAACAATGACAAGATACCAAATTAAAGCCCTCTGGATAAGATATTTAGAAGGGTGAAATCTTCTACATAGGCAAAGTGTAACTATTTAATCTTACTATCCCATGAGTATTCTCCAAGTGACATTGGAGATACCACTGGATAATGATAATGATGAAGCAGAGGAGGAAGATAGTGACTTTTATGCTGGGGGCCACTCCAGGCTAGTGATTCCATTGATGCCTCCCTGTTCTGGATGATCCATTTTGCACATTCTAGTGAAATGATTCCTTATCTCTGGGTGGTCTTGTCTGGTTCTGCACATTTGATACTTCACTAGTGTGGCTTCCCATTTTCCTATCCATCAACTGTTTACAAGATGGTGAAAACTCCTCATGGCATTCTAGATCAGTGCTGTCCAAGAGAAATACTATTTTATGCCACATTAGTAATTCTAAACTTTCTAGTAATCACATTAACAAAAGTAAAAACAGTGAAATAAATTTTACTATCGCATTTGATTTTACCTAATGTATAAACATTATTTCAATACATAATCAATGTAGAAATCATTTTTTTCAGCATACTAAAGCTCCCAAATCTAGTTTATATTTAACACTTATAGCACATCTTAATTTGAACTAGCCACACTTCAAATGTGCAAATGCCACATGTGCCCAAGGCTACCATATTGGAGAGCACAGCTTTAGATACTAGCAGCAGGTTTGGTTATCCTCTCCTTTATGTGGCCACAGGCCTAGATCAAGCAATTAAGTACCTTATCAAGAATGCTCTCCATTTGTGCACACCGAGAAACTTAGAAATGAGTCCTCATCTTAGAAAGTCAAATATCACCCTTTGTTTTAAAGTTCATTCTGTCTTGGATCAAATTTACATGAGTCTCTATGACTCAATTCATAAACAGGGCATCTGAAGCTTTACTCTCAGTCTTGTTTCATTCCACATCTAGGTATTAGGCTTGTGCAATCCTTCCTCTTAGAACTCTTAAATGTCTAAATGTTGACAAAGCCCTTAAGATGTCCTTGTTATATACTAGGCAGAAATAAGCAAATCAGTAGGAAAGAGAAGAGAATTCAAAACTGAAGTGAAGCTGGGAATCATATAATCCATACACCATGTCCATAGTATGTTCATCATAAAAACCAAACACATAATCATTTTTAATCATATAAACATAGATTTGAATCCTGCCTCTATCATCTGTTTCTGTTCCTAACATCTTCATGATAGAAACTCCCTTTCCTCTCAGATAGGAACAATAATAATAGTTATTAAGAATTGTAATTATAACCGTACATTGAATACTTGTTTTGGATCAGATTCTTTGCTATGGACTTCACATCAGTTAGCTATTTATTAAATGGATAATTAAATAAATCTCATTAAATGAGGTAATATGTGTAATGCTACTAAGTTAGCTTATCAATATAATCACTACAATAAAAATATTAATAGTAATCATTGCTTTATTATTTTCTGGTTATCTTTAATTTTTTAAATCAATGATAACATCTCAATTTTCATCATAGAAAGAAAACCTCTAATGACAAAACAATGTATATTATTTATTACATGAATCCCCAGGGTATAGTTTGTTAATTGCCTGTAAACCTTGGGTGCTCAGATGCTCGACAGATAATGAATGAATGAGTGAGCCAAAAAGAAAGCATTTCTAAATTCAACAGTCAAGGTGTAAAAAAGCAAGGGTATATAAATTATGCTTTCTATTCCATTTGGAGAGCTGAATTTACAAGACAGCCTCCAAAATTTGTTAAATCAAACCAAAGGAGTTACACATTGTATAGTCACAGAAACAACCCAAATGTATATTTAAATGAGGGATCAGATTCATTGACAGTGGGACCGATTTGATTCCTCATATTCCTCTTCTGCCCTCCCACTAAAACTAGGTCATGAGTGTGCCACCTAATTTGTTAATGACTGGAACAGCTTGACATACAAAGTGACAAATCTGTGGGTGCAGAACAGATCTATATATAAGGGGCTCTGCTATTTGCCAGCTTTCAGATTTGAAGATTCATTGAGTCTGCTTCCTTTTCTTCCCCAAATTATACAAAAAATTAGTTTTTGCATGTGCCATATACATGTAAGTTGAATATAAAATACACCAAACAATTTCTGAGCAAATGTGGAATTAATGCCCTTTTATATATACACTTCTAATTTAAATCTAATTTAAAAGTACTCATTTTATAAGAGCCATCAAAATGTACGGACAGGTATCTACATTTCAGGAAAATTGGATATTCATGTGTGAAAGAATGAAACTATCCTTATCTTACATCACTCACAAAAATTAACTTTAAATAAAGACTTAAATGTAAGAACAGAAATCATAGAACTCCTAGAAGAAAACAGGAAAAAAGCTTCTTGACATGGGTCTTTTTTTTTCTCATGGCAACATTTTTTTGCAGATGAGACCTAAAGTACAAGCAACAAGAGCGAAAATAAACAAATGGGACTATATCAAACTAAAAAGCTTTTGCATAGCAAAAGAAATGATCAACAAAATGAAAGGCAAGCTACAGAATTGGAAAAATATTTGCAAATCATACATCTGATAAGGGGTTAATATCCAAAATATATAAAGAACTCATACAACTCAATAGCAAAAAAAAAAAAAAAATCCAATTAAAAATGGTCAAAGGACCTGAATAGATATTTCTCCAAAGAAGATATAAATGGCCAAGAAATACATAAAAAGATGCTCAGTATCATTAATCATCAGGAAAATACAAATCAAAACCAAAATGAGATATTACCTGAACCCTGTTAGCATGGCCATTATCCAAAAGACAAATGCTTTTTTTTTTTTTTTTTTTTTTTTAAGACAAATGCTTTTAAGGATGTAGAGAAAAGGGAAACTCTGGGGATGTCTGGGTGGCTCAATCGTTAAGCATCTGCCTTAGGCACAGGTCATGATCCCAGGATTCTGGGATCAAGCCCTGAGTCTGGATCAATGCTCAGCAGGGAGTCTGTTTCTCCCTCTGCCCCTCCCCCTCTCCCTGCTTGTGCTCTCTCTCTCCCATGTGCATGCACTCTCTTTCAAATAAATAAATAAAATCTTTAAAAAAAAAAAAAAAAGGGAAACTTTGTGCATTGTTGATGAGATTGTAAACCGCTACAGCCACTACAGAAAACAGAATGGAGTTTCCTTAAAAAACTAAATATAGAACTACCATATAATCTAGCAATTTCACTTCTGAGAATATATCCAAAGGAAAGAAAAATGCTATGTCAAAACGATATCCACAACCCATATGTTGATACAGCATTATTTACAATAACCAGACATGAAAACAATTTAAGTGTCCATCCATGCATACATGGGTAAAGAAACTGTGATATACACATGGATACACAATGGATATTATATAGCCATAAAAAATGGAAATCTGAAATCTGTGACATGGACAGACCTTGAGCACATTAGGCTAAGTGAAGTAAAACAGACAAAGAAAGATAACTACTGTATGATCTCACTTATATGTGGGATCTAAAAGCAAAACAAAACAAACCAAACAAAGCAAAACAAAAAAAACAAAAAAACCCAACTAACTAAAAAAGGAATTAAATGAAACAAAACACCAAACTCATAGAAAAAGAGATCAGATTCGTGGTTACCAGAGGCAGTAGGTGGGTAGGTAAAACTGGAGGAAGGTGGTCAAAAGGTACAAACTTCCAGTTGAAAAATAAATTCTAGGGATGTAATATACAACATGATAGCAATAGTTAACACTGCTGTATGATATCTTTGAAAGTTGTTAAGATAGTAGATGCTAAGAGTTCTTTTCACAAGGAAAAAACATTTTCTTTTTGTATCTATATAAGATGATAGATGCTAACTAAACTTACTGTCGTATCTACTTCACAATATAAGTAAGTCAAATCATTGTACAGTACCCCTTAAAATTATACAGCCTTTATGTCAATTATATCTCAACAAAATTGGGAAAATTTAAAAAAAAGATAATCATCATTTTTGTATTAAAGGCTATTTTGACTGACAATCATTGCCTTTAACTTTTCCTGTCCTTTCAAACTTTATTTCTTTTTTTTTTTTTTTTTTTTTTTTTTTTTTTATTTATTTATTTGAGAGAGAGAGAATGAGAGAGAGCACATGAGGGGGGTAGGGTCAGAGGGAGAAGCAGACTCCCTGCCGAGCAGGGAGCCTGATGTGGGACTCGATCCAGGGACTCCAGGATCATGACCTGAGCCGAAGGCAGTCGCTTAACCAACTGAGCCACCCAGGCGCCCTCAAACTTTATTTCAATGAAAATATTTTTTATGTAGCTACATTCCCTGTTTATATGAATAGCAAAATAATTGCTATATTACTGCACATCACCACTTTACATCTGGGCTGTTCATTTAAATAACTTCCACCTTAAAAGAACAAAAACCACTAAAGGGCAAAATTTTTATTTTAATGGTTCAAGAACTTCTGGTCTAAAAATTTTCAGGATATTTCCAAAGCTAGTATTAGAGCTTCTGACAGGCTTATGCCAAATAAGAGATTATAATTCATTACACAAGATCATCTGGGAGAGATTTTAGATGACATTTTTACTTAAATAAATAAACTTCAAGGTTTTCCCCTCAAAGGGAGATGGATGTAAAAATGTGACCCCTCCCCTCACTTTCCCTTCCTTCTTTCTCTTTCTCTTTCCTTTCCCTCTTCCTATTTTCCTTCCTTCCTTCCCTTCCTTTTTTTTTTTTTTTTTTTAAGCAAGGAAATAAAGCTTCAAGGATTGATATCTTATGAGTACAAGAAATGAGATCCCTACTTCAGAGTCCTAAAGGATGAAAGATTATTGCCTGAGGGGAAAATGAACTTATCTTAGAAGGTCTTGTAACCACTTAAAGGAAAAGATATGCATAGTCCTCCTAAAGAGTTCCCTGGGAAACCTGTCTGATCTTCACGATGTTGGCAAGATATCCCATTTGTAGGAATGGGGGCACATGATTTACAGACATACTGCTCTCCCCTTTGCTGCATGAGGATTCAGCAGACACGGTTTGGGTTATGAATAATGCTTACTGAAAATAGCCCAGAAAGACTGGCCTTCCAGGAAACTGATAAAAAACTTAGCTTGAAAAGCACTGAAAGACAAAGGCACTATAAAAAAAATGAAGGAACTCATCAAACTTATGAACATATTATAAGTCATCCAGGTTTTAGGACCTACTGAATTAGAGAACTCTAGCCATGAAGTTTTATAAATTCCTAATTCTGTCTTCAAGTTATTTAATTATTTACTCCAACTATTTGCTAAATGAAAAACTAGAGAGAATTAAAAAAAAAAATTCAAACAAACGAAAGAAAAAAGCAAAAACTCTGCTTTATTAGGCTTTGTGTATTCTCAGAGATACCTAAAAAGTGAAAGAATCTGGGTGAATAAATGAAGGTTAACTCATCAACAGCAAGATCATTATTTCAAAAGATCTATGGAAGGGCATAGTGTAGCCCTCACTGTGTTAATTTTCAAGCATAAGTATTTGCAGATAAAAGCTTAAAATGTGCATCTGGTCAAAATTTACAACAGTAAATAAAAGCTAACTTCTCTTTCTTTGAGTCTATCTTTTCCTAGAATGGAAAGCAGATCAAATTATGATTTGTACTGAAAGGAACCTCACATTTAGTATTTTTGACAGCTAGCCTACCCATCTAAATAAATAGGAATCTCGTTACTAGTTATTCTCATTGGTTTTACTCTATATACACTATGAACCATATCTGGCATTTGTATATATTAAATGAGAGCCCTTACATAATTAGCACTACAAATACTTACTCAATACATTCTATTGGACCTAGAGGTAAAGGTTTCTGTATAACTTCTGATGAGAAAGTTTAATTTTCTGGTCCTTAGTGTCTTATTTGTAAAATGATTGATTTGAAAAAAAAAAATAAAGGGCTAGAACTAGATATCAAAGGAGTTATTTTTTTTTAACTTAGGCATAAAGAGATAAATGATATATATAGATATATTTATCTATATTATTCTACTCTTTGCAATATAAAAGTTTATTAATTGATTTGCTTATTTTGTTAATACTTAAAGACATATATTGTTACTCATAATAAAATCTGTTTATTTTTTTCTTCAGCTTTTGCTTTGAGGAGTTGGTTTGTTTCATAATAAGGTATTAGGTATTCTGTGAAGCTGTATTAAGAATAAGAATAAACCAAAACTGTAAAATAGTTTTATACTAAGGCTCAACATTATATAAATGCCTTTGGCTCTTTCTTTTACCTTTTGAACTATACACAATATTATAACTGACTGATCTAGTTACCTTGAATTCCGGTTTGTCCCCATTAGAATCTAAGCAATTATCTGTTTAGATGAAGTAAAGAAATAAATCATCTCCATTTTATATGAGGTGTTGACATTTATTGATTTAATGTTCTCTTAAAATCTTTCAGGGAAATGATATTTAAATTATTATAATAATAAGTGGACAGAAATTAATAGACCTACCCAAAGTAGAGCAACATGTTGGAATGTAATTTATTGTCAAAATTTTGTGAGTGAGTTTTAGTAAGGAAAATTATGGCTCTATGTAGGTGTTCTTTTATAACATGCACTGCTTCTCTCTGAGCTAGTGTTTGAGAATTCTGCTCTGAGGCACATAATTATTTCCTATTATACACTGACCATACACTATGTAAAAATCTGTCTTTACATGTGTTTTCTGGCTCCACTAGAGTAAAAGTCCTTCAAAAGATAATCTTTAAAAAAAGATTTTACTCTAAATAATATAGAAAGAATAGATAAACTATTATGAATATAATAAATGATTAACATTCAAACACTTTTGCATTAATATTTAATAAGAAAATGTGTTGTAACATGCAATATAAACTTTAAAATATAAAAAACATCAAGCATAAATCATTCAGATAAATTTCTTATCAATCTCCAAGACTGTAAGTACACATAAATGTAAGTACACATAAATGCTGCCTGTCTACAAATATATAATTAGCCCTATTCCTTTACCTCATAGTTCTTTGCATGTTCTTTAGCTTGTGCTCTATTAGTTTTCTCCAGCCATTTATCTGTTATTTATCTTTCTTATTATTTTGGGCTTTTCTGTTTGCTTTTATTTGTCCTTACAACAGGAGCATGGTTTCTCTTTATCAATATGCAAGTAAGTTATATGACACTTCCTCCATATCAGTTTCATATTTAAGCATTTTAACTAAATCAGGGTTTTTGTTATAAAATCAGGAACAAAATTTTATTGTCAACTAAGATTAGGTTAAAGGGGTAATTGATGGATCAAAGCAAGTTCACTCAAAAAGTGAAGTGACCTCAATTTGCCTTAGAAAATAGAGAAATGGTAGAAAGGATCCAAATCAAATTTTACCTTAAGCTGAATTCTTGCTTTATCTTAAATCATAGTGGAGGATTACCTCTTTTTAGAAGCTTGTGTCTAACCATACTGTTTGTTCACATAAAACTGTTTTTCTTCTGTTACAAGTGTCTATGTAACATTGTTAAATCTGCAGTCTGAGGTCAAAGAATATAGCACCACCTCATGTTAGATAGACCGTTAAGTGGCATTCTTGCATACTTGTGTCCCTAGGATGCTTGAGTGCTCTTATGAGTTTCCTAGCTTTGTTTTCCAAAAAAACTAAGACACAGAAGGCAGAAGTGAGTCTAAGACAAGGTTAAAACAACTGTTAGGCTCTCAATATTGCAGGAAATGAATTTTGGCTTGAAATTTTATTTTATATTGATTAGGAAAATGATGCTTGAAAAAGAGATTTTACTTCAAAATTACTGGCTTTTATATAATGTTCTCAGTTTGACTTGTGAAAAACCCCTCTTCCCTGCCAACTGTGCTACCCCAAATGGTTTTTTGGCAATATTTATCTGTTGGGTTATTGTATTTTACTGCACAATCGCAGTATTAATTGAAAAGCAAACAGATGAAAAAAACTTATTTTATGTTAAGGGCATACACTAGTTTTTACATGGGGGAAAATAAAAAACATTAATGGGAAGTGTGGAAATCACTCCAAAGAAAGTACAAACTTGATTTAACTTGGCAGGTTTGAACTGACTGAGCTAAACTGACTTTTTAGCTATACAGTAAAGTTCAGGAAATATAATCATTGTTGGAATTATATTGGTGCCTGTGGGGACTTGGCCTTTGAAGTCGTTTTGGTACAAACCTACAAAACATCTATGTAAAAATCTGTCTTTACATTTCTGGTGTATAGGTCATGACACCTAGTCATTTCCTACTGAATGTCCATCAAACGTTATCCTTTTACTTCTTTTAACAATTTAAAGTCTCATATATCCACCAGTACACTCATTCAAAATTCCAACAGCTCTCACCATGATTGTTCACACTTCTGATTAAACCCTGAAGCACAGAAGAACTCACCTAACTAACTGCATGAAGAAACAGAAAATCCATAGCAAGACAGAAACCTCATGATTATACAGAGAAAAGCACTCACTCCTACAGTCTGATTTTTTTTTTTTTACTACAATGTGCTAATAATAACTAAAAAACAAGTGATATTTTTCTGTTATTTGATTGGGTAGACAGGCTTTTTGGCCATCAGCCGAATTACTTGACTCTTCCCTTTTTTTTCCTACCAAACACTCCTTCCACATTTAGTTTAAGAGATAGCTAACTAGTTGAATGGCTTCATCAGCCTATAATAAAATCAAGGACCCACTTGTATCTCTCTTCGAATTTCCTCCCAGATTCTAGTTAAGCATATAAGCATATTATTTTGACATGTAAATTTAAGTGGATATTAAATAACCAATTAGAAATATCAAATAGGTGGTAGAATCTGAGTTTGAAACCACACAGAGAATGGAATTAGATGTATAAAGTGGAAGTTTTCAAAAATATGAATAACATTAGATGACAGCCATATACCATTGGGTATTGGAGTCTTCTTCCCCACCTTAATATCCCAAAAATATTAGAAGTTTATTCAATGCAAGTTGGCCAGTTATGTTCCCTTTTTTTATATATTTTTTTATTAAATATTTTTATTTATTTATTCATGAGAGACAGAGAGAGAGAGAGGCAGAGGGAGAAGCAGGCTCCCAAGGAGCAGGGAACCCGATGTGGAACTCGATCTCAGGACCCCTGGCTCATGACCTGAGCCGAAGGCAGATGCTTAACCATCTGAGCCACCCAGGTGCCCTGTTCCCTTTTTTATTTCTTAGAATAAAAACAGGATTTTGCTTCTGCTGTCTCCACTTGCCATAACTGTTGATCACAAGCGGCTCCCCAGGTTTTGATGCTATCACATCTACTACTTTAATGATTCTACTGAAGGTTTTAAAGGGAAGGAGTTTAAAAAAAAAAAAAAAGGAAGTCTTCTCATTTTTACTTTCAGCTGTGACTTGCTTCTAAAACTTCTTAAACTTTTACTATGTATACAATTCAGCAGGAGATAATTCTAAAATGCAGAATATGATTTAGTGACTCATCTGAGAGTCCGAGTTTCTAGTCCATGGGCCACACTTTGAATAACATGGCATTAAATGTTTTCTTGCATTTTAGCTGCCCAGCAACTGTTATCCCCTAGTGGGGTTCAAATCATCTGTTACCTTTTTTAGAATTACTTCTACCTCTACTGTATGAGGTTATGGAGAGTCTTTGAATCAGAATATTTTCAGTTTTTCCTTAGTAAAAGGGTGGATTTGTAACATATAAACAAATTGGACTTTTTCTAGTATTTTTCAGTAAGAATGGAGTACAAAGAGAAAATAATTTACATACTTTTATTCCAGGGAAATGGTTTTGATGAAAATCTTGAGTGGTTCCTACCAGAGACATATTTTATCCTTCCCAAACATTATTATTCAAGTATTACTTGTATTATTTATGTCCCTTCATATCTTTCAAATAAATTTCTTTTTTTATCTAGATATTCAGATTTGGTTTATAAATTCCATAGACACTCAAATTTGGAAATGTGAAACTTTCTTTTATGCTAAAAATTTTAGTATCACTTGTTTCCATGAAGAGAAGGTTATGGTGTTGAAGTATATTCACAAAAAATATTCCTAGAATAACAACTTTTTACAAAGGCATCGTGTAAAAAAGGTAGTAACTAAGACAATCTCAGTAATTGGGTTCATGATAAAATATTGCTGGAGGTAGGATATTATTGACACACCATCATAGGGTCAACTCCAGTTCATTTAAACTATCATTTATCAGAAGAACTGACAATAGCGTAGCATCTAAAGAAAAAATTTGCCTAGAAATTCAAAAACATAAAAATCCATTTAACATTTAATTAAATACAATAATAGTAAATTACCTGATGTCTTTCATTGTTATGGCTCCTTTACCCACAAAGGTAAATTTTGAATGGCATACTCCTTCAGTGAAGTGCTTCAATTTAACAAATATTCTTTATTAGTAAATTTCCAAAAACAGCTCTGTTAACTTCTACAGCCTGTTCAGGGCTAGTCTTTGAGCCTACATACTCAATCAGCAGGTATTCTAAAATACATTTTCCAACAATTTTTAGTACAGTTGACATAAACTCTATCTGAATATTCTGCATATTTATTAAGTATAATAGAAATACATTTCAGAGGCCTGAAATGATGTGAAGCCATTTTAATGCACTGTGAATCTTGTAAAAGTATGTACCTTAATTCTCTCAGAATTTTCAAGGGCATACATATTTCTGTTTTCAATTTTTATTTTATTTGATTCAAAATAAAATGAATGCCCTCAACATATGAATCCAGATAACATCTGACTGGCAATAAACTCTTCAGTATATAATAAAAGTATTTTTTTTAATTACAAAGCTTTTGCATTGAGAAATTCATTTCATTGAAATTGTCAAATCTATTAGTGTAGTATTATTTGTAATATTCCTTTATTATTTTTATTATTGGAAGCAATAACTATTATTTTTTACATCTGCAGGGTCTTTAGTAATATCTCCTGGTTCATTCCTGATATAGTATTTTTGTCTTTTCTTTTTTTGTCAGTGTTGATGGAGGTTTGCCACTTTTATTGGTATTTTCAAAGAAATGGCTCTTTGTTTCATTGATTTCTTCTATTGTTTTTCTGTTTTCAAATTCAGTGATTTCTGCTCTTATGATTAGGTCTTTCTTTTATGCTTTTATTGGGTTATTTTGCTCTTTTCTTTCTAGGTCTAGAGGTGGGAGCTCAGATTATTCATTTGAGAATTTTCATCTTTTCTAAAATACTCATTCAGTGCTATACATTTCTCTCAACACTACCTTTAAATTTTGATATATTTTATTCTCATTTATTTCAATGTATTTATGTTTCCATTGAGACTTCTTTAACCCAAAAATTACCCAAAGGGTGATTTAATAGTTTGTTCTTTAGTTTTCAAGTATTTGGTGATTTTCCATTTATATTCCTGTTACTGATTTCCAGTTTGAATTTTTGGAGTTAAAGAACACACTGTGTTTGATTTCAGTATTTTAGATTTTCTAATATTTGTTCTATGGCCTAGGATGTGGTCTGTCTTTGTACATGTTCCTTGAATGCTTAAAAAAAAAAAAAATCATGTATTGTCCTGCTATTGAATGGTGTGTTCTAAAAATGTTGATTAGCTTCTATCAGTTGAGGGTTGTTTTAAGTTCTGTATTCTTGCTGATTTTCTGTCTAGTTGTCCTGTCATTTAGAGAGGATGTTAAAATCTCCAATTATAACTGTGATTTTTGTCTATTCTCCTTTCAGTTCTATTAGTTTTTATTTCACACATTTTGCATCTCTTTAGTTCACACACAAAATAGTATTGCTGTCTTCTTGGTGATTTTACCCTTTTATCATTATATCATGTTCTTCTGTGACTCGGTAATTTTCTGTGTTTAGAAGTCAACAATATCTGATGTTAATATAGCCATGCCTGCTTTCTTTTGATTAATGTTTACATAATATAAATTTTAATACTCCTATACTTTCAACCTGCCTATATTATATTTAAAATGTCTTCAACATAAAAATCCTAGAAGAAAGCATAGGCAGCAATGTCTCTGACAAAAGCTGTAGCAACATTTTTTTCTAGATATATCTACCAAGGCAAGGGAGATAAAAAATAAAAATAAACTACTGGGACTACATCAAAATAAAAAGCTCTGCACATCAAAGGAAACAAAGCTAAAAGGCAATCTCCTGAATGAGAGAAGATATTTGCAAATGACATATCTGATAAAGGGTTAGTATCCAAAATATATAAAGAACTGATACAACTGAACACCCAAAAAATGAATTAATCCCATTAAAAAATGGGCAAAAGACATGAACAGACATTTCTCCAAAGAAGACATACAGATGACTAACAGACACATGAAAAGATGTGCAACGTCACTCATCATCAGGGAAATGTAAATCAAAACCACGAGATATCCCCTCACACCTGTCAGAATGGCTAAAATCAAAAACATAGAAACAAGTGTTGGTGAGGACTTGGGAAAAAAGGAACCCTCTTGTACTGTGGTGGGAATGCAAACTGGTACAGCCACTCTGGAAGACAGTACCAAGGTTCCTCAAAAAGTTAAAAATATAACTACCCTATAACCCAGTAATTGCACTACTGGGCATTTACCCCCAAAATACAAAAGCACTAATTCAAAGGGATACATGCACCCCTATGTTTATTGTAGCATTATTTATAACAGGCAAGTTAAGGAAGCAGCCCAGTATTCATTGATGGATGAGTGGATAAAGAAGAGTGTTTACGTGCGCGCACACACACACACACACAATGGAATATTCAGCCATAAGCAAGAATGAAATCTTGCCATTTGCAATGACATGGATGGAGCTAGAGTAAAATGCTAAGTGAAATAAGTCAGTCAGAGAAAGACAGATACCGTATGATTTCACTCATACGTGGAATTAAAGAAACAAAACGAATGAGCAAAGGAAAGAAGACAGAGAAAGAGAGAAACCAAGAAACAGACTCTTAACTATAAGGAAGAACTCATGGTTACTGGAGAGGAGTTTGGTGGGGGATGGGTGAAATAGGTGATGGGGATTAAGGTTTGCACTTGTGTAATGAGCACTGGCTGATGTATGGAATTGTTGAATCACTATATTGTACACCTGAAACTAATATAACACTATGTTAAGTATACTAGAATTTAAAACAAAACAAAATATAAAATAAATTAAAAATAAAATGAACTTCAACTGACAGTATATACTTCAGTTCATGTTTGTTATTTGATTATCCTACTATCTTTCATTTAATTGGTATACTTAGGCCCGTTACATCTATTAGATTTATCAACATGGTAAGGATTAAGTTTTACTTCCTTTTTTTTTTAAGATTGTACTTTTATTTGTTCTGTCATTTCTATGTATTCTTTTTCTTGCCTTCTGGAGGTTACTTGAACATTTTTTTAGATTCCATTTTGCTTTATCTATAGTATTTTTGAGTATATCTCTTTGAATAACTTTCTTATTCATTTACCCTAAGCACTTCATTATATATACATAACATCACATTGTACTGATGTTAACATTTTGCCCATTTGAGTAAAATATAGAAACATTACTTCCCTTAACTATTCTATTTTCAAGTTCACTGATTCCTTCCTGTGTGCCCTCCATTATGCTGTCGCACTTTTTTTATTTTGGTAATTGTATTTTAAATTCTAAAATTTCCATTTGGTTCTTCTTTATATGTTATATTTCTTTGCTGAGATTTAAAAAAAAATCTTTTGTTTCACAAGTCTGTTTAATGCCTGGTTGAAGTCTTTATTCTGAAGACTACTTTTAAAATCTTTGTCAGATAATTTAAAACTCTCTTTCATCTCGATGTTGGCATCTATTGACTGTCTTTTTCATTCAGTTTAAGTTCTTGATTCTTGGTATAAGTGATTTTCAGTTGAAACCTGGAGAGTGTCTTGTAAAGAATTTAATTTTTTTTGACTGATGACTAATAAGATTGAGCATCTTTTAATATATTTATTGAAATTTGGATATTCAGCTTTGAGAAGTTATTTATTCAAGTTTCCCACTAAAGACCTTTAACATGAATGGATGTTGAGAATCTTAAAAAGCTTTTTAGCACCTATCAAAATTATCTTACCCTTGGGGGTATAGCTCAGTGGTAGAGCATTTGACTGCAAAATTATCTTACCCTTGTTTTTCTTCTTTATTATGTAATGGGGTCATTTATGTTGATTTATTTTCAACATTTAATAATTATCGCATTCCTTCAACAAAACACTTATTTGTAATCAATTTTTCTTCAATAGATTGCTGGACTTAATTAGCTAACAGTTTCAGTAGGATTATTGGCACTTTCCTTCATTGTAATGTTCTCTGTAATTATCTCAGTGTCGTTAGCTTTGGGCATCAATAATATTATGGGAAGATTTGCCTTCTTTTTCTATTTCATGAAAATGTTTAAGTTTGGGGATATTACTTTGTATATGTTTGGGAGAATCCAATAAGAAGCCATATAGATGTGATGCTTTTTATGTGGTGAGATTTTTATTTATGGTTTCTTCAATTCATATAGGGATATTTTGATTTTCCAATTTTGTGTGTGTCATTCCCCCTAATGTTTTCAACAAAAGTTTTCAAGCATAAAGAAAAGTCAAAAGCCTTGTACAGTGAGCACCTACATAACCACCACTTATATTATAGTAAATACTTTGCTCTGTTTGCTTCCTAGCATATTATTCCATGCATTCATCCTGCATGCATCCCTCAAACTATCATATTTTTAATTCATTTCAATAAGTTGTATATTTCCATAGCCTTCAGCCCTAAAAATTTCAACACTTAACATTGCTAACTACTTTGATATTTGTTTATGATTTTCAATGAAAAGTCACATAGATTGAAAAGTACAGGTCTTAAGTATACTTTGAATTATTGTGGCCATATCTTAAATATGTGTGCCATTTTTCAGTTGGAACCGCCGAAGCTTGTCCAAATTTTTCATGTACAAACAGAAAATAGGATTTATGGTAATTAGTGAGGCCAAGGGTAGGGGGATTTGAGTAAGTCCTGTCACTTAAAGAAGTCAGTCTGTCTTGAGTTTGTTCAAAGCAAGGCATCTAGAGTATTAAATTTTGTGAGATTATATAAAGGGATAGCCAGAGCAGAAAAGTTAAGAATAAAGTATATAAGATAGCCAATGTAACCAAGATATCGTCTAAGTTGTTTTTTAGTAATCAGCCAGTAAAAGTTATAACTAGAATCCAATCTTTAAAGGGGAAAATGACTTTCTATTTTGTATGACATCATAGCTTAGATCAAGGGTCAATAAACTTTGTTTCTCAAAAGGGTCAGGCAGCAAATATTTTGGCTTTGAAGGCCACCTGTTCTCTGTCAGAACTACTCAAGTCTATCATTATTACACAAAAACAACTGTAGAAAATACATAAATGAATGGTGATAACTGTCTTCTGATAAGTATTTGCAAAAATATTAGCTAACAGACTAATTTGGGCCCACAAGACACATGAGAAATCCTTTCTGGAGGTCTGCAGATAGATGAAACATAATCTTTTAATAGCATTCTTTTTTATTGGGTATTGGGTCAGTTTTAGTAAGGGTATAGGTAGGCCAACTGAGATCTTTAAAATTTAATTCTCTTTCATCTTTCCCACTTCTGTACTGTCTTTGTCCTGAGGCTATCAGGGGACTGAGTCAAGGGTGAACATTGTTGGAGACAAATCAGGTAGTGGGTTATCAATGTGCACAATCATTAATTATAGACCAGGTATTATTCTCCTGAGAGTTCCAGAAAGAAGCTGCCTCATCCATACTTTAATAATGGTATTAAATTTACAAATTTACAAAATAGGTCTTCAACAGATTCTTTGAGTGGAATCAATAAGTGGTAAAGTTTAGTGAGAGGACCCAGAGAATGCCTTAGAAAATAGGAAGCGGTTGAGGCAAAAGCACAATTTGAGAGGTATTTGAAATTCCAACAACTGAAATCATATTCTTACCCTAGGAAAGAAATAATGGAATGATGATGGGGTTGATGATAGAATCAAATAAAAAGGGAACATTGTTTTGGCAATTATGTGGACATGTCCTGCTTATATTAAGAACAATAATGATAGAGAAATACCATTCTGTTACACAAAGACTGTCATTTCCCTTTTGAATTCCATTTTTTGTGTTTAAACAATGTATTTTTTTCTTCTAGTGTTTCTTTTCTGTAAAATATTGACAAGCATCTCTGTTTAGATTAGTATAGAGAAGATTTATTATTTGTGGGTTGTTCCAATTGCTTACCTTAGAAGCTATTAATTTGGTCTGCAATTTTTCTTTTTCTGAGCAAAGTTTGTAAAGTGCTCAGCAAGCTCTTATAATTCCAAGAGGGTACTGTCTGCTTTCTAATCTTTGGTTTTCTAACTAAATCTATGACCTCAGGTTTAAGACTTTAACCAAAAATGTTAACAGGATGGTTAGGATAGTTGTAATGTCTTTTCCCTGAAAGAGATTAGAATTTCCTCTTAAGGTGATAATGATAGGATCTAAAAAGTCTAAGATGATTTTTTTTTATTTGACTGGGATCTTTAAAATATGCATTATATTTTAGAACGGTCTTATATTTTTAAAAATTGACAATATACTGCAGAGTTTCCATATATTTACACCCAGTTCCCCATTATTAACCCATTATTAACCTCTGACATTAACATGGTATATTATTAACAAACCAATATTGATACGTTATGTATTAACTAAATTTCCTACTTTATTCAGATTTTAATTTCTACCTAATGTATTCTTCTGTTCTAGAATCTCATCCAAGGTCCCCCATGTCTTTAGCCTTCTCTTTGTTACTTTTTGGACTTCCCTTGTTTTTTATTAACTTGGCAGTTTTGAAGGTCAATTATTTTGTGGAATGTCTCTCTATTGGAATTTTCCTATGTTTTTCTCAGGATTAAATCAGAGTTATGGGTTTTGGTTTTGGGGGAGGAACACCAGTGGAAAAGTGTGATTTTTATCACATCTTTCAAGGACACATACTATCAACATGGTTTATCATTGTTGATGTTGACCTCAACTGCCTAGCTGAGGTCATTTGCCATGTTTCTCCACAAGATTTTATTATTTATTTGTCAGAGAGAGAGACAGAGAGAGCACAAGCATGGGGAGCAGCAGGCTGAGGGAGAAGCAGGCTCCCTGCTGAACAATGTTTCTCCACTATAAGGTTATTCTTACTTTCCCCCTTTCCAAACTATACTCTTTGGAAGGAAGTCACTTTTTGTGCAGTCCTCATTTAAGGAATGGGGAGTTATATTCCCCTTTATAAAGATCAAGTATCTACATAAGTTACTTGGAGGTCTTCTGTATAAGAGATTTTTCTCTCCTCCCAAATTTATTTATTTATTCAAAGTTATTTATAAGAGTACAGACCCATGGATATTTTATACTTTGGGTTATAAAGCAAAATAGAAAATAAAACACTTTATTTTCCTGTTCAAATTATTCCAATTTTGTCCACTGGGAATTCTTTTAGTTCCCCATCACCATCATACCCCATGAAATTGTATATGTGTGTGTGTTTAGTTATCTTCTATTCTCTGGCAATACAAAATGATCCAGGCTCATCTTGTATATATTCTGTTCAAGTCCTTAAATCAGCCATTTCTCTAGAAGGCTCTGTTTTTTGTTTTTGTTTTAAAGACTGGTACAAACATCAAGATCTAAGACCTAGGACTGGATTCTTAACTAATTATTTTTGATAGGAAACCCTTGGGGAAATTGTTAGTCTATCCAAAGTTAACCAAAATAACCACTGAAGTCATTAATTGCCCTTGGTAAAATCCTGCCAGAGTTTCAAATATTTAGTTATATTCACATTATAACATTTGTACATGTAAGGTGGACAACGAATCAGAGTTTCATTGAGTAAGAAATCCATACAAAATAATAATAAACAATAGACAAATAATAGACAAGAATCTTGGCACTACACCCTACCTCATTCTTCAGTGCCTTGGGCAGTTAAACAGATTCCAATCAAGAGACTATGCCAAGGTCAAATAAGATAGAGAGTAAAATCATAGACAGCGCTTGAAGAATAGACATGCTCATCATAAGTACTATTCTACTTTCCAGGCTCTGGGATTCTGAAACGGCAAACATTATGAAGTCCTGTTGTATTCTATCCAAGAAGTGACCTGGGCTAAATATGATCTGAGTGGCAGCACCAAAAATGGTGGAAGAAAACTAACCTCAGCTCCATTAAGGAAAGCTTTTATTCGAAAATGATACAACAAGTTCAGCTTTGAAAGAGTATTTTATCTTTAAGAAAAAGGGCAGTCTTTGTAGTGCTTTCCAGAGTAAAAAAATTAAGTAAGTTTAGGGAATTGTTGGTTATAAACATTTCTTGGAACAGGGAGAGATTGTTCTTGTAGTTGACCTGCTGATGGCTAGCCAATTTTGATTTAGCAAAAGTGGCACAATGAAGGTTATGTGCGAATGTCACATGAGGTCTACAATGACAGATGGGAGGAACAGTTTTGGAAGCTGAGAACATAGTGGGAAATTTTTAGTTTCTCATGCATGATTATGGTAAGCAATGGTACTCTTCAACTTAGAGTACATATAAGTATTGTACCCCTCACGTATATTATTTTTATTAATTTTAATGTTTTAAGTAAATGTAGCAAGAAAACTGCATGAGGATATTATGTGCTTTTACTATATATCTTTCAGAATGCTTCCTTGTACATGTTAAGTCCCGAATAAATATTTTGAGAGAAAATACTGATGCTCAGCACTAATAACTAAATACTACTAGGTAAAATATCTTTAGGTGTAATGGCTAATTGCCTACCTAGTTGCTAATTCTGTGTGGTTTTCTGATTCCATCTCTAGTTTTATCAAGAGTTTTACCTTGGAACTTAGTAAAGTAGTATAATATATTCTTCATTCAAATGTAATATGGTAGAAAAAACAGGAAAATTTGTCAGCCTCTCTCACTTTCCACAGAGAGAGCTGGAGGATTGGGTAGAAAAGTATGTTTCATTCAAGCTGCATGACCCTTACCTCAATGAGCTGTACACTAGACATGGAACTGTTGCTCTTCTAAATGTATGATGAACTCCAGCCTCAAAGGTTTATATAATTTCCTTATGGCTCTGCAGGCGCTAAGCTGTAATTCCTGAGTTCATACCATGCACACAACCATCAGTCTCTGTGTTTACAGGCACACACAGCGGGCTTATTTGTTTATTTTTAGATGTAGTGCCCCTTTGAGTATGAATGTGTATAAACATGAATCAGAAAAAAAAAAAAAGTGTGACAGAATACTAGAGGGCAATATTTAATTTTGCTTTAAAAATGAGCTCTCACCTATTTCTCATGTGTTGAAAATGAAGCTTGTAATTTCCCAAAGGTGTGCAGTGGGAAATAGATAATATTTGGAAATTCATCAGTGGGCTTTTTTCATATAATGAAAAATATGGACATGAAAAGATTGTTCCTGATAGCCATGGCAGAATTTAGGAAAATACGGAAAGAGATCTTAATAATAAACTGAATATAAACAAATACACCATTAAAAATTCAATAAGTTCATTTCTCTCTCAGATTCCAGTATGACATAAACATGGAAACACATATATAATGAGTGAATCAAAGGGACAGTGGCTGCATTTTCCCCCTCAGCTCCTAGCACTGTGGGCTCAGTTTTATTTCTTAAGTAAAGAAAAGGGCATCAAAAGGCAAGAATGAACAAAATAAAGGCAAACAATAGTGGTTTTTGGAAGAACTCGGATCAGATATATTCTTCTCTGTGAGTGTCTTTATTTATTTAGTGGGAGACTTCTGACTGGACACTAGGATATTTATTATTTACCATTATTTTCCACCATGCCTTATAACTTCAGTTGGGAGTAGCATCCAAAAATATAGAAAATAAAGTAGTTGAAATGATTAAAAATAGTAAGCAAGCACAGACAATTTCACTTTGAAAATTTAACAAAAATATCAATTTATATTTTATTTAGGCCACTATATAGCCACCTGCCAATATCTTTTTTCTTTGTCCTTACCTTATTTATCAAAAGTAATTTACCTCATTACCTTGTCTTTTTAATATCCCTTTTTGTAGAGAATCTGGAATCCTTTTTATCTTTACAAATTTGAAATTGCTCTCTAATGATAACACATAATAATTATGTGTAAAATAGAAACTGTATCTTCATATGTTATGCATATATGTTCTATTTTACTGTTCTTGCAGTGAATTCTCTGTTGCTGTTTAAAAATAATTATATAGCAACATCAAAAGTAGAATGGACTCAAGCTATTCTATCATTTAATTCATTTTTCTTTTTCTACTGCAAATAAATCTGTCACATGGCTAAATTATGGCTCAAATATTAGATGAGTCATTTCACATATTAAGATTAGACAGATTCACTGAACTGGGAATTCAGAGCAGGGAGAGAGACAAAGCACAGACTGGAAGTTTGATGAACTAGACTTCAGTAGGTAAAGACATGGTGAAAGATGATTCAAATAAACACCTTTACTGCACATGACTGGGATTCTAGAGTTCTAGTGAAATTGGATCAAACACACTGTGAAGCTATAGACTGCTATTTTTAAATAACTCTTGAAGACTGGAACATGGCTAAGGGTCAGAAAGAAAACTCTAGGCTTAGCTTATCAATTTGGGCATTTGGAAGGAAAACATCATTGGATAATTTTACATTCTCTTAAGAGTGAAGGACTCTGATAACTACCATAACTTTATGAGGCATAAGACGTAACTTTTACCACTTTTATTCAGGACAGGGAAACTTCTTGAAATCAAAAATAAGACTAGACATTCATCTTAACCTCAGTATATCTTTGGATTTCCCCCCTTATGGCATAATAATGACTTTAGAATACAAAATAGACCACACAGCTATCCAGAATGCATACAGTAGCTTGATAATAATATAAGGATCGCAAGGTTAGTGAATTAACTTTATTTTCCTTCTGGAATTAATAAAAAATTCCTCTATGTAACTTATTGGCTCTGAATCCCCGATGGTCCGTTAAAGACATGGGAATGGTATTTAATTAAAAGTGAGTTCCTGCCACTCTAGAAAACAGTATGGAGGTTCCTCAAAAAGTTGAAAATAGAGCTACCCTATGACCCAGCAACTGCACTACTGGGTATTTACGCCAAAGATACAAATGTAGTGATCCGAAGGGGCAGCTGCACCCCAATGTCCACAACAGCTAAACTATGGGAAGAGCCTAGATATCCATCAACAGATGAATGGATAAAGATGTGGTATATATATACACAATGGAATATCATGCAGTCATCAAAAAAAAAAAAGAAATCTTGCCATTTGCAATGACGTGGATGGAACTAGAGGGTATTATGCTGAGTGAAATAAGTCAATCAGAGAAAGACAAGTATCATATGATCTCACGGATATGAGGAATTTGAGAAACAAGACAGAGGATCATAGGGGAAGGGAGGGAAAAATGAAACAAGATGAAACCAGAGAGGGAGACAAACCATAAGAGACTCTTAATCTCAGGAAACAAACTGAGGGTTGCTGGAGTGGAGGGGGGTGGGAGGGATGGGGGGTGCTGGGTGATGGACATTGGGGAGGATATGTGCTATGGTGAATGCTGTAAATTGTGTAAGACTGATGAATCACAGACCTGTACCTCTGAAACAAATAACACATTATATGTTAAATAAATAAATAAATAAATAAATAATATATATTTTTTTAAAGTGAGTTCCTAAAAGGAATGTAAATTCTTCTTACCTTGTACTCACATCTTTTTGACTAATTCAATAACTGGCTTAAATTTGGTAAGAGAAAAAAAAGGTTTGAACTACTCTTGCAGCTGCTGCTGTTGGTATCGATGCTAATACTGCTACACATTGCAGCCCCCAGGCAAAAGCAGAAGGTTCAGGATTATTGTCTCTAGCACTCAGCAAGCTGGGCAGGTCATATGCATGGCGCAGTGAGAGATAACCATGGGCTTTTCTGCTTGCTAATTACTCACACTGGAACTCTTTTTTTTTTTTACACTGGAACTCTTGATTCACCCAAACATTAGTTAACAATGTTCTATACAAGAATATTAGAGATGTCAGATGGATTCAGTGGTTGAAGCATGAAAATCACAACAAAAAGTTGATTATCAAAAGTACAACCTGATATGAAATACAGATCAAAAATTTATACAATTATTGATCTATAAGAATTTCAACCTTTTGGGTACAAATTATTTATTAAATGAAATACTGAAACTAGTTCTGGTAAGGTTTCTACAAGAATAATTAAGAGACAAAAAAGACCCACTTTTAACAAAGTATTCTGAAGATGAGTTCTTTGAAATCAAAGCCGCCAACCCATCACATACTATTATTTTCTAACCTAGTTTAACAATAATCATTGTACCATGTATTCTGAGAGAATAATGATTTTGAAAGGGTAATTGTTTTCAGAGATTAACCATTTGCAATGTTTAGATCCAACCTGGTTAATCAACGATTTTGTATGATAAAAGAAAAACTTCTACAGACATCCTAGCTACACTTGTCTCTTTTCCATTACGTATATATTAATGGCAGCGATTTAAAAGTTATCAACATATATCATCAGAAGTATTGTCATAAGTGGCCAAATTCATAATAATCAATGGAAGTAATTGAAGAAGAGCCTTAAAATTATTTCATTCATCAAAGTAGCATTATTCAACTATGAAATTGAAAGAATACACTGTCCAATTTGCAATGCAGTATTGATAATGAAATTTTTTGGATGTCTGAAAAAATTACAGTTGTTAATGATCTTAATATGGTCTAAAAAACAGAATTCAGATATATCAACTAAGGAAGTATTGACTGATTCCTTTTTCTTTCTCCTTCCCGATTTCAGATTCATGCATATATATACTTTTTTAGAACTCATTTTTGGGACAATCTTCATTTATTTTAAGCCACATTTATGATACAGTAAAATGGTGGCATGATGTACACTGGTAAATATAGAAGATTGGACTCATTGCTTTTACCCAAATGCTTTATCTTCTCTTTTCTCTTTGTCTCAATAATTTTTTCCTCCAAATTTTATTCAGAATTGAGAGCTCTGGATATATTTTAAAATTATTTTTCCATGGAACTTCTAAAGTTGTCATTTTTCTACTATAAAAACACAACCTTCAATGTATAATTTTTAATCTTTGATCATTTTCATTATATTCCCTTTTTTGTATTCACAAATGTATTTTTACCAAAGAAAGAGGTGAAAAGATAAAATTGTAAAGTGGACCAAAAATATATATGAAACACATAAAACAGAAAGTAAATTATTCACATATCACAGGTTAAAAAGAGACAAATCATTTTAGGCCTAAAGCAAATTGATGATGTCGCTCCATGACAGGGATTTTATATCTAATTCAAAAGAAATGGGAAGAAAGACCACTGACTGATAATAGTAAATATCATAAAAAGAGACATTGTGATGTCACTTTACCCTTCATTCATTGAAAAGGATAGATCAGGGTTTGTTTGTGATGTCAAAGAATGACAAGAAGATAGAAAAATGAAAAGAATAATAACTGAACAATATCTTATTCTTAAAAGATGTCAATTATGCCACTTACATGTTGTCTAAATATTGTGATTTTTTTTTACTTCAAACTTTTTTTAAACTGTGTTTACTTCAAACACAAAAATACTGAGATAATATTATTGTCAATGTGATTTCAGCATACTCTTTCTCTCTCTCTAATTTGTAAGTATTTGAATCTAACTTGGACTTAAGAAAATCTCTCCTGAAATCTATCAATCTGGTATAAAAAATAATTTACCTTGGAGAGTTTCATTACGTTCTGACAAGAAATGCACATTAAAACTAGAATGTAGTATCTAGTTATAATGTTTCATATATTAGTACAAAGTTCCCAGACATATATATGTGCTCTTTTTTCTGGATTTAGAAGCAGGAAAATAGTTGAAACCCAGGTGATCTTTTTTTAAAAAATATTTTACTACATAACAGTGCTTCTCAAAATATATTGTTAGAGTACCAGTTCTGTGACATTGGAAACTACTAGATACTACTAGAAACTACTAGATACTACTAGATAGAAGAATATACAGTAAAAAATATTTGGGGAACAATCTGAACTGGTATCCTTTTTGTAGAACTTCTCAGAACCCTTAATATTATATAATACCTATTTTGAATTTGTCAAAAGAGCAATATAGTATAACACATTCCAAACATATTGACCACATTTGCTTCAAGAAGAATCTTGCAGAAATAATAATTTACAGCATAAATTTTGGCAGACACTGAGATGTTTTGTTGAATTTTTTTGGAAATAAAAGATAATTTTTTTAATAAGAAATTACAGTATCCCAATATATTTGAAATTCACAAATGTGTACAGATAGGGCCCTACAAAGAGTGCCTAGCATAAGTGAGTACTCAATAGGAGGCAGATTTATTTTTTTTTATTTTTATCTTATTATTAGGTGTGTAGGTTTTTAGCAAATAAATTTAAACCATTCTTAAAATCCTAACACACTATGAAAATAACTGACATAATGTAAAGGACTTCTGAGAATTTCAGATAAACACTGTCTCATTCTAGTGTTATCAGAGATCCTTCTTAGGAAGCAGAAGTGAACTTTCACAGTCACTAATTTTCTAGGTGTCAGTATGTGTTGAAATTATCTTACTAAACCGCAGCAACAAATCATGTATTTAATTTTTTTAATGCAGGTATTTGGTGGTGTTTTTTAAGTTATTTCTACTCAATGGCACATTTGCAAAATAATTACCTGGCAATAAACATGCAACTCAGGAAAATAAATTAGAGATGATGAGTAAAATCAAGCCCATGTCTTTGGTTTAATGCCCATTTGGCAGGTCAGTGCTTCTCAAACTTGAATGCACATGATGATCCCCCGAGGTCATTTTAAGAACACAGCTTCCTAAGCCTCACCTTGCCCAAAGATTCTGATTGGGTAGGTCTGAGATCAGTCCACGTAACTGTTTTTTCCACATGCCTCAGGCCATTCTAAAACTTCTGATCCAGGGACCATACTTTGCCAGATACTAGGTCAGGAGGATCTCAGACTTGCCTGATCACTTTCTTCTTCCTCTGAGATGGCTACATTCTCTTAGTTTACTTGTTTTTTATGGATGTTGCTATTATTACTATGTCACAAGGCAGATTTATCAAAAGGGTAGCACAACTTTTGTAGAAACAGAAAACAGCTTATAGTTTAATCATATTAGAGATTAAAAAGAAAGAAATACAATGTATCATAAATGTGCCATGTTATTTACTGATGACCAATATACTGAGATGTAACAGGGAAAAGAAACGGATATTGTTTTCCCCCTCAACTGTGTTTCTCAAGAACAGAACTTTTAAGGGTTGAGTTGTATTCCTGAAAACTCAAAGTACGATCTACTTTCTTATTTACTGATCCATAACTGTTTACTCAACTGCTATTAGACATCAGGCACTTGCTTCATGCAGATAAAACACCTCTACCTTCAAGGTACTCCCAGTATTCGGGCACTCTGAGATCTGCTGAACTAGCTGGATGGTGAGCAACGACATTTCTCTAGGACTAACAGGCATGTAGTAAATGAGTCTATATTTGCCTGTATATCCATTTTGAGTTTTAAGCTTTTAATAAACTATTTAGGTTTTTATTCTTACAGAAATATTAGTAATGCTTTAAGATTGTTCTTTACCTTGCAGTGCTTCCACATTATTGACCATTTTGGTTTTCCTCAGTGATGTGTGGAAACCTGCCTTAAAGATATCAAAGGGCCCTTTTATCTAACTAAGCAATAAAACCAAACTTTGATTTCACCAGGTAATTATGTCATATTACCTGCCCTTCACTAAGGCAGCGTAGGCCTTATCTTTGTGTTTTGTATTAAAGAACTGGTATTTAGGGCGCCTGGGTGGCTCAATCGTTAAGCGTCTGCCTTCGGCTCAGGTCATGATCCCAGGGTCCTGGGATCGAGTCCCACATCGGGCTCCCTGCTCGGCAAGAAGCCTGCTTCTCCCTCTCCCATTCCCCCTGCTTGTGTTCCTGCTCTCGCTATCTCTCTCTCTGTCAAATAAATAAATAAAATCTTTAAAAAAAAAAAAAAAACTGGTATTTAAAAGAGAGCTATTAACTTCCAAGTAATAGGAAATTCCATGGAAAATAAAATGTTGCAACCACTACAATCTCACTTTGTCAGTTGTACAAATTAAATTCCCATTTCTTAATATTTTATATATTCATAGCTATTTATAGGAAGATGGCATAAAGGGCCAGAAAGACACAATATAATAGAAGATATTTTAATATTGCCAGCATACATTTTGCACAATGGTTCAACAATGAGTTTGCATCATTTGTGGAGATTTTTCTCTCACTTTCATAGGTGTACTCCAAAACAAACTTTTATTCAACTACGAATGACAACTTTGAATTAATTAAAGCTTTTAAGAACACATATGTATGTATACACTTAAATACATCCACACACATATACACACACATACATGTGTATATGTATGTATATTTGTAAACTCTTAGAATTCATCCATGTAAGATGGTTTTCTTCATCCATTACCCACTCATCACAGTCTCCTTATTTACTCTAGGTAAGGAAATGTACAAGAAAAATGGTAGCAATGAGAAATATCACTTACTTGATTAGAGTCATTTGATTTTTTTCAGGGATGCATTGCAAATAACTAAACCAACCAAACAAGATTTCTAATCTGTGTGTTTCGAAAAGGCTTATATGAGTTTCCTAATTTACTATCCAATAACATACAGAGTTTCTATAGCAACTGTGTAAGAAAACACAGCACTTGTGTTATAGCACTTGAAAAAGGAGGAATGCTCCATAGGCACTCAAATACATTTTAAAAATTAGATAATAACCTGTCTCAGTGAGTAGGATACTCTGTTGCATTTACAAATAGAAGTTCATATTGTCTTTCCTGGAGAATGATTATATCTACATTTATATCTATACCTTTATATCTATATACAAGTCCATTTTCAAAGAAGTTAGCTAGATACAGAATTTGTAGTTTATGGTAAATTGTATTCATTACTGAATAAATGACTGCTATTCTTCATCAAAACTTTCTTTCACTATTTTTATTTAGAAGCCAAGATTATTTTATTAATTTGTTTTTTAAAGAAATATTTCTAGAGGAGTTTTAGGTTTACAACAGAATTGAGAAGATACAAGGTTCCCAGATACCCACTGACCTGCCACCTGCATAGCCTCTCCCATTACTGATATTGCTCAACAGATTGGCACTTCTATTTTTTACCAAAGATGAAACTTCATTGACATATCAGAACCACCCAAAGTCCATAATTTACATTACAATCTGCTCTTGGTGTTGTACATTCTATAGGTTTCGACAAATGTGTAATGATATACATCAATCATGATAGTACCAAACAGTATTTTCACTGCCCTAAAAATTCTCTGTGCTCAGTCTAATTCATCTCCTCTGTCAAATCCTGGCAACCACTGATATTTTTACTATCTCCATAGTTTTGCCTTCCAGAATGTCACATCATAAATGTAGAACTTTCACGTTGGCTTATTTCACTTAGTAACACGCATTTAAGTTTCCTCCATGTCTTTTCATGGACTGTTAGCTCTTATCTTTTTAACTTTAAAAAATATTCCATTTTCTGAATGTACCACAGTTTATTTAACCATTTTCTTAGTGAAGGACATCTTGGTTGCTTCCAAGCTTTGGTGATTATGAATAAAAGTGCTATAAGTTCCTATGTTAAGGCTTTTGTATAGACACAAGTTTTCAACTCCTTTGGGTAAATATCAAGGGGTACAGTTGCTGAATCCTATGGTAAGAGTATGCTTAATTTTGTAAAAAACTGCCAAAATGTTTTCCAGAATGGCTGTATCATTTTGCATTCCTACCAAATATAAATGAGAGTTCTAGTTGTTCCACCTTCTCGTCAACATTTGGTGTTATCAGTGTTCTGTATTTTGGCCACTCTAATAGGTAAACAGTGGTATTGCACTATTGCTTTAATTTGCATTTCCCTGATAACCTATGATGTGGAGCATCTTTTCCTATGCTTATTTGCCATCTGTATATCTTCCTTGATGAGCTGTATGTTAAAGTCTTTGTCTTATTTATTAATCTGTTTTTTGCCTTTTTCACTATTGAGTTTTAAGAGTCCTTTGTGTATTTTAGATAACATCCTTTATCAGATGTGTCTTTTAATATTTTCTCCCAGTCTGTGGTTTGTCTTCTCCATTTCATCAATTATTTCTTTCACAGATTGTGCCTCTGGTGTTGTATCTGGAAAGTTATCACCAAACCTAAGGTCACCTAGTTTTTCTCCTATGTTATCTTCTAGGTGTTTTACAGTTTTGCCTTTTAACTTTAGGTCTGTAATCCATGTTCAGTTAACTTTTGGTATAATTTCTTTTTATTTTACTTTACAGAAGTATTGGTGTGCAACACACTGAAAATATATAAAAATAACAATAAAAAATTATCCTTTCACACCAGATAGTTTGAAAGCACTACCCCTTGGCACTTACCCATTTTCCCCCTTATTTCTATGCAATGTCATGTTCTTTCAGTCCTCTGGGAGATTTCATACATTCTTCTATTCATTGCAATCACTGTCACTGTTGTCTCATTGCTTGTTTCATGTCTTTTGATGTTTCTACATGGTCAGTCCCTACATGTCATCACTACACATGCTAACATCTTTTGGTTGAGGAATGGAGATCTCTCTGTTTTGATGACTGAAAGGTGAAGTTGTATTGTGCTCTCAAATGTTTCTCACAGGTATATCATCTGTCAACCATTCTTACAGTTCTTTCTGTTCTCGTCTTCTCTTGTACTCAGATCAGTATGCATGAAGGCAGGTAAGTTATTTACTGAATGAAGTATTTTCCTCATGTTGCACATGCTATTTTTGCTCCCAAACTCCTCTCTCTTTCCTGATTTATCTTCAAATCTTGCACTGTCCTGGATTAACTCAATTTTATGAACATGGTAGTGAATATTCTTGCTAAAAATGTAAATTCTAAATATCCTATGCCTAGCTGAAGATTAATACCATTGTGTATTGAATATTGCTTTGAAAACTGAAAGCTGTATTTCTCAGAAATCTATGTCTATGTTTTTATTGAAAAAATATGAGGCCTCTTAAACCTTCAATTTATACTAAAAGTGAATATAAGTATAAGAGCAACTTAATATTTTTATCTCATTTTTTTATTCTAAATAATTTGCCATTATCACAAACCAACTAAAACAACAACTACAATATAATTATATCCTGAAGATTACACACAACTACTCACTTTTACCAATTTGCAGATCAGACTCAATGCTCTAAGGAACTGTATGTTTTTGAATACTCACTAATAAGGTAAAGGAGGAAAAGAAGTCTACCTTTTTTCAATATTTCAGAAGTGTGAGACACACAGATTTATATGATTAGGCATTATGTCATTTTAATTACAAAATACCCCTCAAATATGTTAATTTTCATCTTGCAATAACTATTCAAAATATAGATCCTAAAGTATTCCTATGGCAATAGAAAAACTTTCTAAGCAAAGACATTTGGGTCACCTAGGACTTTAGGATAAAGAATTGGAAACCACCAGGCTGTTAGGCTGTTAGAATTGTTATCATTGCCAGCCATTATTTCAATATATTCAGTGCCTTAATGACTACTTGACACTACTGAATTTCTGAGCCACACTTACACACACAGATAATATATTTTTTCATGATACCACCTTAAAAATAAACAATGATAGCATAGGAGTTGCTTTGGAAGCCAATAAAAATTATTCAGAATTCCAGTGAGTTTTCCTGATAGGCGTCTCCTTAGGCAGTCTATATTTTGGAAATAATTTCTCTTCTTTTACTGAAGAGTTGCTATCTAAGTCTTACTGAGTAGTACTATTAGATTTCTGCACCTGGACATCTCTCTTTTCAATCAAAAAGGGAAAAATGAAGGGGGGGAAATCGGAGGGGGAGATGAACCATGAGAGACTATGGACTCTGAGAAACAAACTGAGGGTTCTAGAGGGGAAGGGGTGGGGGTATGGGTTAGCCTGGTGATGGGTACTAAAGAGGGCATGTACTGCATGGAGCACTGGGTGTTATATGCAAACAATGAATCATGGAACACTACATCAAAAACTAATGATGTAATGTATGGTGATTAACATAATAAAAAAATAGATTAACGGGAAAAAAAAAAACAACTATGTATCCTTAGGGACATGGAAATGTTCAATGTGCCAATAGCAAAAAACATTTCTAAAAATTTGATCCTGTGTTAGTGTGAGAATATTTCTTGCTTCCTGATTATATCACACAGAACAATTTCATTCATTCTATAAACTAATAAAATGAACTGAAATTGAACTATCTAAATCAACTTTAAATTAATACAAGTTATCAATTTTTGATCATATGTAACTCACAGTGGGAGGAAGGTCAACTCTCTTGTCAGTCAATAGTCCTGAAACCCCAGTAAGCACCTCATACATTCTCATCCAGCACTACTTTTGGATTATACTCAGAACACTGAAAATATTTACACCTGGGTTGGCAAATTCCCTCTTATGTTATCTTCATTCACTCAATAGGTAATTTTCAATTCTTTTTCAAACTTTGAGAAACATTTGTTTTTCCTGAAAAAAAAAAGAAAATCTTTCTACTTCTTGGATCTATTCTTTTCCTCTTCTTTATTCCATGGCTTCAACATTCTCCCTAAGTAACTAAGCTGTTAAAGTTACAGGGTTTTTCACAAAATTCTCCTAATATAGAGACCATTCAAGTCAAACTGATCAAGTTCTATCTCCTCTCCTGATCTTTTATTTTGTCCACTGAGATTCCTTTGTTGCAATTCACCTTCCAAATAACATGTCTATATATCTATATCTACATCTATATCTATCTACATAGTTTTCAGTAAATTTACTCATCGTATTAGTTATAGGAGTTTCCACAAAGAAGTATAAATACACTTAATCATGAGAACTGTGTGACAGCACAATGTTGTCAGTCTTTATTCCTTTTTGCATGTCTCCAGTATTTCTTTTTACATCTCATTGCTAAGAAATTTTCAAAAATTTTCCCTAGTGGAAAAAATCTTCATTTCTCAAATTAGTCCATGAATCAAAATTCAAATGATTTTATAAACTTAATTTCAACATTAGACAGTAACATGTGTGTGATAGATTAGCAGGCAAATCTTTAATCCAAAAGTGACAATACTTAAATTCAGGACAGCAATATGGCAAACCTCCAGCACAAAAACCTCCAATAAGAAGAAATAAGGTTCAACTTTTAATCACTTTAATAAAGGTGAAGACACTTGCATCAAAGGGGTTTGTAAAAGATCAAATCTGACCTACTTGCCCTTATATTGATCCATACTTGTATAAACATTTTAAGATAACAAATAATATGATAACATATGTTGAACAAATGGGAATACAAGCTAATGAACATCTTTATTCCAAATGAGTATATTTGGTTATACTTTGGAGTGTAAATAAATTTTCAATTATTTTTTCAGGCAGATGCCTATCAACTGGAATCTTATAGCTCAATAAGAATTTTTAAGTTGAAATATTTCTCTAGTTTGCAGTTTTGAAGAAAACAATTAAGTCTGTCTGCAAAAATAAATTGTAAGACCAAAGAAAGCTTTGTTACAAAGTGATGATGGTACAAGGGGGCAGATGGATAACACCATCCATCACTATGACACTGGGTAAGAGCAGTCATGCAATCCTTCTGAAAAGTTTTATTTATATATGTCTGCTGAGGTTCTTTATTTCCAACTTAGTAGAGCAGAATGGGTTTCAAGTAGAATAAAGGGAAAACATGTTTGTTTTTAAAATTAAATTTTCTATATGCATAGTGGAACACATACCAATTTTAAAATTCTATTGACAGTTCCATATTTTTCTTTTTTAAATTTTCTCATGTTTATTTTTTTAATTTAAATTCAATTAGCCAACTTACAGCACATCATTAGTTTCAGATGTAGTGTTCAATAATTTATCAGTTGCGTATAACACCCAGTGCTCACCACATCACATGCCCTCCTTAATGCCCATCACCCAATTACCCCATCCTCTTTTTCAAACTTTGAGAAACATTTGTTTTTCCTGAAAAAAAAAAGAAATCCCACCTCCCCTCCAGCAACCCTCAGTTTGTTTTCTATAGTTAAGAGTCTCTCATGGTTTTTCTCCCTCTCTGATGACTTCCCATTCAGTTTTCCCTCCCTTCCCCAATGATCCTCTGCCCTCTTTCTTATATTCCACATATGAGTGAAACCATATGATAACTGTCTTTCTCGGATTGACTTATTTTGCTCAGCATAATATCCTCCAGTTCCATCCATGTCAATGTAACTGGTAAGTATTCATCCTTTCTGATGGCTGACTAATATTCCAACAGATGAATGGATAAAGAAGATGTGGTGTATGTGTATATATATTATATACATACAATGGAATATTACTCAGCCATATTTATTTCTAAATTAATTTATTTAGAAAAGGTTTTCGTCTGAAAAAAAAGTTTACAAATTTCAATCTTTGAACTAAAACCCTTTTTTAGATATTTTATATCTAACTTGTTTTTCCTTTATAGAAGCATTTTCTAATAGTGTCTTATTGTTTCAGGAGATTGGTATTTTCCTGTCAGTTGATCATTTTGGCTCTTGGCCACTCCCACTTATCAGTTCTGTTTGCCCTAGAAACCAATACAAAATAGACATAATAACTCCCATTCAAAATTTAAAAACATATTTTTTAAATTCCCACTACAGCAACTCTCTAGCCAAACTGGTATTTATTTCCTCCAAATATGCAATATGTTCTCCATATAAGCTTACAATATTTCTACTGTCTGAAGTGCAGTATTTGAAATAGGAATTTCCACTCTGCTCTAACAGCTAAATACTTAAATCAGATATTTCACACTAGTAACAATGGTAGATTTAAAATTCTGGGAGTGTTTGGGTTTCTTTTTGGTCCTGGCCAGTTGTGTGTGTGTGTGTGTGTGTGTGTGTGTAAGTTATCACTTGTTAGTATTTAAAAATCTGGACATTTAACACAAAGTTGAGATTTTCTTATTCTCATAAAAATTGGGATATCTGCCAATTCTGGGTCAACTCTTGCAGACCCTACTCAAGCTGAGTGGCTATTTCTCTGTTAGGACTTCACCTACTCAAGGGTGTGGCTTCCACTTGGGTCATGGGTTGACTCCAAAGGGTACTTGAGTTTATAAAATTGGATCTGAAACCTATCTTTCCCTCCATTGAGTCTGCTTCTGTCCTCCTAGCTCTATTTTTATTTAAAAGGCTAATTTGGAACTTAGCACAAACATGACATGGTTTCACTAAACTGTGAGTCTCCCAAGTGGATTATAAACCCATTAAGCATACAGACCATCTTTTGCATCAATCTTATATATCTTGCTTTTTAGTATAATACCCTGGACACATAATGGCTTTTATGAGAATATTTTATTTTACCAATGGCTTAGTACGTAAGTGCTTCTATTGTTTTAATAGAAATTAATTTAAATGAATGTGTATTACACACATCTGGGCACTCCAGGTTTATGTCTTTCTCCCCAACATGTATGTTACTGTCTCAGAAATCTCACAAGAAAACACTTGGTTTAATTCAGGCAATCATGTTCAAGTAGTTCGTTTTGGTTCCAATCACTTGACTTAAATATTTGCAAGTAATGTGTAGGATGGGAATCCTGGAAATAAATGTAGAAAATTACCACAGGTATCATTTTTGGCAAAAAGAATTTGCCTCCCCTCAGTCATGTTTCATATACTATGGAAATGCAACTTAAAATTCAGAGGGTACGTAATACTCCATGAAAATTACAGTTTCATTATGTAGTAAATAGAATATGTAAGATATATAGAATCAGGAATGGAAAAAATCAAACCACGTAGATCACAGAAGTTCAAAGCTCTTAATTAGAGTTTAAATTATGACTTCAGATTCTTCAAAGGCAGTTTAAGTACTTTCTAAACCATAAAGAATAGATTATATGTATGCAAATTAGAACTTATCTGAGTGACAGAATGAAACATACGTTAGGACAATATTTTAGTTATAGTTATCTCCTGCTTTTTCAAAGTTGACGTTACGCCACTTCACTTTTACAAAAGACCTACAATTGTACCTGTTTTCACTAACTGAACGAAATCTGAAGACGATTTTCATTTTTAGGAAAAAAGGCAAAAAGCAAAAAATAACGCTCAGTGTTTGTTTTGCAGCGAGTCATTATAGAGGCAGCACACAACCCAAGCAGTGAGAGTGCCATTTCCAAGCTTCTTCCCTGGGAACTACACTCAGCCTCTCAGCATCAAGCTACCATTATTTTGAGCTATGTCTGTGAGCATGTATGCTTTAGCTCAATTTATTTTGTGCATCTGTTATCAAGATGTGTCCTAAGGTATCAGAAAAAACCTAAAAGAGGTTATTTTGGGGGCCTGGAAATGCTCAAAAATTTTTCCATATGAAGTAATGATAATTGTTTCTTCACTTTATACCATTTTGGCTTACAAAAGTCTTCATAGGAATGCTCTACTTCTAGAATGGGGGAGAACCTGTACCTCAAATGTACTTCAGAATTCCAACAGAGCTCTTAGTTATACAATTTGACATTTACACTCTCACAAAAATGGGTAACTTTATAACTATCATTCTTTCTATTATACACATAAGAGTTAAAAAATCCTCATGGAATCAACAGAAAAAAACTTCGAAGATTCTACCATGTTAGGGCACCAAAATTGAACTTATTAGGCTGTTTAGTCAATCATACCAGTGTAACATTTCAACCCCAATTTGTGTTGTATATTTATGATACTAATTTAGTTTTGGAAATAAAGTTTTAATAAGTATTTCTTGAATTAGATACTAATTACATGGTTCACTCATTAATTATGCACATTATTGGTAAGTATTTCAGCTGTTAGAATGTTTGGTAAAATAAAAAAAAAATTCATAATTATTTCTATCATTACTCTGGTAATTTGACATTATATAACAAATTATTTTAATTTTGATTTATTTTGCTGAAGTGAATTGTCCCTTTTAATACCTTAGAAAAACTGAACTTAAAGAAAGATAAAATATGATAAATTTCAAACACACAGAAAACAATTTCAAATAAAGGAAAAACCATCAAACCAGAAAGGAAGAGAGAAATCCAAGTGAGAGGAACACATTTGAACTAATTCTATAGCAACCTAAAATTTGACCCAGGAGATAAGTGAGTCCTGTTTGGAGAAGAGGAATGTGGTCTTTGCTGTAGAAAGCAGAACTGCTGAAACTCCAACTGATGGTGCACAGATTTTTTTTTTTTTTTAAGATTTATTTATTTATTTGAAAGAGAGAAGGGGGGAGGGGCAGAGGGAGAGAATCTTTCAAGCAGACTCCCTGCTGAGTGTGGATTTCCCACAACCCATGAGATCATGACCTGAGCTGAAACCATGAGTCAGAAGCTTAATTGACTGAGCCACCCAGGAGCCCCAGTGGTTGACAGATTCTTGACCACACTTTAGTCAGGCTCTCCTGAGCCCTTTTCTTGACTAGGACTCCATCTTTTTTTTTTCTTTTCTTTTCTTTTCTTTTCTTTTCTTTTCTTTTCTGCCCTTTTCTTGACTAGGACTCCATCTTTTTTTTTTTTCTTTTTCCTTTCTTTTCATTTTTCTTTTCTTTTCTTTCTTTCCTTCCTTCTGTTCTTTCTTTCTTTCTTTCTTTTTTAAAGATTTTATTTGACAGAGACAGAGACAGTGAGAGAGGGAACACAAGCAGGGGGAGTGGGAGACCGAGAAGCAGGCTTCCAGCTGAGCAGGGAGCCCGATGTGGGGCTCGATCCCAGGACCCTGGGACCATGACCTGAGCCGAAGGCAGACGCTTAATGACTGAGCCACCCAGGCACCCATCCATCTTTATTAAAAACTATTGGAGAAAATCAACACAAATTATTTTATCTACCTCACCAACTCCTCTTCACACACACACACACACACACACACACACACACACACAACTCATAGACATAAAATAAAAGGTCTGAAAACCACTAGCATAGCTTCTAACACCTCAAGGCCACATCCCTAGGATGACTCCAGCTCCTTTTAAAATGGCTGCCTGAGAAAGAGTGAGGCTGCCAAAAGAATTTACATTTGTTCCTGCCAACACTGGAACATAGGAACTCTGTTCCCCAGTCTCTGTGGGAAGATAGGAACCTAAGTTACATTAGCCAGTTAGCAAACTCAGGTGATCTAGTCATGCGTCCCAACCCCTCTTCCTAATTTTGTAAATTTCCACCTCCTTGAGTCTACTCAACTCCCCATAGTTCCCCCTCCTTACTCTCGCACTCTCCTTTTAAAATACCCAGTCACCTCTACACAAATGCAAGTTGAATTTAGTTTATAGGGGACCCTCTTACCAACTACAGTAATTTATTACTGAATAAAATGTGTCCTTGCCTTGTCTGCCTTTGAAATGATCCGTACAAGAAATGAGGGATTAAAGACACACTGTTCATCACCCAGGAAAAGATAAAGAGATGACTGAGGAGAAAAAAATAAACTATAAGAAATTAGTAACCCAAACCTCTAACCTGCATTAACTATAAGAAATTACTACTCTAGGGATACCTGGGTAGGCTCAGTCAGTTAAGCGTCTGCCTTCGGCTCAGGTCATGATCCCAGGGTCCTGGGATCAAGTCCCACATCGGGCTCCTTGCACAGCGGGGAGCCTGCTTCTCCCTCTGCCTATGCTGCTTCCCCTGCTTGTGTGCTGTCAAATAAATAAATAAAATCTTAAAAAAAAAAAAAGAAATTACCACTCTAAATTTCATAAATCATTTGTCACATCTTTTTTATTACCTACAATTTACTGAACTGTTGAATGAAAAATGTTAAAATAATTTGAAAGAAACTATAAAATAAGTATATTTGAAAGTTAAAGAGAAAATTAAAATGAAAGATAAAAAATATATGATTATATGTAAAGGAAGACATAACTGGGAAAAGAATCAAATAATTTTCTAAAACTGAAAACATAGTGACTATATCGTAACAATGTTCCTTTTCTTACCAGCACTATTTCCTCATTTTTCCTTCAAATAGAAATTCTATTTTTTTTCAAATATTCTCTATTCTTCTACCTAGTTAAATGCCTCAGAAGATGCTACTCAAGACCAACTTCCAAAGACAGATCTGACTGGTACACAGAAAATCCCACTACATAGCCTATGATTTAGTTCTAGAATAGGAATATATCAGAATTTGGCTCGAGGAGATATGATGGAAAAAATACCATTGTACTAGTAAGAAAAAGTTTAGCTTTTCCAATTGGTCTATGTTTTGTGTCAATATTCTATCTATACATCATATATAACACACAATATTTATATAATATAATGATATAACAATATAATATAAATGTTACATTATATATTAGTATACATTATATTATTATTATGGATTAGGCTATTCATGGAATTATAAAGATGCATAGAAAATGGCAAAGCAAAGAAATGCAAAAGAAATTTGATACTAAAGACATGAACCTAACTGCATAATATATCTATTCTGGAGGCTACACTACCTCTAGACTTTTTGTTATACAAGTATTTTTTCTGGTTTTCTGTTACTCTCAGGCTACATCTTTAACTGACATACACTGAAATATAAAAGTCAGTGGATAGATGAATAAAAGTAAGTTAGGTAAGCCTAAAGAAAACATAAAGATGATGGGAGGAAAAATATAAAAAGGGATTTTCATCACAAGTTAAAATACAGGAACAGGGGATTTAAAAATCTAAAAGTTTTTAATAAGAGACAAAAAACTGATCTATATTTGTATACTATATAAATAATTTTTCAACCCATATTATTTAGATACTTTACTATCTATATTATCTTTACATAATATCCCTTCCTATATTTATATGCTCTTTCATATACAATGTACATGAATATATATATTTATGAATATATACATATACATGAATATATACATATACACATGTATATATACACATGCATACACAATTATGCCATATATTAGAAATGTCAAACACATTCACAATAAAAATAAGAGGACTGAATGACTGAGAAAGTCACAAAATGAAGTAGTAAATTTTCACTGCTGGATATGTTTTCAATTTATATTTCTTTACAAACTGTTCTCAAATTTCAAAGCTAGTATAAAAATAAATTTTATTTGAAAATGGGATCTATTCCAACTGATTAGAAATTTACTTCATTTATTTAAACTGCTATCTGGTATTCCATTGTATAAATGTATCCATTCCCATTACTGGTGAATTAAATCTCTATTAAATTTATGTTAAAACTTAATGTTAAGTGGGCACCTGGGTGGCTCGGTTGTTAAGCGACTGCCTTTGGCTCAGGTCATGATCCTGGAGTCCCAGGATCCAGTCCCGCATTGGGCTCCCTGCTCAGCAGGGAGTCTGCTTCTCCCTCTGACCCTCCCCTCTCTCGTGCTCTCTCTTCCATTCTCTCTCTCAAATAAATAAATAAAATCTTTAAAAAAAAAAAAAAAACCTTAATGTTAAGTAAGAAGAGTTACATAGGTTCAATATGCAATCATTTATATAAAATAAACATATTTTATATAATATTTTTAGCTTCAGGTATATATCTGATACTTTAAACATGGATGGTAATGCTACACACTAAAGGAGGTAATGAATAGAGTTCTGGAGGAAAGCACAAAGATATCTGTAATTCTTATTTTACATATAAATGTGTAAATAAATAATACGTAAATAAAATCACCTTTTTGCACCAAAGACGTCTCAAGAATTCTTTCTTGGCCATCAGCTTCGAACCCTAACGTGTTTCCTACATCATATGACATTTAAATATTCTGAGTGATGGACATATGGGTATTCACAACATCATTTTCTGTTCTTTTCTTCAATAGAATTATCAAAACACAAATAAATATATAAACATAAGTTACAGTTCTGCTATATTATAAAAATAAATTCTGAGGCCTCACTGTATGCATGTGTACTAGATAGCAGGGTTGTATGGTTGATAGTTTACAAATAACTAGATGAGAGAAGTTGAGTGGATGGCCTTGGACAAGTAATTTGACATTTTTGAATCTCTTATCAATAAAAGCAAAAACAATAACAGTGCTTGCTTTGTATAGTTCTTTTGAAAATTAAATGAGACAACATATATAAAGTTCCGGAAATATAGAAGGGAATCAGCAAATGTTAGTTCCTCTCTCATTAATATCCAGTTTCCTTTGTAACTTATCCCAGAGGACAGGAAGTTTCAGTTGCCTTCATCTTTAAACATTTTCTTAATCAATTATTCTAAAGATATTCTATGATATTCTGATATTCAAGGCAAGCGCTATTACACTTTAGAATTTTCAAAAATCCAGATTAACCAGAATTCAAGAGAAACAATATTTAAAATATTTGCTATATTGTACATGACTAGCTTACAGGTTTTAGGTATATCAATTTTTTTCATTTTATTAGTATTTGAATATTACCCCTTTATTTGCTCAGATTCATTCTAGAAATCTTACTTTTATTTAAATTATATTTACATTGTTAATATTTATGTTTGCACTACAAATTGTATACTTCCTCTTAAAACTAATAACTAATAATTAAAAATAATAAACAAGGGTTTTGAAATTGGGCAGGTTTTGTTTTGCCAGCTCCTTTTCCTCTGTATAATATTGGAGTTAGGGCATTACTGAATGCCAATAGTATTCAATAAGGCAAACTGGCTTTGAAAATACCTTTAACTTTGAGAATCTGTCCTTTTTTCAGCCTGATATTCTTTGACTGATATTTAATAATATGTTGCCTTGGTAGGAGATAAGAGGTAGAAAGTATGTAGAAAGTATGAAAGTATGTAAGAAGAGGTAGAAAATATGTAAGAATATCCAGTATTGCATATTAAGGTATTTTCATTCTTACAGAGCAATTTTTATTTATGGTTTGATATATGTGTCACATCATATATCTTTCAAAAGAGGTAATATTTTGACCAGGCAGGAAATTGTACACCAAATTATATTTTACCCACATACACACACTTATGCACATAAATACATACTCTCTTTTCTGAATTTGAAAATTTATCACCTATAGAAGAATACTTACTTTTCAAATATTTCTATTAAATGCCACCTAATGAATAGAAACTTAAATACAAAATTTAGATTGTATTTGGGAAATTTAGGATTGTAAATCCACTTCCTAATGTTGTAACACTCACGGAAGTCTGTATCCCATGGCTTTCTAATAATTGTAATCTGCTTTGCCCCCTGTGTTAGAGATATAATTATGTTAACAGCTTTCCTACACAGGCACCATACATTGCCATTATGAGGCTAACTTCATTTAATTAGCATCATGTAGTAAATTAGCAGTTATAAGGACTGCTGGGTACAAGGGGATCTCCACTTTCTCACCATTTACTTAATCCTCAGTCAATGTTAAGATTACTGCTCAATGAATTTCCATAGCAAAATCACCCTCCTCAGATTTGTGATTCAGCGTTTGTATGGATTTCGAACAGTTTTCTCTGGATGCTCACAATTTAGGATTACTGAAACCCCGTCCTGCTCCTTGTTGGAAAGACACAGGAATGCAGAGAGATAATGCCCATGTGAATGCATTCTTTTTCTTTCAAAACAACTCTTTTTTTAAACAACTTGATGAAAAGAGTAGTATTAGCTAGAATATAAATGGAAAGGCCGAATGATTCCTTTTAAAAGGAAATTCCCAGATTTTATTTGTATTTTAGTGAGCAGACCTTTCTGTGTCTAGTACTTGGTGGAAACACATAAAATTAAAATTAAATTACATTGTTATTTATCCCATTATTGGACTTACAGTGTGCTGTGCAGATGACTAACTTCTGTGTCCGTGTGTGAGTATGTGCTTGGTAATTCATTGTTTTCAACTTTGTTAAGAATTATTTTCAGAGTAGCACAAACTACCAGTTTTAAACAGAAATTATCAAAATCATAGACCATCAGGAAAACATATTTATTTGTTTAATATAGAACAGACATGATACATACTTAAAATGTCACCTTATCTTGGGGCACTGGGTGGCTCAGTCAGTTAAGCATCCAACTCTTCATTTTGGTTCAGGTCATGATCTCAGGGTCGTGAGATCAAGCCCCGAGACGAGCTTCATAATAGGCATGGAGTCTGCTTAAGATTCTCTCTCTTTCGCTCCCTCTCTACCCCTCCCCTGCCTCATGTATGCATGAACTCTCTCTCTAAAAAGAGTCATCTTGGTATTTCAATATAAGTTAATTCTATGGCTACATATATACATATACACACTCTGTAAGTAACTTCCAATTATGGTTTTATGATCAGAGTCTCTAACTAATAATTCAGACTCCAGACATATTGAAGATCTTCCCAAAGCATTGTAAATAGTAGTCTAAAAAGTTCTGTTGTCTAACTTCCCTCTGGATCTACATGTGCCCTGCCACATAATCTATGAATACTAAATACCACACATGTGTACAAAACATTTCATATATGTTAAAGTGAAAACGACACTCATTTTTTATTGGTAATCAAACAAATGGAAAGTGTGAGGATTTATTTTTAGATTACAAACAGTCCCTGACTTACAATGGTTTGACTTACAATTTTTTGACTTTATGATGATACAAAAGCAATAGGAATTCAGTAGAAAACATACGTCAAATTTTGAATTTTTATCTTTTCCAGGTTAGCAAAATGCAGTAAGATATTCTCATGATGCTGGGCAGCAGCAGCCAGCCCCACTTTCCAGTCACCCAGGGATCACAAGGGTGAACAACTCATACCCTTACAACCATTCTATACCAAAACGGCCATTCTGTTTTCCACTTTCAGTACAATATTCAATAAGTTACATGAGATATTCAACACTTTACTATAAAATAGGCTTTGTGTTAGGTGAATTTGCTCAATGTTCTGAGCACATTTAAGGTACGCTAGGCTAAGCTATGATGTTTGGTAGGTTAGGTGCATTAAATGCACTTTCGACTCATGATATTTTCAGCTTATGATGGGTTTACTGGGTCATAACCTCATCCTGAGTTAGGGAAGATCTGTACTTGTTTGGGTGTCCCCTTACCTAAAAAGAATTTAAAATATCTGGATCTAGAATATGTGCCACGTGGATCCCTCAGTCATGATTTTCTACAGAATACTATGCTGCTTCTTGAGAAAGATTACCTAGTATCAGAAGCATTTCTGTAGGCCCAAAGGGGGTTTCTGTAATCAATAAAAGCAGGCTTCTGGAGTACTGTATTCACTCCTCAGTGGGGCCAGGCTTTTGTGACTTCAGCCTACTTGGCTGGCCTGGCCCACTGCAGTAATCTCTCTCAGAGACATAAACCTAATAGTAATCTGTCTCATGCCTTCCTTCAACATAAGAAAATCATTCAATATAAGATATCAGATTAACAGAATGAAGGATAATAACTATATAAAAACTATGATTTCAATTGATACAGAAGAAGTATTTGACAAAATTCAACATTCTTTCATGATAAAAACACTCAACAAACTAGGAATAGAAGGAAACTACTTCAGAATAAGAACTGACATATACAAGAAACCCACAGCAAAAATCATACTCAATAATGAAAGAATGAAAGCTTTTCCACTAATATCAGGAACAAAATGCCCATTTTCACTACTTCTATTCAACATGGAATTGGAAGTCCTATCCAGAGCAATTAGGCAAGAAAAATAAGTCATCCAAACAATGAGATGCCACCTCATATCCATTAAGATGATTATCAAAAAAAAAAGAAAGAAAAAGAAAAAAAAATGATAGCAAGGATGTGGAGGAATTTTAACTCTTAAGCATTATTGTTAGGAACATTTAATAGTATAGCCGCCATGGAAAACATTATAATGGTTTCTCAAAAAAATTAAAAAGAGAATTACCATATGACCCAGCAATTTTGCTTCTGGGTTTATACTTTAAAAAAGTATACTTAATAAAAGTCTCTAAGAGATATTTATATAGATATTCATAGCAGCATTTGTATAATAAATAAAACACAGAAGAAACTGAAGTGTCTATCAACAGATAAACATATATGTAACATACACGTACAATGGAATATCATTCAGCCTTATAAAGGAAGGAAATTCTGACATATACTACAACATGGATGAATCTTGAGGACAAAATACCAAATGAAATAGGCCAGTCACAAAAGACAAATGCCATATGATTCCACTTTTATGAAGCAGAGTAGTCCAAATCTTAGAGATATAAAGTAGAATGGTGGATGGCTGGGGGTAGGGGAGGGGGAAATGACAAGGAGTTTTTATTTAATGGGTACAGAGTTTCAGTTTTGCAAGACAGAAAGTTCTGGAGATGGACGGTGGTGTTGGTTGCACAAGAATATAAATGTACTTAATACCTGTGAACTGTACAGTTAAAAAAGGTTATGATAATAAGTTTTATGTTATGTGTATTCTAACACAATTAAAAAATGGAAAACATATGTGAGGCATTTATAAGGCAGAAATTGTTGTAAGTAACTCACAATTAATTTCACTAAGAAAAATTTAAGGTAGGTTTTAGAATTAACAGATAGGAAAAGTGGCACAACATGCCCAAGTTCACACAGCTGGTAAGTGAGAAAGCTTGACCTGAACCCAAGCAGTGGCGACAGTGTCTGTACATCTGCACTCCTAACAATCAGATCACCATCTATTCTTTACAATGCAGGTAAAGACAAAAAAGCCCTTGTGTGAAAACTTTATTTTTTATTTTTGGTAAGAGGAAGTAGAACAGTAGTTCTTAGGTCTATTATCAAAATGTCTTTTTATGCCCCAGAAGATTTTGAGCCTTAGTTCTCAAAGCTGCTAACAATGATCAGGAAAGTGAACACTCAAAAGGATGAAGAGAAGGGTGCCTGGGTGGCTCAGCTGGCTGAGCATCTGACTCTAGGTTTCTGCTTGGGTCATCATCTCATGGGTCCTGTGACTGAGCCCCATGTCGGGGTTCCACACTCAGCAGGGTCAGTTTGAAGATTTTTTTCCCTCTGCCCCTCCCTCCTACTCACACCCACCCTCTCTCTCTCTAAAATAAAAATCTTTTTTAAAAATGAAAAATAGGGCGCCTGGGTGGCTCAGTTGGTTAAGCGACTGCCTTCGGCTCAGGTCATGATCCTGGAGTCCTGGGATCGAGTCCCGCATCGGGCTCCCTGCTCAGCGAGGAGCCTGCTTCTCCCTCTGACCCTACCCCCTCTCATGTACTCTCTCCCTCTCTCTCTCATTCTCGCTCTCTCAAATAAATAAATAAATCTTTAAAAAAAATAAAAATAAAAAATAAAAATGAAAAATAAAAGGATGAAGAGAATGGTAAGAAATGAATGAGCAATGCTGAGTAGCAAGAACTGTGATTGTGGAATGAACTGGTCCTGTGCTTTTAGATGGAGTGGGGGCACACTGTGAATATGGGATTCACAACTGAATTTCTTTCTGAGGCCAGGGTCTATTTTGTGCCAGCCTTGGTGCTCAGAGTTTTCATAAATGTGCCTTAACTTCATCTCTCACAGTGATTCTGCATTAGGGAAACCATTATCTATTTATTCCCATAATGTTGCTTTATATCATGAAGAATATTCCAATCTGAAAACCATTTTTCTCAAAACAATTTTTAACTTTGTATATTGTTAAGTAATGATTAAGCATTGTCAATTTTCTTGGACTTAGACAAATTTGGGTAAGCTATTTTTCTTGAAGTTTTGTTTGATTTAAATCAATTCATCAACAGGAGACACGGCTTTAGAAATTACTCCCATGATATCCTTGTTTGTACAAATAAAGTTGATGTTGTGAGACAAAATAAATAAATAAATAAATAAATAAATAAATAAATAAATTCATCAGAGAGTTTTTTTTTTAATTAATTCCCTTTATCACCAAATCACATTCTAATTTCCATCTCCCCACAGGAAATCCACTTAATGAATTTATACTATATTTTTAAATTTAATTATGTTCTTTATAACACGTGCACTATTTTTTTCTGTGCATGCATTTTTCCTTCTGGAAACTATTTTCCCTTTAGTTATGAGAAACAAATATTCTCTTCACACCAGTAAGAGAATGGGCACAGTTTTATGGCAAATTAGTTACGTCTTGGTGCCCCTGTTACCGTGTTCTTTCTATACCATTTAATATGTGCCATTTTTGCATTGATGGGCCAACTGGACCTTATTACTTTGGTCAATCCAACACTTTCACTTAGCCTGCCATTCTTATCCAAGACCTGTCAGTGTGTGTCTTGTATGTGTGAAGTGTATTTTTTTTTCCGCAGATGCCAGTAATGTGCTTGCTCTTATTCAGCAAGTCAATATAACTAAAACAGTAGTTGTTGATACATTTAAATTTGAAATTTCCATCAATCTGTGTAAATGTTTGCCTATCATCTGTCATGATCAGTGTCCACAGGAGCTTGAGGGAAAATAGTTCAATCATCACAATTAATACTATTAATCCACTGTCATATTTGAGCCTGTAGTGTGCTGACTCTTAAGAAAAATAATTATCTGTAAAATATATGCCAGAAAAAAGAAGAGCACATTACTAGAGGATGCATGCTGACCTTTTACCTTAGAGTAAAATGGGCTTATGATTTATTTCTATACCAATTAGCTAGAACTTATGAGAAATTGCTAGCCAATTAGGATAACATAGAAAAGTGACCTTAAAGGCTATTCTTGTGCTTTAAATATAATTCAAAATATTGTTGATAATCTATAAAACTCTGCTTTATGATGTAGTTAATTTAGGTTTCAAGGTGAAGTATGGAACTGAAATAACCAGCTGGACTCTTCAGACATAATGCCTTGCTTTTAAACTACCTTTGCACATTGATTTTTTCTGATTGAATAGGACTTTTTATAGCAAACATATATTTTATATTCATTAATTTTAAAGATTCAGTAATACTTCATAAAGTAAATCACTTGCAAATAACACAATTTTGGGCCAGGGGGACAAAATTTTTTTAAATTTTACATAAAGTGTTAATCTTAGAAATATAATTACTACATTCATTTATTTGTGGTTAAGAGCTGAACATTCTGAAAAGAATATGTGATAACCTGATTATTGATTTATGGATTTAGGGCTTGGTTATTTATACCAATAATCTGATACCACTAGAATCTCATCAATATCCTGTTAGCAGGAATAGGATATTTAATGCCCCAAACCTACTATTTGGTCACTTCCTATATTGTTCCTTCTTTTTTCTTCCCTTCTCTTCACTATCAACCCCTTCCCTCTTTCTGCCTCCCTCTTCTGGCCTGCCCTCCTTCCCCCTTCTCTTTCTCTCTCTTCAGTTGAGACTTTCTACCTGTTATCCCTCCTAATTCAACTCTTAAGAGCCTAATATTTGGTACACGTATTGAACTTCTCATGGCTTAAATGTTGCCTTCTCTGTAAACCTTTAAATAGATACAAAAATATTTTTCCCTCTCTTTCAATAGATTTTCCCTAACTCGCATAATAAGCATTGCATTTGCTCAATGTTTTGTATGTGTTTCCTATCCCTCTCCCTGACCCCTTGAAAGGCAGGGCTAATGTTTTCCTTATCATTGTATCCTTAGCCTTAATACAATTTGTGAAATACAGATTTGTAATGAGTGTTTATCTTGTAGATGAATACCTGTATTTTTAGGTTAATTTTCCCAATTGTTCAAATAAGTTAATTTTGTTCTCTTTGGAGACTTTCAAAGGGGATAGTATAGGGTTAACATATTCTCCACTTTCAAGGTGCCAAGTCCATGTGGAAGGATAATATATCTAAGAGATGCTTTCCAACAGTCTTCTACAATCTTCTGCAACCAAGCCACAAATCTGAAAATTCCAACATTGGTCTTCCCAACCAGAGAACTTGGGAATCTCTTATATGCTACAGTTGAGTCAGGGAAGTACTGAAATTATGTTTATTTTTTTCCACCTATCTTTGGACTTGGGTGAAATGCCACTGAAGTATTTTGATCTAGGAGTCAGAATATAAAATGTTAAAACATGTAGTAATAACAGTAACTATAGCAACTATGAGAGCAACAAAAACAACAACAACAGTAAGATTCATTGATAGTCTTCCATGACTAAAATTGTTGATAGACATTAGGCATTTCTGGGGATTATAATTTATTTTTTATGAGTATGAAAATCCTTTTTTTTTTTTAAGATTTTATGTATTTATTTGAGAGAAAGAGAGCAAGCACAAGCAGAGGGAGAGGCAGAGGGAGAGAGAAAGGGAAAAGTAGACTCCGAGCCTGCGGTGGGACTCAATCCCAGGACCCCAGGATCATGACCTGAGCTGAAGGCAGACGCTTAATCAACTGAGCCACCCAGTGCCTGAAAATCCTACTTTCAAGAAAATCTTTTGAGAACTTCACATAAATACCAACCTTTATATGGTTAATTTATAAGAAATACTACAGAGTACTAAATGGCCTTACTTGAGAAACTTGGGCAATAAATATATTGCTAAAATTTAAACAATTTTGATCATCATTCTCAATGAAGAATATTAGAAAGTGAAAGTAGGCTTTAAATGAACAGTGGAAGGAGAAATAGCAATGAGATTCCATTTATAAATTATTTGCTGCCTGACAGTATACTAAGTACTAAACTTTTAAACATTTCTAACTTTATACTCAATGATAAAATGCTATTACTATGCCCATTTTATATAATAGGAAATAGGTAAGAAAGGGTAAGTAACTTCTACGTTGTGACTCAGCAAGTTAAGTGTCTGGATTAAATTCAAGCCCAGTTCTGTCTGTCTGATTTAAAAGGCTATGCTATTAATTACTAATTCCTTCACTTTTCATAGTAAGATGCCTTCTCACTACTATGCCAGATATATTTGCTCTGCACTTTCCCCCTCACTGGGAATTGGCTGTTCTTCTAGATTTATTAGTTAGTTGCTTAAAGAGGAAGGTAGAGAAAGGTTTGAAAGGTTATTGCAGTTTTGTGAGAGGACAGAAGAATATTTCTTTTGGGAAAAAAGGTAAGAATGTCTGAAGACCTCCTTTTTCCTTACTTATTTATTATGGATTGCATTCTTTAAACTTTATAAGAAAAAAAAAATCTAGAAATAAAAACAACTACCATACATGGAGCACTCAGTGTGTGCCAATCACTATGTTAAATACTTTACATATATCATCTCTAATTGTAAAACACTGCCTCAAAGTAAATGTTAGTTTCTTGTTTTACAAATGAAGGAAATTATCTGCTCAATGATTGCAGATCTAGAACTAGCAGTTGTCGTATCCTATAAAGAATGAAATGCCCACGTACTCTCTACTCTAGCAAAGTAGAGGAAAAAAGATTGACAATATTGAGTGATGGAATAATCTTACATTGAGGTAGAAAGAGAGCATCAGTAGAATGAGATGATGCTGTAGAAAGAGATGTTTTCTCTCTTGGATTATGAATTTGAAATTTCTACAGATGAAGCAGTGACCCATTTTAAAGGATGATACTAATATACTAATTGATAGTATATGTATCATTTAGTGAACACTTAGCATTCTTTACAATATAATCTCCATTCTTACAAGAACCTTGTGAGGGAGCTGATGTATGTATTTCTAACTCCAGATTATAGATGAAGTAACAGAGACTTTGAAAGTTTCAAGACCTTGTCTAAAGTTATACAATTAATTGGTGAATAGAGTAAGGATTCAAATGCATCACTGGTTAATACCTTGCCCGATGCTCTTACCTAAGGAAACATCCTATTAATAATATTGTGTTAATGGTATCTTTTTAATAACAATCTATGAGTTAAGTATAAGTTACATCCAAAGTAATATGTCAAGCCAGAAAAATAGAGATTTAAAAAAAAAAGATTTTATTCATTTATTTGAGAGAAAGAGAGCATGAGTGAGAAAGCACAAGCAGGGGGAGTAGCAGAGGAAGAGGGAGAAGCAGACTCCCCACTGAGCAGGGAGCCCAATATGGTGCTGGATCAAGACCCTGAGCTCATGACAGTCACTTAAACCGACTGAGCCACCCAGGCGCCCCTACAGATTTTTTTTTTTTTTTTTTTTTAACTAGATAAAGAGTGGCTAGCTCTGGCTCACAGACTTTAGTCCCATTCAAGACTTGTCACAGAGACTAAGACCCTGTGCCCAAATCAAAAGCCATATCAGTTGGAACTCAGTGGGAAGTTGAGGAGGAATAGCTGAATGATTTTGTGACCACCAAGATTGCTGCTTATCCCTTCAGAACATGCATCAGAGATGGCTAGTTGTAGACCATCCCTTAGTTCTGAGATTGATTCCCAGGATACTGTGATATCAGAATCTCTTTTGCTCTGGAGCTGAACTCATAAACCAAAGGCTATTATTATTAGTTGGAACTGGATGGGGCTGGGATAAACGGAACCTTAACTATATATTTATAAATGGGTTATTGTATCTCAGGGGAACATAAAAATCAAGAATTCAGTACATATTTGACAGTCTGTTAGGATTTTTTAGTATAATGGGAAAATGTAGACTGAGTTTTAGAATAATTAAGGAAGATTTGTGTTTTGACATGCAAATATAACTCTAAAATGTTGATTAATGGACCAATGCCAACAACAGGGAGATCTCTAATGGAATAAAAAGTACAAGAATTTGCAGTATTTTTTATCAGTGACTTGGATCATGACATAGAAGCCACCCTTTTCGTATTTGTGGATGACAGATTTAGGAGGATTATCTAATATATTTCATGACACTGGAAGATTTCAAAAATCTTGATAGGCTTGAATGATGGACTAAAACCAGTAAAGAAGAATTTGACAGAAATAAATGTAAGATTCCCCATTTAGATTAAAAGCAGGTTACATAAATGTAGATTCAGGGAGTCCTATCTCAAAAGCAGCTCGGTGAAAAAGACTAGATGTTTAAGTTGGTGACAGAAGCCAACAATAAGACATAAATAATAAATTCTAGGCTGCTTTAATAGCCTTGCAAAAGTATGTAATACCTATAGGGCAGTACTTTTCAATGTAGACTTATTTTATTTTTTATAACCAAAAAAAAAAAAAAAAAAAGAATAGGATAGAATAGGATTGATGGAATAAAAAATACAAGATCACATTGTTCATACAAAGGAATAATTGGGGAAGGTCCAGGTAAAGAGACAGACAGACTATATTATCAACTACAAGGGGGCCAGAATTTTTGACTATTGCAATTACTTCTGAATACCCAGTACCCAGTACACAGACAAGAAGAGTACATGGCATATGAAATATACTCAATAAATGTTATGCCATGAAATATGATGAAAACTATGGCTCACATGAAAAAGTGTAAGAGCCACAGCCTTCTGTCACTCTGCATCATCAAGACACTGGAGCACTGGGACACCTGAAAATTTTGTAAGGTATATTAACATATTATGGAGGCTCCAAATGAAGTTTATCAGGATGGAGCTATCTGATTTAGAAACCATACTATTGTAGAAACTATGGGAGTAGTGATATTTAACCCAAAAATATTTTGGGACTACACAGATATCTTTACATGAATGAAGAACATTCAAGTGAAAGTACGAACATTTCAACAGATCTTACACTAGGAGGCACACTTTATTTATTTATTTATTTCTATGAGAGGGGGAGAGAGAAGGAGAGAGAGAGCATGTGAACAGGGTGAAAAGGCAGAGGAAGAGAGGGAATCTTGAGCAGGCTCCATGCCCAACTCAGAACCCCAGGTGGAGCTCGATATCACCACCCTGAGATCCTGACCTGCGCCGAAATCAAGAGTTGGACACTTAACCAACTGAGCCACCCAGGCACCTCTAGGAGGCACACTTTAAAAAGTTTTTTTTTTTTAAATATTTCCAGTATGAAATTGCTTCCGACGTTTTTATTATTGTGATGTCTTGATACTGATATTTTTTAAAACAGATAAATTGCTTAATTTACAAGGAGGATAGATATCGTAAATTCTTTCCTGAGTCTACTTAATTTTTAGTTCAATATTTTTTGGTGTAAAGATTATTTCTATATTTTTAAAAAATAATTAAAATAATTAATTGGTTATAGTTGGTTGGCTGTGCTAAGATTAGTGTAACTGGTACTGCAAAGGAATCCAGAAAACAATTGCATTATAGTAACAATGTATTAATTAATGTAGCCACTTTCATTGTCTCTGAGAGAGAGAAAAATAGACCAAAAAACTTGTTTGTAATGACCATTTTTATAAAAGAAAATCACCTATTTTCTTATAAACAGAATCAATTATTCTTCACATGATAGCTTAGATTAAATTGAATTAGATGTTCTTTTTAAACCCAACCCAAATTCTAATTAGATGGTCACTGAAATAGTTTAGCTAATTCTTCATAGAATATAAGAAACCCACTAAATTGAATGGCATTATTGGGATTAATAATAGATCCAGAATTCAACAGTTTCAACTCCAATGGTAAAATATTTTACAAGTAAATACGAAGAATTAATTTTTCCTTGGAATCAGATTGATATTTTATTATCATCATTTATTATATAATCTATATTTTATTATATTTTTAAAACCCAAACGAACAGTTTTCAAAATTTTTAGAATTTAGGGTTTTTTCTCTGATTATAAACAAAATATGCAATTTTTGTAGATAATTTAAAAATAGAAAAAGGACAAAAATAAATTACTTATCATTACTCAAAGCAAACCCATTGTTAACTTTTCAGTGTTTATTTGCAGTTATTTTTCACACATGTATTTTTTAAATTTGGGATTATATTAAGGTTAGTTTGTAAGCTATATATTTTGTTCCAATGACCTTTCAGATGATTCTTATGCCATATGTTAAAAATAATATTTTTCTAACTATAAAATACGCCCAATTATTGTTTGACAGTAAGTGTCCTACATTGTTACTATTTTTTCCTAAATGGTCTATTTTTTTCTTTCTTTCCATCCATGAATATTGTATATCTCTCATATATATGTTTATACATATATAAACCTATTCCTGAAGTATAAATAATCACATATACATGTAAGTCTGCTTTTGAAAAGGACGTATATGTCCAATAGAATCTCTCTTGTTGCATTTCTTAATCAGTAAATTTATCCACAAAATATGACAAGATCACATGTTACTAAAATTTTATTTTCCCTAAGAGAGGGAAAAGAAGGGAAGAAAGAACAATTAAAGTACTTTCCTAAGGGAAATAATTAGAATCTGAATATTTTAAGGAATATGCAGCAATTTGGGGTTAAATAAAACCCTTCAGGAATTTATCAGTCTGTAAAATGGAAATGATAAAAGAGGGTATAAAATTCATCGTAGTCTGAAAATCAACTTGAGATATAGAGAGCTTTTATTTATAACTTTTACTGCTGTATGGTCATCTAAATTCTTTTTTATTATTATTATGATTTGTATTCCTAAAGTCACTTTTAGTGTGAAGTAACATTCTTTTGGTTTAATATTGTATAGCAAACACAACTGAATATTGGCAATGTTATATTATTTAACATAAGGTGGCATCAGTGGTCTTGTGGTTTTCAAATATTTCAAATATTAAGTTAGAATTTCAGATAACCACAGAGGAAAACACTGCTTAAAACAAATAAACAAACAAACTCATCACAGATCTGAAAAAATAGTCATTAAACTATCCATAAATTAATTCTAGTACGGTCCAGGACTTTGAAAATGAGTAGCAACATGCCTTATTGAATTTGAAAAGAACTGCAAATCACATACTGTTCATAAGTAGAACTGCTATCAAATAAAATTAGGATAAAGGAAAAGATTATTGAAATGAAGATAAGGAATATAGCTTGTTTAAAAAGTTATCCATGAATAACTACCTATCTGTACTAAAATACTATCTGTTGTGAGTTTAATAGGACAATGATATTAGTTATCAACATTACAGAATAGTTTTAGATAGACTCAAGCAAAATGAAAGAATGAGCAACAAAGGACATTCAATTTCTCATTTTAACAGTCTACACCTGCAATTTCAAGAGAACAAATGGTAACATATGCTTGGCATTATTTACTAGGACAACATCTCATAATGGAGGTAAGGAGGAGCTGAGAAAATGGTCTTGACTTACTAATGTGCTCAGAAACCACAACCTGAAATGAATGAACAGAAAAATACGGAAGTCAATAATGCCAACTGGATGATATCCCAATGGTGAGGAGAATCAGATACACTACCTTTACAATAGTATACACAACACTAATGAAAAGGAATTAAAGGAAATACGCAGAATTCTCAGGGAGCGAGCTATGAGGAAATGTTTCCTTAGTATATCTTCTGTGCCAAGCACTGTTTTAAGAACTGGGGGATATAGTAATAAATGAGATTACTCCATAAGTCCATCTTCTTATGGAATTATTTTTGGGTAGGCATGGGGCTGTGGGAGTGTAGAGGGATTTGGGAGTGGAGAATATAGCTAATAAACTACTAAATTACTACTTCAAAAGAACAAACAAACAAAAAGGAGCAAGATAATTTTAGATAGTGGTAAGTGGAGAAAGAAAACAAAATGGGATGAGAGTAAGAGCAATTTGGGTATTCGAACAATGTTTTAGGAAGTAAGAGTATTATAATTGATTTTGCAAGCATAGTCCAGATTAACTTTAAGAGCATACAAATAATTGGGGACTTAAGCCCTGGGAGTAACTTAAGGTGGTAAAAATGAATAGCAAACTGAGTCACAAGAATAGAAGCTGAGCCTTCTCAGGTAGGTACTAAATATATTATATATTCTAGTTCCTACTCATTCTTTAGAATGTATTATCCAGAGGCAGGGGGATATAGAATGAGAGTCACTAGAAATTTTGTGGAATTTAGGAGTAAATGTTAAAATATTGAATTTAAAATATCAATGATCAATGGCTTTATTTGGCATATTCTAGTTTTAGTAATTCAACTTCTTTTCTTCCACATTTCCATATTATAATCTAGGCACTGTACTAAGATTCTTCAAAAAAAACGATGTGAAAGCTCTTAGGGAATTTATTAATCAGTATAAATGAACGATTACTAATATTAGAACAAAACAAATAGCATAGGGGAAATACATAGCGTTGTCAGTATTTAAGTGAGTTGTGATAAAGAGAAACTTTGAGATGTTCCATATTCGTAAAGATTGAAACATGACTTCTAAAACATTTCTGAAGTGTTTTATACAGTCAAATAGGAAACATGCTAAAAGTTAAGTATGGGCATTTGAAAGATTCATAAACATCAGTCACAAATGATTTATTCTGACATGGGAACATGCACATGGGATAAAGTACATTTTGAATGTTTGGAATATGTGGTTAAATATAGGGTTTATTCTTTTTCTTATATGAAGAATTAATAACCTAAAAGCGTGATTTACTTACCAAATGGATTTTAAATATTTTGTTCAAAATATTCAATTACTAACTTTGCCATTATAGTATCTATAATTAAGAATAAGGAATAGGAATGTAAAATCTAACATTTCTCCAAAGACTATTATATAAAATGTTTGTGAAAATACAGCAAGATCAAATATTACATTAATAGGTTCTTGCTGAGGATCATTCTTCTAAAGTAAAAAACTTGTTCTCCTGTGAGGGAACTTGAAAAATAGTTCTAATGACTAATTAACTGATTAATGTGCTCTTTCTTTTCATTTTTTGACAATCAGTGTCCACAACTTAAAAGCCCTATTTATAAAAATTATTTCTCAAATTATAATTTTACTAAAAATAACACATAAACATAGACATCGTGGTGTCAATAATATCTCCTAACTTTTATTTAATTAAATGTCCTATTTATGCAATTTCATGTACAATACTTACACTAATTAGATAGAATATGTGACTAGATCTTGCTGCTATATAATAAAAGACCTTAATGTATTTTAGACAGAAAAAAAGGAAATAATCACCCAAGCTTTGCTTTAGGTATTTTAAAAAGGGATAATGGTATCTTAAAAAGAGATCAAACAATACGGAACAATTAAAGGTAGTATTTTCCAAGGAATCTTTCTGGAACCAGTGTCTGTGGATACTCTCTTAGAAAACACAAAAAGTAACTATACCTCTTTTGCATACAACATAGGAATTCCAACATTGTAATATTATCAGTAATATTATCTCATAATGATTATCAGTCAGATTATCTTTGAAAACATATTATAAAAATTGTGATGGATAAGAAACCTAAAGTCAATAAAGTTGATAGCAGTGACATGAGTTAAGACGGCCTTATATTTCTCTGGCCAGACAAGTTGGTCAGTTACCAATGTACCTCCTTTTTCCTACTACTTAAATCTCTGGAAAGCAGTGGTAAGTCAATTTTTATAGAACAATGAATTACGTTATATATGATGATAGAGGAAGCTCCTGAAAGGTGGTCTCAAAATATCTATACAACTATTATCAACTCCAGCTGAAATCATTAGGTGAATGTTGATAAGGAACTTTATAACGGATAGATTAGGCTGACAACTCTTGAATCTTACAGTCATTCTTCACATCACTAAAACTGAGATAATCTCATACCATGTATTACCCAATGTGGTACAGTATGAAGTATACACACTACAATAATATATTATTGGAGGAAAAAAAAAAACACAACAAACCTCTGAAACTAACTACCAGTTTACAGACAATATGGAGGATAAAGGCTCATGTTAAACTATGCTATGAAGTTGTTAGCAACCAAATTCAGAGTCTGGAAAATTCTGGAGTACACAATTAAGCAGCACCAACTAACAAATGACATGAGAAAAAATATAAGTGCAGAATGATTCTAGAGTAAAGGAGATTTAAAATACACAAAAACCAAACAAAACATGTGACACAACTCATTTTGATCCCGATTCCACTATCAATTATAGAAGACGTTTTTGAGATAATCAAAAAACATTAGAGATAGACTAGGTATTAGATGATATTGTAGAATTCTTGTTTATTTTGTAAGGTGCTAAACAAAATGTCCTTATTCATTGAGATATACATAGAAATATTTATTGGTGGAGTGATGTAAAGTCTGAGATTTGCTTACAAAGAAAACTGGACAAACACATAAAGAAAAAAGTTTGTGTATGTGTGTTATGGGGGAAGAGGGATAAATGAAATAATGGCAAAACATTAAAAACTGTAGTAGGTAAAAGAGGCAGGAAAAGGACACCCCGCCCCCCACCAGGTCTCAATCTTGAAAACCTATGAGTATCTTGTTATATGTCAAGGGATAATTAATGTTGCAGATATGTTTGCTTATCAACTGACCATAAAATGGACAAATTTTCCTGAAGATCCTACAGTGAAGAGGGGAGTGAATCAATGCAATCATAAAGGTTTTTGTAAGTGGAATAAGAAGGCAGAAGGGGTAGAAACAGGGAATTGGCAATATGAAAAGGATTTGGCCTGATGTTGCAGGCTTATGACACCACAAGGCTGTAGGCAGGCTCTAGAAGCTGGAAAGACAAGAAAACAGACTGTTCCCTAGAGTCCAGAAAGGGAATCTGTCCTTATTTTTAGCCCCCTGAGATGCATTTCTGAATTCTGAAGAACTATAGAATAATATATCTGTGTTTTAAACCACCACGTTTATATATTTTTCTTTTACAGCAGCAATAGAAGAATAATGTACTAGGCTATGGGTATATGGGTTTCATTATTCTCTTTACTTTTGTGTTAACTTGAAACTTTCCATAGTAAAATTTCAAAAAATATATTAATATTCTGAAAAGAATTTTCCATAACCAATTTTGTGATTAAAGTCCAGTATCAAAAAGCTTAATTTAAGGATATATGAAATCTAACTTAAATAATATGACTAGTTATGAAGATGTTCTTCATATATAATCAAAGATGTTATAATTTGGTATAATTATTTGAGCAATACTGTACTGTTAAAAAATAGGAAAAAAAGCGTGCAGTGTCTTCATAACATTTGAGATGTCACTTTGTAAACACAAACTATGTTGAAAACCACATGATGACATCACCAATTAATAGATCAGGGAAGATGGTACATACCTTTTTTGACCTTCTGTGTTAAGCTTTCACTGTTAATTTTGGAATTTTGCAAGTGAGGCATAGTTATAACAATAAATCCCTCTATAAACACCACATTTTTAGACCAAAAAGTCAAAGAGTGATAATCTATTATTGTCTTAAAATGTAATTTAAAATTGTATTTTATTCAGTAGAATTATATTCACATGAATATTTTTATCTGCCTTAAAGGGAGATGGTGACTTTCGAAGGATGGGGATTTTTTTTCTATCATCTGAAAAACAATTCCCTATATCCTCAAAGAAAATTAATTTTGTTTCAATGCACTTAAAAAAAAAGACTACTTCACAGTATAAAGAATATGAAGATTACTTAATGAAATTTCCCTCTAAAAATCATTTTAAAGTAATAGTAATAAGGGGTGCCAAGCTTTGGTACAGCATAGGACTCTTGATCTCTGGATCTTGAGTTTAAGCCCCACTTTGGGCACAGAGTTTAATTTTTTAAAAAATAAAGATAAAGTAATAATAAGAAAAGGTGACATAGAAGCAAATGATTTCCAGTGTTTGGCCTGTATATGTGATTCTTGTTCAATGATGTAACACTATCAGAGAGAGCACTGAGCTGATGGGGTTTTGGAATGTAGATGAGGTTCAGTGGGGTGGAGTCTGGAGGTGACGACCAAGAAAGAATTCTTGAGACGTCTTTAGTGCAAAATGGTGGTTTTATTAAAGCATGGGGACAGGACCCTGGGGAGAAAGAGCTGCTGCACAGGGGTTGTGAGGGGTGGCTGATTATATACTTGGGAGTTGGGGGAGGTAAGAGAAAGGGAGGTTTCCAAAAGGGTTTTCATATGTTAAAAAAGACCCTCAGGATACGGGGGCCTGGCTATATCAAGCTAAGGTTGTTTTTCCCTCTGGCAAGGCATTAACATTAAGATAGTTGGGAGATTCCTGGAAGAAAGTCACACGTGTCTCACCCAGGAGTGGGGGGTGGAGGGAGGTTGCAGGGTGTCAGCTTGTGCTTTGTCCTCAGCTAGCCTTCTGCTCCCTCATCAGAGCAAAGGGCAAATGCTTCTCTCCTTATTCTATGAAACTTGCAAGAGGCATAATATTTCTTTTACATCAATAGTCCATTTCACTTATGTAAAAGAGGAGAGGGGAAGAGAGAATGTCAAATTAAGTCACGCAAAATTAATATGATGGTAAAACTGGAGAGAATAGGTGCATTTTTTCAACAGAGTAGGTATTTGTGAGACCCCATATTTGCTTTTATGGCAAAAATTAGAAAATGGTCAAGAATTACTTTGAGAGTAGGTATTTACCTCAACTATGAGCTAAAGAATCAATTGGATTATTTCATAGCTGTTCCTTCACAACTTGTCTACACTGTGCCTACAGCAACAAGTGCAAGTGATGATTTTGCTATTATTTTCAACATTCTTTAAGGGTAGAGATAAATATATGAGTGTCTACCTCAGAAGGAATATTTAAAGCTTGTTTTTATGTCTGCACTAATCCTGTCCTGTACTTATTTTTCCAGGGAATTACTAGGGAATTGAATTATTTTGCTTCAGAAATTAACCCTGAAGGGCTACACAATTCTTGGGCAAAACTGGCTGGTAGCTTATTAGCATAGAAAAAAAAACCAACCAAAGAAAACTTCAATGTGCAAATAAAACACTGATGAGTGAAACAATAAAATGGTGAGAAAGGCTACTTCTTATCCATGGGGAAACACTAAGGGCCAAGTGTGCTGAGTTTCATGCTAATATAAAATTGGTTCCAACAAAATACCCAGTTTTATAACCTAACAAATAAGCCAACTTATTTAAATGGTCTAACAGCAGGGGGAAAAAAAAAGAATGCCATTCAAGAAACATCTGTTTAGAAGAAAAGTCTGGAATCATTAAAAATGTATTCATTATAAGATAATTAGTAGGAATGAAATCAATACTGACTTGCCTCAAAGATATGATTTTAATACATGTGGCAATAAACAGTGACTGCTGTGAATAAGGCTTGTGCTTCTTATGCTAAATTAATATTTGTATTATTTATTATTGAATGACATAAGTGACAGAAGACTCTCATAAGCCAATTCAAGATTAAGGAAAGTATTTCATCATGTTATATACACAATAAGAGGAAAAATAAAAGAAAGAGATTGAGAAAAGAGAAATTTAGACCTGTTAAAAGATAAACTGAGGAACATTAAAACTTTTGAGAGTTTATTTAAACAAAAATCTATTAGAATTGGGCAACACCAAACCAGAAGGGGTTATGAGTGCTTCAGGAACTCCGGGAGAGACTTTTATAGAGAAAAGGCAGAAGCAAGGCAAGGAAATTATTGATTGACTATAGCTTAAGGACTAGTTGACTGTCAGTGATTGATTGTCTTTAGCATTTTCATTTCATAACCTTCAGGCATTTATAGGTTTAGATTTTAGTTTGCTTACATAGGCCATCATTAGAGCATCAGAACCACATCAGTCTAATGGCCCCATTGTTTAATTAATTTAACCATTCCCCTTATTTGGTCATCCTCTCATACATGAGAGGTTAACCAAAAATTTGGTTATTAGTGCCACTCTCAGTCCCCATCACAGTTAAATTATTCTTGTCTTATTGTGAAACTCATAGATTATGATGTCAGACTCATGGGAGAATTGTTTAGGCTGTTCATCTCATTGTTCATCTTGTTTCTGTTTCTCTAAGCACAGTGAGATCATCTGATGTACTGCTGATAGCTCTGAACATGCATTTAAGAACTTTGACAGACCATAATGTACCAGGGAGACTACAATGGTAAGTATTATTAGGGTAATACCAAAAGACTGACATGCACTCCTTAGCTAGCGCTTCTATGAACCAAGCCCGTTGGTATTAAATAAATCAAAGAATGTACCTGAAGGGGCATCAAGCTGTTGTAGCCAAGTAGCTTGTTTCTTATATTTGCTATAGTACCAGAGATGATCTAGGTACAGATGGAAGCATTTGCTATGGCACAGGCTCCTTGTTCAGCCAATAAGCATTTTAAAGCAATTCTATTATCTAAAAATAACCTTAGCAAGAAAGTCTAGGGACTTTTGTTCTTTTATGGCCTTAGCAGTAGATTCAACACAAGGATTAAGGAGCACTGTCTTCCCTTTATTAACAAGAGAAAAAGCAAGGAGCAAAAAGGCAAAAGGAATAAAGGTTTCATACTGGAAATGAAAATCTTATCCTTGATCTTGGGAGACCTATTTACCTCAAGATGTTTTCTACTCCTGGGAGGAAACTATTTTAATCTAGATCTCCAGCTGGTTCCAAGAGCTGGGCAGAACCCTTCTTAACTGGGGCATGTGGACCCAAGGTTCAGGTTCCTGAAGTTTGGTTATTACCTGGGTAGTGAGAAGGACCTGGTATGGTCCCTTCCAAGGAAGTTCAAGGGCCATTTTTATTCTTAACTGATTCCAAATCACAAGGGTGGAAGAAAACTAGAAACATTAATTTGGAGAGATATAGCCAGATATTTGAGGAAACTAGAAGAATCTGGGATCCAGCTTGGTTTGCAGAGACAATGAACAGACCTAGAATCTGATATCCACAAGATTGTTATAATTTTCTATTGAAACATAATTTTTTACTCTATAATCACCGTCATTTCTATCAAAGATAATCACAGTAAGACTAATTTGTTTGCAAAATAAGTCAAGTCTCATTAAACTTGTAAATATTATTTACACAAGTGCATCAAGAATAGTGATTGACCACATAGGCTCTTTTAAAGTCTACTTTGCTGTAAATTTTCATAAGGTATCTTAGATTGGACTTTTAAAAGCCTCTCCAGTCTAAGTCAAGCCCAGAACCCACCATCAGATTTCACCACAAGTACTTATAGATTTGGGTGAATTCCTCTCTTCTTGTGGTCCCCAAGATATCCTAAGGTTACTGGGCCCACCAGGGAGCAACCTTCCTTACTCACCTGGTAAGGCTCCCAGGAACCTTGTACATAAGGTACCAAAATAGTTTTTCCAAGGGGCTTTTAATGGCTCCATTAAGTCAACCTTAGTTTCTCAAAACTATCTGGTCATATCTGATTTCACACATATTCTCAAATATGACATTCCAGTCAAGCCTTAGTAACATAACCAATGTTTCCAATTGTGTGTGTGATTTGGGGAAGTTATTAGAATGTCAAAAAGATCCTATTTGGCTAAATAGGATCTCAGATCATTATGAAACAATACTTATCTATTTAACTAAAGTGACAACAGAAAATTTTAAAGGCAAAAATAGGTTACACAGTTGTGAAAAAAACGCAGTTCTTTTAATATTGAGAAGACTGGGTTTTCTTAAGTAATGAAAGACCTCAAAAAGACAATGTGAAATATAGTAAATTACTTTGGCAAGACACAAAATCTTTGCTTTCCATGTAGATTGTCCAAAAGGTAAGAAAACAGAAACAGAACACATATAAAAGAACCAAAAAATTTCACAATCTCTTATCAAGAGCAGACCAATGGTACAAGAAACCATACTCTTTTTTTTTTTTTTAAGAGGGAGAGAGAGAGAAAGAGATAGAGGCAAGGGGTAAGCAGAGGAAGAGGGGAAGAGAGAGAGAATCAAGTGGACTCCACACCCAGCACAGAGCCTAAAGTAGGGCTCCATCTCACAACCCTGAGATTATGATGTAAGCTGAAATGAAGAGTCAGATGCTTAACCAACTGAGCCACTGAGGTGCCCAAGAAAACCATCCTTTTAACAAAGAGATAACCAAATTCTAATTTTGTACCACGGCACTTTTAATATTAAAGCTCATTCTTCAAAAACATAAATAAATCTGTTCCAATTTTAGTTATCTTGACCACACACAAAATTCCTTATCCAAGATTCCTTTTCTACAAACCTTCTAAAATTTTTAAATAATCCATTCGAGTTTCCTTTCATCCTTATTATTTCTAAGTAGTTTATTTGCATATATTGATTAGAATTCTGAATGCTTAGAATCATTTATTCCTAGTGGAAACTAAGAAATAAGCAATTGTGGAATGTCTGCAGCCTGTAGATTGGCAAATTTATAAGTACATTTCACAATTTCTAGAAATATATTTTTCTTCATAGTAAATTATTCAATGTGACACAAAACATGTTTACTAATAGACCCAAATATCTTTAGTTCCTCTGTAAAAGAAAGCCAAAAGTGAATAAACCTGTGTCCAGTAACTAATGTTTCAGTATTTTATCTTATTTGGAAATGATCTTGCTTTTCAGTGAAACCTAGGTGGAATAAAAGTATTGTATTTAATGCTGATATCTGTAAAAACATGACTTGTTTTTATTAAACCAACAAGCTCATACTAGCTTTTTTTTTTACTGAACATTATCCTAGATCACAGGAACTTGAAAAACATTTTGGTTAGTTTCTATATTTCTGAGAATATACCTGATTTGTATAAATGCTTATTTGTTTCTAAGCCAATTAAATAGAGCGCTTTACAAGTTAATTTTGGCAATAACATCCAGCGTGAGAAAAATATCACACATCTATCTATAATTTACCTAAACAGACATACATACTATTTTACAATATCTGCAAGTCCTATGAGAAAAATAGGGGACATATTGCTATTGGTATAAAGGATAGGTGGGTTTTGAATGGTTTCTAGAGCAACATTTGTAAAGACTCCATTTGTAAGACAAATACAGTTGTTTTTAATTCCCCAAAGAATTTGATTGCAACCTGAATGATGTAAAGAAACTGATTCAGCCATCCAACTACATTATCCTCAATTTGCTTCTTTATACCAGGGAGATCTTCAACTAAGATGGAAATCAAAAGATTCCTATGTTCTTGATTTAGAGGTGCATTTGTTTGGAATGTTTTAATAAATCCTTCCACAATGGCTTCAGAATGTTTTTCTTTCCCTTTGGGTACATAGTTTCATTAGGAAAGAAGGCCTAAAAGTTCCCATCAGGTTCTGAATATCAGCTTTCAATCTGGCCAACATCTGACCATAGACCTACTTTAAGAAAAAACAAAAAGAAAAAACAAAAAACCCAAAAACCTCTTGAATGTCTTGCAGGTTTCAGCCACGACAAACAGTAAATATTCTTAGCATGGACTCCCAAAGGTAACCAAAAGAAAGACTTGGACAATTTCCCTGAGAGGTGAAAAAGAGTGGTAATGAATAAGGGACAGGCAGGGCTAGGTAGGGAGAGATAGGTAGGGGGCCATGGGATCAGGCTCACAAAATTCAAAATGTGGGAGATGAAAGGAAACCAGAGATAAAGGAACAAACCAGACCAACCTGTCCTAGGTGTCAGAGGTGGGGTCTTGTTGTAACAGCTACTTGTGACCAACCAAGAATTACCCGGATCCTAAAAAGGAAGTAAGCCACTGAAGGTGCTATCACTAGTCCTTACTCAATGGTGCTATCAATAGAGATGTTAAAAAGATTTAAGTTCCCAGGTTAGCTTTCTATAAAAGACCATCCCTAAAAGCCCTCAGTGGCAACCGTGTCAGGACCCCTCGCACTCCTGAGAGCTTTTTTTCTGTATCCTTACTCAATAAACTTCTATCACTTTACTCACTCTCCGTTGTCCCCGAGAGTCATTCTTTGACTCCGTGAGACAAGAACCTAGCTCTCCCGCATCAGTAAGACCCTTGCTGCAAACGGAGTGCTACCCACATTTGTGTCTGGCCATATTCTGGGGATTCCCCAACCAGATGGTTGCCATGCCTAGTTCTCAGCACAAAACGAGACAAACTACATGCAATAGCTGTCCCTGGGAAAGAAAGCACCAGGAACTAATGTTTTCGTTTTTGTTTTCCTGCCAATCTGAATTTGGAAAGGAAGAGACAACGTGAAATTTTATCGTCCTCTTTAGCTAGGCCCCACAGAGGTCTGGGAGCGCTGACCGTGTTAAGAATTCTTACCTTTTGCCAGCTTCTGTCAGTTTTCCCAGGTTCCCATCTCCAGGCTTTGCAGCCAGTGAACTGCCCCAACAGTTTTCACCTTCACCGGAAACTGTAGAGGAGGTCCAATTTAAATCGGACCCAGTCTGACCCCGGAAGGAGTCTGGTTTCTATGTGGGACCCAATCTGATCCCGGAACCAGTTCCCGGAACCGGTGCGGTTCTGTCAGACCTGTCCAGCCCTATAAAACCAGCCCGGTTTTCAAGTCAGACCCAATCTGACTGTGGTGGTTTCTGGACCCAGTCTGGAAAAAGCAGTTCTCAAAGTTTGAAAGCTCATAATGCAAAAGCTACAGAACTGGGATCCAGAATCCGTCAGATACTCCCCCACCTGCTCCAGCCACCTTGAGAAAGCGGCGTGCTCAAGCGGCTGCTCAGGTACCCAAGCCTTGTTGCTGTTGCTCCTGGGAGCCCTCGGGGATCCCCCTAGGTTCCCTCTTCTGATTCCAGAACTACTAAAAGAAACTGAGCCATATTAAAACTTTTAAGGGAGGTTTTTTTTGTTTTTGTTTTTGTTTTTGTTTTTTAGCAAAAATATTAGAATTGGGTACCGCGAAACAGGAAGTGATTAAGAGTGCTTCACAGATGGGGGCAGTTTATCAGAGCGAGCGAGAGCTCACAAGCGGGGGGAATGGCAAGCAGAGGGAGAGGGAGAAGCAAGTTTCCTGCCGAGCGAGGAGCCGCAGGTCAGGCTCGATCCTAGGAGCCTGGGCTCATTACCTGAGCCAAAGACAGAAGCTTAACCAACTGAGCCACCCGGGTGTCGCATAGGGGAGAGACTTTTATTTTTTTTATTTTTTATTTTTTTAAAGATTGTATTTATTTATCTGAGAGAGAGAGAATGAGAGAGAGAACGCGAGAGGAGAGAGGGTCAGAGGCAGAAGCAGAGTCCCCGCTGAGCAGGAAGCCCGATGTGGGACTCGATCCTGGGACTCCAGAATCATGACCTGAGCCGAAGGCAGTCGCTTAACCAACTGAGCCACCCAGGCGCCCCTAGGGGAGAGACTTTTATAGAGAAAAGGCAGAAGCAGTGTAAAGAAATTATTGATTGGCCATAGCTTAAAGCCTAGTTAGCTGTTTGTGATTTGTTGTCCTTAGCATTTTGGTTCGGTAAGCTCGAGGCATTTTACAGGCTCAGAATTTGGTTTGCTTACATACACCAGCACAGTATTAGATTCACATCAGTCTAATGGCCACCTTGTTTAATTAATTTAACAGATAAAATTCAACATTAGTTCCCCTTCACTGGCTTTAAAAGTAGGATTCAGATTTCTGCTTCAGTCAGTTCTAGTCTGAATAAATTTATAGCAAGCAGTAAAGGTAAAAATATTTTTAACTTCTGGATATAGGTGACTGTAGTAGCTATATTTTATTTTTTGTTGTTGTTTTCTGAATTTGGTCATCTTTCAAGAAAGAAAAAAGGTAAGCACACACACACATACACACCAAAATGGTATTTTTATTATAATCACCTCTGTTAATATGTCATAATTTTGACTTTTTGTGAGTGAAATTGAAACAAATTATTTAAAATTATACTTTAGTTTATTCCACAGGAATAGAAATGTCATCAAATTAATAGAGGACAAAGGATGAGAACGTACTTTTAAAACTGCTCATATTAATGTGTCAGTATTAGTAATTCAATTTTTATTTAGAAATCCCATATATAGGCTCTATATAGTAGCAGTCAAAATGATTCTAATGAAGCCAGCAATGATTCTTCTTAAAAAATATAACTAACTCATATATACAAATGGGTTGTCATCTTTAGTTTTATAATTACATTTATGTAATAAAGCAGTATTTTAATACCCACATTGAAGGCTGCCTTTCACTATTAAGGATAGGTTTGATTCATATTCATATTCAAAAGTCTTTTGAAGTCAGGTCTACATTCATGTTACAAACAAACTGCAGCTTCAGTGTTGGCTCCTTGATGGACAGGAATGAGACTCTCTATTGTTCATCTTTCAAACTAGAGAAAAACTGGAAAAATAATTCACAAGTAAAAACTCATTAACTTCTCCTTGACTTTTTTAAATTGAATGATCAGTTGAGGTCCAACATTTTTTACCAAAATAGATAGCTTTATAATAAAAGAAAATGACTAATTGTCCTATGTTCGTTAAAACAAGGATTGTTCTCATGTTCTTATGATGAATGTTCTATATTCGAACACTACTTTTTTGATTAGTAATACATTATATACATTTTACATTTATTAATATTTTGGGTTTTTTAAACTATTTTTTACTATTTTTTAGTCTTTATATACCAAAATTGCTCTACCAATCCCTATTCATGAAGACTAGGATGTCTGCAACTTTTCACATACTAGAACTATGATTTTTTATGTATTTGTCCATGACCTATATAAGATAATATACCTTAATGACAAATATATAAAATGACACATACATAAAATATATGACAAATATATAAAATATATGACAAATGTTTAAAAATGTATGAATATATATGACAATTATATAAAATATGACAAATATTTAAAAATATATGAACAGTATGTATAAAAATTATATGATTATTGCTTTAAGAAAAATTCTTAGACGTGCATTATTCAGTCAAAAATTTTAAACATTTTAAGATTTTTTAAAAAATGTAGACAACATTCTTTTGAGGTTTTGTACCATTATATTTTCACCAGACTCTAAAGTAGAGGAGGACTGAGTTTGGAAAAAGATACAAATCTTTTTGAAATAATGAGTAAATATTCATCTAAGCCATCATAATGAGATGTGTCAAAAGAGAGGTTCAGATTAATGATATATAAGTGTTGGCGCCCTTAGCATATTGTTCATAATCAAAACTGTTAGGGTGGATAATGTCATCTAAGTAGATTAGCCTGAGGAGAAATGATTTGGGGTAAAGTTCTAACGAATTTCACCATGTATAGTTAAGCATAAGAGGAGGAGTCTTTAAGGAGACAGAGAAGGAAAACCCATAGGTGTAGGAGAAAAATCAGGAAACTATAGTGTCACAGAAACCAAGAAAGAACTCAAGAAAGAAGAAATCGTAAGCAGTATCAGCCAAAATTTATCCAACATTATAGAAGTTAATGTAAGCTACCTGGAAAATTGTACAAAACTGAAGATAATGAGGGTTAGTGGACAGAATGAAAACAAAAATAAGGAAATTATGTTTTGATAAGTTGATATATAAAAATGTAGGATGCCATTGAAATTGTTACAGGGTATAAATTTATATAAAGATGCTTATGCTTAATAAGTTTGAATATTCAAGGAAGATATGGATTGAAAGCATTCCTTGGGTTTGGTGACATGATGTTGACTATGATATTCATGAGAACAGTTTTAGTAAAATGGTAGGATTTAAGTTTCATAGGAAGGGTGTTGTAGAATAAGAGAGAATAAGTGGGAGATAAGTATGTAGAATTTATTTTTAAAATTTGACTGTGAAGAGATGGAAAGAATAAAAAAAAATTGTGGTCAGCAGTAGTCAGAAGTTCCCAATAAGCTTATAAAACATGTAGTAAAAATAATAGATTAATTAAAAGATTGTGGTACTTAGATGTCAGAATTATTGGAGGGTGTGGTCCTCAAAGACATGGAGATGATGGACTTGAGAATTGGTTATGCATTTTTGTGGAATAGGAAATTATAGAAGGATGGTTTAGGATCTTGGATAGAAACTGCAGGTAGGTGCCAAAGAATGAAGCAAATGTGTGTCTGTGTGTGTCAGGGGGTGAGGGGTTAGGCTGGGGATAGTGGTGATGCAAGAGATTAAAATGGCAGCTTGGGCACATAAAAACAAAAATACTTTAGGCAAATATACTTTATTCCTTTGTGATAGTAATATTTTCTAAGTCATTTGATCTGAATGAGATTTAGCCTTCCTAAAGATAAGTGCATAATATTCTATTTTCTCCATAAATAAAAAGAACTGCACAAAGATAACACCCATTATAGAGCATACAGTGGTTAAAGATTATCTCTGATTCTTTGTATAAATAGTAGATAACGCTGTTAAATTGAGTATTGGATGAACCCAGAGTTAACAGTAAAAGTTTAGTTGGAAATATGTTGCTTCTAAAGAAACATCATCATTTAATTTTCATTTCTATTTGAAAAGTATTAGAATAAGCAACAATTATAAAAAATCACCATGGTGTTACCTTTTTTTTTTAATTTTATTTTATTATGTTATGTTAGTCACGATACATTACATCATTAGTTTTTGATGTAGTGTTCTATGATTCATTGTTTGCGTATAACACCCAGTGCTCCATTCAATACATGCCCTCCTTAATACCCATCACCAGGCTAACCCATCCCGTCACCCCCCTCCCCTCTAGAACCCTCAGTTTGTTTCTCAGAGTCCATAGTCTCTCATGGTTCGTCTCCCCCTCCAATTCCCCCCCTTCATTTTCCCTTCCTACTTTTTTTTTTTTTTTAACATATATTATTTGTTTCAGAGGTACAGGTCTGTGATTCATCAGTCTTCATGGTATTAACTTTTATCTCAAAATCATCCCAATTATGGGTCAGATATTGAGCAGTACTCAGTTGCTATCATCACTACAGTCTGTTTGACAGCAGTGAGATTGCAGAAGACAGATAAAAAGCTTGTAGTCCTCTTATTAGACACACTGAAGGGTTTTATTGTAACATAAATAAATTCTATCATTTATGATTTTTTAATATCTTCTTTCTTCCTAAATTGATAACCATTAGTGAACTTTTAATGAAAAAGCATGTTCTATTATTTTATATTATCATTAATTTCTCAAACAAAATGCCAGACTACATTATACACTACCATGGTTTACAAACCAGCTTCAGATATAAAGCACACAACATATTGAAGCTCCTTTAATACTCCCTATCCCATTTTCTTTCCACATTATTCATCCCTACACAGAGGCTATTATCATTAATTTTACATTTCCACATGTATTCTCAAACTTTTAATACATATGTATGTATCCATAAACATTTTATATTTTTGTATTATAAAGATTTTATTTATTTATTTCATATATGGAGAGAAAGAGAGAGTGAGAGCAAGCGGGGTGAAAGGTGGTGTTGGGGGGAGAAGAAAGAGGAAAGAATCCCATGGACTCCATGCTGAGCATGGAGCCCAATGTGGGGTTTGATCTCATCACCCTGAGATCACCACCTGAGTCGAAACCAAGAATCAAATGCTTCACCTACTGAGCCACCCAGGCCCCCCTGTATTATAGATTTAAAATTAAATACATTATAATAGTTTTGTATAATTTTTAGTTGATTCGTTTATGAAATTTATCTGTGTTGATAGTGTAACTCAAGTTCAAAATTTTCATTAATTAGCATTTTTTAATACTTTTATACCACATTTCCATTATAAATTCTTCCAGCAATGGATATTTGGTTTGTTTTCAGTTTTTTCAGTTTTGTAAATGATATTGTCATATTACTATACATGTCTACTTTAGCACATATGCAGGTATATCTTTTAAGCATATACTTTATATTTTATATATTATAATTTTAATAATATAATATGTTATACTATTTTTATTATAAGTAATAGCATGTAAATATAAAACATTAAATTATAAGGTATATGTAAATATAAAATAAAAGGTAAAAATTATAATTTTATTATATAAAAATAATTATAATAATAATCATTCATTTGTGGTTTGTAAAGAAGATACTCTGAATACCAAAACTTTCCATGTATGTAGCAAATATTTTCTAGTTTGTTACTTGTTTCTCCTTTTTTGTTAGCTATAGAAAAACAGATGTTTTTCATTTTAACATGGTTATAATTATCAGTTTTTTCCTATATGTTTTTGAGTCTAATTTAAAAATCCTTTTCAGGGACACCTGGGTGGTTCAGTCAGTTAAGTGTACCTGCCTTTGGCTCAGGTCATGATCCCAAGCTCCTGGGATCAAGTCCCACATCAGGCTCCTTGCTCAGCAGGGAGCCTGCTTCTCCCTCTGCCTGCACTCCCCCTGCTTGTGCAGGTTCTCTTTCTCTCTCTCTGACAAATAAGTAGTAAGTAAGTAAGTAAATAAATAAATAATCCTTTTCAAACCAAAATTTTAAAAATTATACATAAGTTTTAAATTTTGCCTTATATATTTCAGCCTTGAATTTACCTGCAACCAATTTTGAATTGTCTAAGGAATTTAATTTTTGTGTATATAGTAAACTAAGCACGCTTTATCAAATTGTTCAAACTTTGCTCTAATCCTAATTACTTGAAACCATATTTGCTACACAATAAACACTCATACATTTTTTATTCAAATTCCAGGCTTTCTATTCTGATCAATTAACATCTTTGTTTGGGGCGCCTGGGTGGCTCAGTCGGTTGAGCATCTGCCTTTGGCTCAGGTCATGATCCCAGGGTCCTGGGATCGAGCCCCGCATTGGGCTCCCTGCTCAGCGGGAAGCCTGCTTCTCCCTCTGCCTCTGCCCCTCTGCCCACTGGTGTGCTTTCTCTCTCTCTCTCAAATAAATAAATAAATAAATCATTGTTTATCCCAGTGTAATATAACACTTTCCAGTAACTCAAATTCAGTAATATTTTGACACTAAGGTAATAATTATGAACAAGACTATGTAACCAAAAAGTCCAGGTTTAAATTCAGTCTCCACCACTGTGTGAAAATGGACAAATTCTTTGTCCTCTGTGTGACTCTGTTTCCTCATCTACAAGATGGGGGTTATATTACTTATATAATTCTTGTGGGAATTAATAATATTTTAAATGTTAACATTTTAAAAATAATGTTGGCAGCTAGAAAGTACTATTTAAACGTAAGGATCATTATTATTATTCTTGATGTAGCAAATCATTTCTTTCTCCAAAAATTTTGGTTCTTGCCCATTCCACATATTTTTTAGCATGAGCTTTTCAAGTTTCATGAGTATAACCAGTTGGTATTATAAATGGAATTACACTAATTTTATCGGTGAATTTGGAGGGAAGTGGTATGTGTATGGTAGTGTTCCCATCCATTACATGGTACACGCTCCTCCTTCCCTGTCTTCTTCCTCCTCTTTTTCCTCTTTCTTCTTCTTGGTTTTCTGTAATGTCTTTCCATAAAATCATATATTCTCCACAAATATTTTTACACAGCTTTGTTAAATGTAGTCATCAACAACCTAATATTTTTATTTTTTTTAAATGTGATTTTTCTTCAGTTATGTTGCCTCTATTTTTGCTTCTGCCATGTGGAAAAATAATTCTTTTTGTATAATGAAGTTATGATTTATTGCACATTGACCTAATAAATTCAAATAATTGTCTGTAGAATTTAATTTTCTATGAGAATAAAAATATCTGTAAGTAATGAGAGTTTTTCTTTCAATAGCTTATACTTTTTATTTTTTTCTTACAATTTGCCTTACTTAAGGCCTCAAATAAAATACTGAAAAGCAGTAATGAAAACACTCAACCATGTCTTTTTATTTTTGGTTTTTAAATAAATATTTTAATTATTTGTCACTACTGTTTACTGATGGATTTTTAGAGGATACAGTTTACTCAGTTTGGAAATCTCAGGTCTATTCTTTTTCTACTTTCTTCTTTCTCATAAAAATAAAATAGGTGCTGAATTTCCTAATTATTTTATGGTTTTTCTTTGAGGCGTATATTCTATTAATTTACTAGATTTTTAGTTTTTTGAACTTTTCATAGTAATCTTGTTCTATTTATTTAACTTAATGGTATTTTGATCACAAAATGTGGTCTGTCTTTGAAAATTGCTAAGTCTTGCTTTAAGGCTTAAAATGTGGCCAGTTTTTAATATGAATAATAGGTTTGATGGATAATTTGTTGATATTGAATTCTGTTCATTCTTCATTGTTTTAAGACTATAATATTTGTTATTTATATTTGTCAAAAGATTGAGGGAGATGATGCTAAAATATGCAATACATATCCCAAATTATATTTTATTACAACATGATGACTCTCTGCTTGAAAATTTATTTGGTCTAATAGATAACCTGATTGTACCATTTGTTTTCATTGCTATTTGATTAGTATAATTGTCTTTTGTCTTTTTAATTCCAATCACTCTTTGACATTGTAATTTATTTTTATAAAAGGCACAAGGTTGGTTTCTGTTTCTTTTTATTTACTCCTATGAGTTCTGTATTTAACTAGAAAATTTATACCATTTACAGGTATCACAATTATAAATAGCTTTTGACTTTTTGCTAAAATCATATTTTGTAGCATCTTTATCTCTTTTGTTGCCTTCTTTGGATTTAATAGATTTTTCTCTTTTCCCCTTTCTTTTGGTTTTAAAACTATACACTCTATTTTTATTTATAAGTATTTATGCATAACACATCTATATATTAACATATATATATATGTATGTGTACACATATAGACACATTCAGCACTAGTTCTACCATCCTTAAGAAGTATATGGGCCATTAGAACTTAAGAACTTCTCAAAACTAAGAATTGTTTTCTGTCATACATGTTATTGCTATCTAATATTTTACTCATATATTATATTCCACACCCAGCATATATTGGATATTATTATCATTTTATATTGAATATGTTTAGATTGCATACACACTTACCAGTTCCTTTGCTCATTATCCCTTCTTTTTTTATTAGCTTACTTTATATTTCTTGAAGCAAATTTTTTAAACATTTATTAGTGAGGGTTAATAAGTACTAAACTTTATCAATCAACATTTGTCTAATTTTTTTAACTTTTCATTCTTAAATAAAAATTAAATAGATATAAAATTATGGATGATTATATTCTCAGCATTTGCAAGAGCTTTTTCCCCGGTGTTATTATTCTGTTTTTATTATAATCTATTATTGTAATTGATAGTCTGCTATCTGTCTAATTGTCATAATTTCTACTTAAACTGCCTTTCCTTTATGGCTGATTTAAAGCCTTTTGAGGGGTGCCTGGGTAGCTCATTTAGTTAAGCGTCTGCCTTTGGCTCAGATAATGATCCCAGAGTCATGGGATCCAGCCCAGCAGCCAGCTCATTGCTCAGCAGAGAGTCTGCTTCTTCTTCTCCCTCTGCCCCTCCCCCTCTCGTGCTCTCTCTCTGAAATAAATAAATAAAATCTAAAAAAAAAATTAAAATCTTTTGAAAGAGGAAATCTTTTAAATATGTTTTTTATTTTTTATTGTTTAAGGTAATCTATATGTCCAGTGTGGGGCTCAAACTCACCACCCTGAGATCAAGAGTCACATGCTCTACTGAGCCAGCCAGGTGCCCCAAAAGAGGGATTTTTGGAAGATGGTAACATAGCAGGTTCCTGAACTCCCCTTTTTTCACGAACACACTATATGTACAGCTGTACATAGGGAAATTATCTCTGAAATAAATCCATAAGTTTAAGTGCCTCCTACACATTGTTTGAATAAGAAAATACATTGAAACAGGTAGGAAAGCCTCAGTTTTCCAGATCAGTAAAAACTGAAAGAGTTCATCACCATTAGACTAGCTTTATAAGAAGGATTAGAGGCACTTCTTCAAGATGAAATGAAAGAGTCCTAATTAGTAAAAGAAAAATATACAAGGGGATAAATATATAGTTAAATTCAGAATAAATCGTTAAATATGTAGTTAAAGGTAAATATATACTTAAATTCAGAATAATATAAAGGAGCCAGGTATATCACTTATAAATCTAATATAAATGTTAAAAGATGAAAGTAGCAAAAATAACTATAAAATAATCTGTGCATGAACACAAGGAAAAAAACACATAAATTGTATTTTTTTATTTTGGTGTTTGGTATTATTTTTATTTTATTTTGGTGTTTGTGCGTGATAAAATGAGTGTGTGTGGTGGGGAGTACAAATACAGAGCTTTAGTTTGTGTTCAGTTTAAAGTTATCAGCTTATACCCTGCGACCCAGCAATTGCACTACTGGGTATTTACCCCAAAGATACAAATGTAGTGATCTGAAGGGGTACATGCACCCCAATGTTTATAGCAGCAGTGTCCACAATAGCCAAACTATGGAAAGAGCCAAGATGTCCATCAACAGATGAATGGATAAAGAAGATGTGGTACACACACACACACACACACACACACACACACACACACAATGGAATATTATGCAGCCATCAAAAAATACAAAATCTTGCCATTTGCAACGACGTGGATGGAACTAGAGGGTATTATGCTAAGCGAAATAAGTCAATCAGAGAAAGACGAGTATCATATGATCTCATTGATATGAGGAATTCTTAATCTCAGGAAACAAACTGAGGGTTGCTGGAGTGGTGGGGGGTGGGAGGGATGGGGTGGCTGAGTGATGGACATTGGGGAGGGTATGTGCTATGGTGAGTGCTGTGAATTGTATAAGACTGATGAATCACAGACCTGTACCTCTGAAACAAGATAGTAGGAAGGGAAAAATGAAGGGGGGGGATGTCAGAGGGGGAGATGAACCATGAGAGACTATGGACTCTGAGAAACAAAGTGAGGGTTTTAGAGGGGAGGGGGGTGGAGGGGATGGGTTAGCCCAGTGATGGGTATTAAGGAGGGCATGTACTGAATGGAGCACGGGTGTTATACACAAACAATGAATCATGGAACACTACATCAAAAACTAATGATGTAATGTATGGTGACTAACGTAATATAATAAAATTAAAAAAAAAAAGAAAGTTATCAGCCTAAAATAGACTGTTATAAGTAGTTTTATAGAAACAATGGTAACCGCAAAGCAAAAATGTGTAGTAGACACAGAAGATAAAGAGAAAAGAATCCCAGCCTATCACTATAGAAAATCATCAAATCACAAAGGAAAAAGTCAAGAGAAAGTAACAGAAGCTTTACAAAACAGCCAGAAAACAACTTACAAAATAGCAATAGCCCATACATATCAATAAACATCTTATGTAAATGGACAAAATTCTCCAATCAAAAGACATAGAACCTACATCAAGAAACAAGAAAAATCTCAAATAGACAAATTAACTTTATACCTCAAGGAATTAGAAAAAGAATAACAAAACCCAAGTTAGTAGAAGAAAGGAAATAATAGATGAGAGTGGAAATAAATAAGATAGAGACTAAAAGGATGAGAGAAAAAAATAGTAAAACTAAGAGCTGGTTCAAAATTAACAAACCTTTAGGTAGATTGAGGAAGGGGAAAAAAAGAGGATTCAAATAAATGAAAGAGGAAATATTACAACTAATATCACAGAAATAAGAATGAATTATAAGGGACTATGAACACTTATATACCTACAAAATGGACAACTTAAATGGATAAATCCTAAGAAATGACCTAACAAGACTAACTCATAAAGAAATAGAAAATCTGAATAGATTACTTACTAATAAAGAGATTTATTCAGTAATCAAACCTCCCAACAAAGAAAAGCCTAATACCAGATGGCTTCACTGGTAAATTCTATGAAACATTTAAAGAATCAATGCCAATTTTTCTCAAATTCTTTCAAACATGGAAGAGGAGGGAATACTCCATGCTTATTTTATAAGGCCAGCATTTCCTTGATACAGCCACTATGGAAAACAGCAAGGAGGTTTCTTAAAAAATTAAAAATAGAAATACATATGATAGAGCAATTCTACTTCTGGATATATATCCAAAGTAAATGAAAATAGAATCTTCAAGAGATACCTGCATATCCATGTTCCCTGCAGTAACATTTACAATAGTCAAGATATGTAAACAACCTAATTTTCTATCAAAGGATGCATAGACAAATAAGACATGGTATATATATTCGATGGACTATTATTCAGCCATGAGAAAGAAAGCAAACCTGCCATTTGCAATAACATGGATAGACCTTGAGGGCATTATGCTAAGTGAAATAAGTCAGAGAAAGCAAATACTGTGTTATATTACCCATACGTAGAATATAAAATGTAGAACTCATAGGAACAGAGACTAGCATGGTGGTTAGCAGGGACTTGAGGGTGGGAGAACTAGGGATATATTGCTCAAAGTATATAAACTTTCATGAATAAGTTCTGGGGATCTAATGTACAGCATAGTCATTATAGTTAATAATGCTATATTATATACTTGAAAGTTAAAAAAATATTTTTATCCTTGGTGCCTTAAAGTTTTATTACCATGTATATAAATATTCATTACAGATTCTTTGTGCTTTTTATATCTTGATTATTACATCTTTCATTGATTCTGGAAAACTATCACCTATCATTTCTTTGAATACTGTCTCCATTTTCTTGTCCATTTCTCTAGACCTACTATGAGCATTCTTAAACATTTTCTGTCTCTTCTGTGTATTTAATTTTTATTTTTTATCAATCTTCTATCTGTGCCAGTCTAGGTAATTTCTTCCATCTTTCTTTTGAGCTAATTAGAGTCTTTAGCTATATCTAAGCTGTTTATCTAATACATTGAATATATAATTTCAATAATCATATTTGTAATTTCAAGATGTTTTACTTGATAAATAATGTACTTAGTCATTTTAGGGGTTTACTTCTGTTATTATCGTCCTTCTCGTATTTTTATTTTCATTTTTATCTAATAAATTTCAAAATATGTATTTCCTACTCTCTATTCCAAAATTCCATCATATGAAAATTCTGGGAGCCTAAGTCTTCTCATTATTTCATTGTAGAACGTTCATTTTTGTGCTGACAAATTTTATATTGTATAAATATTTTTAAGCTTTATATATAGGAATTTTATACAGTCATGGTTGAGGGTCATTATACAAATAAGTTGTCTTGGTCTTCCTTGACGAGCATCTTCAAAATTATAAACTCATGAAAGAGCAGATCGTTAGTCTCAGGTTCATGGGTAGGTATTTTCCAACTGGAGCTCAGGATAAGCACATGATTTTTCTTGTTATATCCCGCTATTGGCAGTAGATCCCTCTCTGCTGGCATTATTCTGTCATTTCAGTTCTGACTTGTCATTTTCATGGATCCCCAAGGCCTCAATTTCTGTATCCATGCAGCCATGAAGATCCAAATTTTTGAACACAAAGATTAAAGAAGATTTTCAGGTTACCCACACATGTACTTCCAATTAACTACTTTGGTTTTGATTTCCTCTTCATTTTTGGCATCTGGGATTTTGTTTACTTGCTTGTGAACACATTCATATAACTGAGGGGATATTTATAATGTTTTTCCACCTAAGTGTCTTTTCCTAAGTCCTAAAGAGAGCATTCTAAGTGTCTTTTAGAGGGAGGTTATTTGGAGTATTTATTCTGCCATATTGCTTAACAATATCTCTCCATTTATATATAGGTGTGTGTGTGTGTGTGTGAACATTTTTCCTAATCAATAGGACCAGTATTGATTTAACTGTTGGAAAAAAATCACCACAGCCCATACATGCTAATATGCATTATTGGCTGAGAGGACACATAGGAAATTGAGAGCAATACATACAAAATGTACTATATGTGCTACATACAAGGTATGCTTTTTTTTTTCAGTTTATGCTCTGCAAAGGGCATGTAAGTATAATGCCTTCTTCCTTTAGAAATGGTTATGTAGTAGAAAATTTACAACTTCTAGTGGCAAAAGTGGTAAAAAAAGCCAAATGGGCTTAAAATGTCATTTTGAATTTTAACTTAAAGATTGTGTTTTAATTTAGGAATAAACTCATTGATTCTTAAAGAAGACTTTGGGAGGTAGGCACTGACTATATACGGAACAACATCTATAAAACTAAGATAAGGAGATTACCTGTACTTTCAGCTCTATAAAAAAGAATAAAAAGCCTTTTATGGATAGTACATAAATGAGTATTGGAATTCTTCTACAATGTTTAAATTAATTTTTTAAAATGGGGAGCATAATCTAAGAAAAAAAATAATATGGCAAAGATTAATATCTTACAATGACTACACAAAATTTCCCCAAGTGCTCCTTTATTTCTTTTCCATTTTCTTTTATTTTATTTCCATTTGCTCTTAAATTGCTAATCACCTAATTTCCAAAAGCCACAGTCAATTCTGAAGTCATTTACTAGCCTGATAGTCTGAGTATCATATGCCACATTACATAACTATATATGCCAATATAGTCAAAATCTTAATGAAACCAATTAAGCTGTCTGTGCTGTGGCTCTTCAGGTATCTTGTCTCTTTATTATAGAAGTCAATTTCATTTGTTAAGCCCTCTATAAATTTGAACTATGCCAAGGAATATTTAGCTAATAGATGTTTTATTGAGGTCCTGGGAAAATAAACCAATAAATTTTTCTATATTCATAGTTATTTTTCTACTTCCTTCCACCCTTTTTGTTGTTGTTCTACCCTACATTACATACAATTCAAGTTGGTTGATTTTTACTATTGTGAGATAAACTATAAACACAATATATAAAATATATGTGTCATTTATGTATTAATGAATATCCATATAACCATCACCTTCAAAAAAAAGAGCATTTCTAGCCCTTGAAGCGTCTGCATGCCCCTATCCCAAAATACTCCTTTCTGCAAAAATGATCACTCTCCTGATCTTGCTTTTTATTTTACTATGTATTTATCAATTAACAACATTGTTTTAGTTTGCCTGGTCTTGAATTTTAGCTTGCCTGGTCTTGAACTTTAAATAAATTAACCGACAATATATAAAATTATGTGCTTTGCTTCCTATGCAAAATATTGCCAGCTTATTTTATATTGTTGTATACTGACTGTATTAGAATTCTCCAGAGAAACAAAAACAATAGGATCTCTTTCTCTCTTCTGTCTGTGTGTCTCTACACACACACACACACACACACACACACACAGGTTTTGTTTTCTGGAGAACTTTAATATAGGCAGTATGCAACAATATGAAATGAAAGAGATAGGAAATAAGAGAGAGAGAGAGATTTATGACAGGAATTAGCACACACTGTTATGAAGGCTGAGAGGTCCCACAATCTGCAGCCTGGAAGCTGGAGAACCAGAAAAGCAGGTGGTGTAATTCAGTCCTAGTCCAAAGGCCAGAGACTAGGACAGCCAATGGTGTTAGTCCTTGTTTAAATCCAAAGGCCCTAGAACTAGGAATGCTGGCTTCTGAGGGCAAAAGATAGATGTCCCAGCTCAGGCAGCCAGAAAGTTCACCCTTCCTCTGCTCTTTGTTCTATTCAGGCCCTCAAAGGATTAGATGATGCCTCTAGCATTGGTGATCTTCTTTACCCAGTGTACTAATTCAAATGCTAATGTATTCCAGAAAAATCTTCAGAGACACACCCAGAAATGTTTTATCAGAAATCTGGGCATCTCCAGCCATCAAACTGACACATAAAATTAACCATCACACTGTCCATTGATTTTTGAGGGGATTCAAAACATCTAATCCCCAAAATACGCTACTGTGGCATATTGAATTTTTTGAGCTGAAGGCACCAGAGACATAGCAGATACCGGAAGAGCTCTCTGACCTCCCCCTTTCTACCTAAAAGCAGATCATAAAATTAACCATGAGAAAGGTGCCCTTTCTGGGCCAGGAAAAGAAAATTCTTATCACTGGAGACTGAGAAATGATGCAAAATCTACCTATTCAAACAAACCTTAAAATGACCCTATTTTCTATTAATTTCACCTATATATTTCCTAGTCACTTTGTCACAATTTACTGCCCGTAGTCCAGATATCTTTGTCTTTTCATTTCTCCACAAATTTATCATTTCTCTCACAAATTTATCATTTCATTTCTCCACAAATTTAAAAATGTACATAAGCTCTTGGTCCTAACGTCTTGTTCATGAAGACTCATTTGTGCACATAAAAATACTAAAATTTATATGCTTTTTTTCTGTTAATCTATTTTACGTGAGTTTAATTCTCAGGCCCAGCTACAGAACCCAAGAGAGTAGAAGGAAGTTTTTTTCCTCTATGTTTTATAATATAGTTTTATATTGCTTGAATATAAGAAAACTATACCCATTCTATGAATGGTGTACATATCTAGTTTCAGACTAGTTTGAAAAAATGTTCCCAAATAGTGAACTAGTGTGTACTTGTAGTGTTCACATTTTCATCACATTCACATTAGCATTTTCAGATCTGTTTAAGATCTGTTTAAGTATTTGCTAATCTGGTGGGTTTTTAATAAAATCCAATTGTGGTTTTAATTTGCATTTTTCTGTATATGAGTTGACATATTTTTCACATGAGTTTGAGAAATTTTAATGTCCTATTTTTTGTAATGCCTAGATTTAAAGTTCTTATCTTTATAAAGCATATTTGATAAAGAATATTTGATCAAGTTAGGTAATCAACCTATAGGGTTTGCTGGCTTTTCTATGCTTTTTATTAGACCCATCTATATCCATGTATTTAGTAGTTAAGGCATCTTTTGTATTCAGAACATTGAGGTAAAGTTTAGGAAATATGGCCGAATACAAAAGAAATAAAATATAACACTTAAGTGAGTAAACTTGTTGATCTCAGAGTTCATTAATAAATTTGAATTAATACTCTATACTTACTGAATAAAAATATTGAAGATGTATGTAGAGTAAGAAACTTATCTAAGAACATTGAAACTAGTTCAAGAAGTTTTCATGGAAAAATGTGTATTTGAAGTTAGGTTTGAATCTTCCAGCTTAAAAAATATATATATTGAGCACTAGCCAATCACCTAAGATTGTTTGAAGTAGTTAGAAAGGTAAGCTATGAAAAAAAGCCCTAGGGTTCTGGTCTTGCTATCCAATGTGCTCAGAAGATGAGATTATTGCAGATAAGTACAGATAAAGTAATGATTATAAAATAGAAAATATACATTAACTTTTTAATATACCCTGTATTATAGGAGTTCAGAGAAATGATCTATCTGTCGACAACAAAGATGAGATGATAGGTGTCCTTGTCTTTAAAGATGGGTAAGATGTGGACTGTCAAGAATCTCACCATGGGTAAATAGTATGGATAAATAAAGATGAGGCAGGAAGGATTTTGGCAGTGGAGAAACACTCACTGAACAGTCCTTCAAAGTAAACACTGTATTTGATACTCATGGCATATACATGAGTCCTAGTTCTTCAGGTATTTTAAATGCTCTTAATTTTACCTGGAGAAATCTTGGTGTTAGCTTAATGCTGGTCTTTAGTGTGGGGTGTGATAATACTATAATTGGAAAATTATCTCTAATGTCTTAAAACTAAATGTCTACTTTTCATGCTTAAAACAATTTTTTTTATTATTTCCTTATGTACATGCAATCCATTGTGAAGGAAAATGGGAATTATTTAATTAGTTTATTCAGAGAATGTAGTTAAAGTAGCAAAATCTTTGGAGCTAAAATTATATGGTATCCTCTCATTTTAAAAAACAGCATTGTCACTGTTTAAGAAAAAGTTATGATCTGGTAACCAGGGATTCTCAGTTCTCAGTGACTTTGACTGCACATTTGCTTTGTGTTTTGTATTTTGTATTTTCTGCTTGTTTTCTCATGCAAAAACATAACCTAGTCAACAGAGGAACTGCATTCTTTGGAACTTCAGAGTGACAAGTGAACCCAGGCTGATGGGGCAAACGCAGTTTAGACCATTGTTGGTCACACTGCCAGAGGAAAAACAAAGGTCTGGAGATTTGTCCAACCAGTTAAATATTAACCAAGAAGTGTTACAATCATTTACATAATGCTATTTGTTGGCGGAAACTTCTCAATTAGACCCATGCAATGATGAGGGTCAAGGAAGTGTACTAAGTGCCTGAAGGGTCAGGAGTAAGAAACATTTCATGAACAACACTAAATTTGCCCATTCTATTTGCTACCTCTTTACTTCATATAACTTAGATAAAATCTTTACCAATAGATGAACTTTTTGATTATTCTTTTATTTATTGAAATTGAATAAGCAATTGAACTTTTTCTGGTTAATTTTTCTTTATTACTTGATCAGTAATTTTATTTTTATTTATTTTTTTAAAGATTTTATTTATTTATTTGAGAGAGAGTGAGAGAGCAGGGGGAGGGGTAGGGGGAGAGGGAGAAACAGAGTCTCTGCTGAGCAGGGAGCCAGACACTGGGCTTCATCCTAGGACCCTGGGATCACAACCTGAGCCAAGGCAGATGCTTAACCAACTAAGCTTTTTTTAATCAAGGATTTTAGGTATTTTAACTTTGGATTTTAAATTCAGTGTCAATACAAGTAATAGCAAACATCACTTATCAAAATAATGGTATGTCTTTTAATGGCACAATAGCGACATCAGGATTAGAAGTAATTGCCTCAAAGGTTAATTTTTAAAGTGACCAAACATTAATTTGATGATCATCTATGATTTGCTAATTTCCATATTTAGATGACTTTTTCTTTAAATATAGTTCACTGATTTTATTCCAATTAAATATATCAATACCTAGCCCTTTCCTACCTAAATAAAATATTTAACCTTTTGATCATGAGAAGTATAAATAGTAACAAAAACATTCAACATCCTGAACAACAGTGGAGTCACACGTGTACCTGGTAGAACTCATTTGAACCGTCGGGAAATAATAATTTAGAGATGATGATTCAGCATCTGAGAAGAAACACAATAAAATCTTAAGTGATCAATCCGTATTTTAATGTCTTTGAAAGGAGAGTGGAGATTCTCCAAAGAGTTTCCAGATCATTGAGAAAGAAATGAGTAACACTGTTTGTGCATGTGGTTAGGAGTTGGAAAATTAAATTGAAGGATTATATTTATTAGGAAAGGGACCACGGAGAAATGTTGACTATGAAGAATTTACAAGAACTGATATAATTCTCTATAATGAATGTTGTATACATAAGACAATATGTTCTATATTTTGTGGTTGTTTAACAGATTGTCAAGAGTAATTTTGACAAAGTGTTCCCCTTACCATTTGATTACAGCTTAACTCAGAAGGTGTAAATCCATAGTACAAAATATTTCATAGTATAAAATGCATGTGGGAGTCCTGTTAATAATCAGTATACTATTTGTCAGGTATACATGTGAGGCTGTTTTGCCTGTTTTCAGTATTACATTGTTATTGATTTGGTGTCTTAAGAAAAAAATTTAAAATAAACTTAAAACATTTTTAGAATTGTATTAGGTTTACAGAAAATTTGCAAAGATAGTATACAAAATTCTTTAATACCCCTAACCCAGTTAACATCTTATATTCGCCCCAGTACATTTGTCAAAACTAATCACCAACATTGGTAATATTGCCATTAACTAACTAAACCCCACCCTTTATTTGTATTTCCCTAGTTTCTTGCTAATGCCCTTTTTCTATTCCAGGATGGGCACCACATTACATTTAATCATTGTTTGTTTAGCTTCCTCTGTTCTGTGACAGTTTCTCAAACCTCCTTGGTTATGATAATGTTGATATGTTTGAATACTGGTCAAGTTTTTTGTAGACTAGCTCTCAGTTTGAGTTTTTCTCATTTTTTTTTTTGTTTTTTTCGTTTTGTTTTTCTATGTTTACACCGGGGCTACACGGCTTTAGGGAGAAGCCTACAAAGATGAAGTGCCATTCTTCTCACATATATCAAAGATATGTAAAATCAAAATAATTTTTCACTGAAGTTATTAGCCTTGATCACCCATCTGGGGTGGTGTTTGCCATGTTTCTCCAGTGTAGTTATACTTTCCCTCCTTTTCCATACTCTCCATTTTGGAAAAATCATGGGGATTTAAAACACATTTCCTTCAGAGGTTTAGAAAAAAAAGCATGATGTAAGCCCTTAGAAGCACAGAATAAAGCAAGGAAGTTACAAATATTAAGGTCAATTCCTACCAAAGGCAGACTGTTGGATCCTCAGCCTGGAAAAGAAATAAAGTCAGTTTATCTTCAAATGGAAGGTTGTCTTTGTTTCATTAAATGCTGATCATTGGTGTTAAGATTTAGATTTTTATGCCTTAATGAAGCTTAATTGTCATACTTAAAGGGCATTTAAAATTTTGTTGTAAGTGTTCTGGAAATAGTCACTGGAAATTGTTGAAGAAGAGATCAAAAGAAATTATAGAGAGGCCAAAACAATAAAAAGTAAATGAAAGTACTCTAAAAGAACAGAAGTCATTTAAAGATTAAGGAACGACAGAGGTTACTATTTTGGTGTATGAGTAGAGAGATGAATTATATTACTAGAATCAAGTGTGCTTGAACAAATAAACATAAGCCAGCTAAGAATCACAATTATTTGGTGCTCCTAGAAAGCTTTTTATAATACTTCATCCCAGGTAATCAGAATATTTTTAACAGACTTGAAAGGCAAAGACTGATGGGTATGCCAGGATAAAGACAGACAAATCAGTTAAGTAACTCCAGAAACTGATAAGATTTCTTTCATGGGATAATAACATTTTTCAATTCATTTATTCCTATTCTGGTTAATTAGGAGAATATTTTGAGTGGATTCTGGCAGATTTATTGCTAATTAGTTTGGCTCAGTAAAACTTGCTGCCTGGTACAGGATATAGTGACAGCCCTTATATGGAGTAGTATTTATTAGAGAGTAAAATCACTGGATTAGGTCCCTGCTTAAATAGATAATTTTCAGTAAATTTTTCTCCATCTTATCTTGTCTCCTTAAATAGGAATGGTGATGTGAATTAAAAATAGTAACTCTCTGCTTGGTGGGTTAATACTTTATGTAAAACATTCAAAACATTTGTCCATTCTCCTCATAGAAATTAAAGAAGCTGTGCATTTGTATCTATCAATTATGCTCTATTAAAATGATTGTACATTTGACTATGGCATATTTCAAGTAAAAGTAACATTGAAACTTTAGTTTTTTGTGGGTTTTTTTTTTCCAGAATTAAGGTAGAAGCCGAAAGCTATATTAACGTTTGTAGTGAAATTGGGAGAAATAATTCCTTTATTGAAAAAAATGCCTAAAATATTTCAAAAAAGTGATTTTTGAAAGAAAATGGCCAAGGTCTTATTTCAGACCTGTGAGTGTTTGTGTCACTTATAATAGCTTCATCTTCCTGCTTTATTATCACCCTATGCCAATCCATTTCCCAGTCCTGTCAGGTTTATTGTTTTAAATCCCTCATCTGATCATACCTTACTTAGGAAAAATAAAGTAAACAAACAAACAAATAAATAAATAAAGATTGTGTGTGAGAGACTGAAGACTAGTTTTAGTCTCAGTATATTTTATAGGGCTGACTAGGACTCAGGTCTCACTAGTTGAAAGTCTAGGACTCAGTTCTCACTAGTTCAAAGTTAGACTTCAGGTCTGCAAATATGTTTTCAATGTCCTTATTTTTTCATGCTCATTGTGTTTGCATTGGTGTCATCTCCACTCACAGTATCTTACTTTTCATTTTTTAAGACTCTATTAGGGTTGGGGGGCGCCTGGGTGTCTCAGTTGGTTAAACCTCTGACTCTTGATTTCAGCTCAGGTCATGATCTCAGGGTCGTGAGAGAGAGCCCTGTGTTGGGCTTTGTGCTGAGTGTGGAGCCTGCTTAAGATTCTCTCTCTTCCTCTCCCACTGCCCCTCACCCCATTCCTCTTTAAAAAAAAGACTCTATTAAATATCTCCTCTGTGAATTCTCCCCAGAAGCGCTTTCTTGCCTCTTCATTTAGCACTCAGCTTATTCCTGACTAATGTTGTTTGGGTACTGCTTGTTTAGTCATTCTTATTTTACTCTAGATTGTATAAGGAATTTTGTATTTCTCATCTTAAGTGAATAGCACAGTTGCTGTCAAAGAGTAAACCAGTCAATAAATATTGATAGAGGGAAGAGAAGGAAATGTATAGTGATTTTAATTTTAGTTAAAAAAAATGCCATCAAGAAATACATTTCATCTTATTTATGATGCAGGAATGATTTTCTTTCTCAGTTGTTTAATATGATAGATACTGATATACAACATTATCCCCTTAGAATTTCTTCTTGAGAAAGAATATTTGCTAACCAAAATATTACAATAGAAAAATCCTTAGCTATGGATTTATTTCCTCTTTTTCTCATTTTGGAGGACTCCACTAACAAATGGTGCTTACATGCCTAAAAACTGATGTTACAAGAGCATCTAACGTAATACTATGCCTCCAAGTATTAGAAAATACAAAGAAGCAAAGGAATCAATATTTATAGCTTTTAAATTACTGATTTTTAAATAATACTTCCTGAAACTACTTCTTAGAACTATCATATCTAGGTATGTAAGTTCCCTTTTTGAGCTACTTCTAGTTTCTTCTTCTCATTGCTATTCTGACATATATTTGGAATTCAAGCTGTTTTCTAAAGACAAACTCTTGAGTCCCTGATGATGGTGATTGCATGTATAGTTGGGGAGGTAAGGATCATGTGTGGTTTAAAGACACTCTATTGCTGAAAAATTCTGATTCCATCTACCATGGTTTCTACCCCCCTTCATCTTTATAGAACAACTAGTCTATTCTTTGAAAGTTAGAAGGGTGGTTAGTGTCTCAACTTCGATATAAAATGACTTCACAAATTTAAATATGCAGTAAAGAAAGAGACCCATCTTTAAAAGAATTGTAGGTTTGAACTCTCGACATGTGGAGCTGACTGGAAGGAAGTAGAAAAAATTCATCTCAGTCATTAAAGATCCACAGCACCTTCAGTCAAAAGAGAAAGACTATGGAAAACTTAAGATGATATTTGAGTACCTAATATTCCACAAGCTGAAGGTGGGATGAACTGAGCATATTCTTCAATGCTATTTTCATATATGGCTTAAGAGAATAATGGGCAGAAGTAAGGGCTTACGGAGAACTATTAGTTTTGGCTACTTTCAAGGAGTAGATAAGGGGAGTTAGTTAATAAAAAATATTCCGTATCCCCCAAATTTAGCATTGTTATGGAACATCAACTGCTTTGTGTCTCCAAGTCTTCTATTTGAAAAAGGACAGTGTGATTAATTGGTCCCTATTATACTATTATATAGGGTGTATGTGTTGGAGGTGTGTGTGTGCAGATAACCTGACTTTTTCAAACTTAAGTCTTTGAATCAGGAAGATTTACATCTGGAACAAATACCAAGTCTATATCAAGATCCTGGACTTTGAGCCTTATTCTGTAATTTGATAGGACTTTTGGGTAACTCCTTAGAAAGGAGAAGAGGATATTTTACCCATAGAAAGAAGGAAAATGAACAATTGTGGCCAAAGCATTGCCTGTGGTAGATTGCAATACTCTTTCCAATCACTTGCTGTAACAGGATTATATAACCCTGTCCATTACCATGTGAGGTACAGTACCTCTCTGTGGAAGGGGTATATGCCCTCAGCCCACTGACTTCTGGTCTTACTTCTCTGTCTAGTAGAATATGTGAAGAAGTCTGAATATACCAATGAGAAGAAGGTTTAAGAGTGACAGTATGGTTCAGCACTTCTCCTTTTTCCTTTGGCCATGAGTATAGCGTGCTCCAAATATAACCTTTGCCTGGTTATATTTTTCTTCTTCTCTATATATGAAGACCCAAAGAAGACTACTGGGGTGGAGACAGCTGAATTGCAGCTGCCACAGCCTTTATGTAACATGAGCAACAAATAAACCTTTGTTATTTCAAACCTTTGAGATTTAGAGGTTGTTTATTTCCAAGGCATAACCTATCAATAGCTGAATAGTAAGCATCTGAGAGCCATCTTCTCATGATTTTACTTATATCACCTGACACTCTGCTACAAAGTGCCTACTAAATAAATACTAGGTATGCACATGAGTGAAAGGCATGAAGATGTCTAGTCATTCATCGTTGAGTTTTTCATTTGAGAAAAGCCCCATCCCCATTATAGATTTGTTTTGTCTCCAGTGCCTACATGATGACTCAGCAACCAAATCTTTGAATTTCTTTTGATGAAAAATCAACATTGCTAAAATAAGGATGCGATTGAAATGTAGGTGTTGATTACTCAGTGCATATGTCTGAATGGGTGAGAGTTCATATCAGTGTAAAATGACTAATATCTCTTATAAATCAATAGGGCAAAAATCAATAATTTCAAAGAAAAATGGGCACGAGGAAATTAAAATGCCTTAAATGAAAGTTACATACAAATGAGAATAAAAATTAACAAGACATCATTTTTAAAATATTAACAAACTTAACATATATGACAAATTGTGATAATTCACTGTATTGGCAATCATTTGAGTAAATAAGAGAACTTATATATTGCTGATAGAACTTTTTCAAGATGATAGTTTGGCAATGTCCATCAAAATTTTTAAGAACACATGGCTTTTAACTCAACAGTTCTAACTCTAACAATTTATTACAAAGATATACTTACATATAAGCAAAATGACATGTATATATATTTAAGGATGTTTAATATAATATTGTTTGTAATAGTAAAAGAATGGAAATAATCTAAATGTCAACAGGGGAAATAATGATGTGTCTCTGTAGACACTATAAAGGATTAGTAATTTTATGTATAATCATCTGGAAATATATACCAAAATATACCATTATGTGAGAAAAAGGAGGTGAAAAGGAGTGTGCACTATGCCGCCTTATAGGTCAAATTAAATTATATATTTACCCCAGTATATGTGATGCATAGATAGGGTGACCATATATTTCAGTTTGCCCAGTATACTTCTAATTTTCACCTATTGTCCTAGCGTAATTAGTACTTGCACACCCTCTCACTCTTAAAAGTGTCTCAGTTTGGTCAATAAATTATATGTATACTTTATGTTTCGGTGCATTTGCCTAGACTATTTCTTGAAGTATGCACAAGAAATACAATAATGGCTGCCACCAGGATGGCTGTGGGTCTGGGATGGAAAGAACACTTAGTTTACTTTATATATCTTTTATGTAGCATGTATTGTAACCTGGTGCATGGGTTTCTAATTCATAAGTTAGTATTAAACATTTGAAACTAATTGCTCAAATTTATCTCCATAAGATTTTTATGTAATGTGAAAATATTGGGAAATACAATAATGATTAAAATAATACAAAGTTTTACTGTGCAATGTGAAAAGAAAGCAAATGGAATCATAAGAGAATGTTTAAGGGTACAGTGATCTAGAATTGCATTCTGCTGCTAAAATGCCAAATTGTGGCCCTAAAGGGAGTATAATTTTCTCCTTAACCTCTTGATGTTTTGCAAAAATATGTGTGAGATAATTATAATGCCTTCTAGTAATTAAATAGACTGTTATTTTGTAAATAAATCTTGTGTATTTTCAGTTCTCACCAGGATATATTATCTATTTGAACACCATTGCAAAACTCAGAGGACTTTTTTCTCAAAATCCAATTTTTTTTTTTTTTTTAGGACAGAAGGCTGTCATAACATCAAGTATTTTGGGACAAGCCTCATTAATTATTTGTTACAATGTAAGCTTCTGATATGGAAGCAGCTTTTCTTGGCTGTTTCCCTGTGATAACCCATTAGCTATAATAATGCCTGGCATATTGTGAATATGCAATAAATATTTCTTGAATAAATGAATAAATGGATTAATGAAGGAAGATTTCAGTTTGACAGGTATTCTTATACTCTAATACTGCTGTGTAAATTGACATAAACTTTTTTCAAGGTGAGGCATTTTAACACAACCACCAAATTTAAAATGTACTTTTTGAATCAGCGATTTTATTTCTGGAAATTTATCCTGTGAAGATGCTCATACAATGCACTAGACTTCACATACTCATACAACATATATGTTCCATGGGACATTACTACAAATAGTAAAAATATCATAAATATTCATTTATCCATTTTTAGGGAAATAATTCAAGTCATTATTTTAGATCCATAAGTGCAATGTAATGAAGACATTGAAAATAACAATGTTGGTATGTATGTTCTGAGTCTGAATTAATTTATAGGAAAGAAAAGCACAAGGGGGGAGGAAGGAAGAGAGGGAGAAATCTATCTGCAAAGAATCTCTAGATTGGCACAAATATGAAAACTTATAGTCAGCAATGAAATAATTAAGTTAATATCTTTTATAAATATGATTTAAAAATTATAAACTTTTACAAAAGTTTGTAAAATAAATATACAGTATGTGTGTTTATTTGATTATAGTTGTGTTTTCCTATTACAAAGCTCTGTAAAGCTGGTATCCTGATTTTTGTATGCACTTCTTTGCCACTTGTTCCAGTTCATAGTAGACACAACAATTATGTGATTTTTGGATAATGTATCTAACTAAGCTATCAAGAGATAATCTCAGAAATAAAGTGAAAAAATCAGGTATGGAGTTACATATGTTCTCTGTTATGTGAACTAGACAGATTTAAAATAAGAAGGTTGGACAAATTTCTCCCAATAAGTATACACATTTAAACATTTTACATCATGCCTTATATTTGGGAAGAGGCCTATGGCTCAACATTTTGTTGACATTACTTTGAACTCCTGCTACTTTATTGTATACATACAAAAAGGCACAGGTAGGCTCCAGCTTCTTTTCTACTTTTTACTTCTGGCAATCTAAGCAGCACAGCTGTCTCTGTGCTCTTTTATTAGGTAATGCTATTAACTAAGATCATTATGCAGATGTGTGAGTCTGCAAAAATCAGTACCTAACAAGCATCCCCGGTTCCCCACTTCCTGCCTCATGAACATAAAATGACTTTTATTTGGCTGGGCAGTGCAACTTGTATTTGTGCACACTGTGTGTAATTCTATTTATTTGTCTTATGATCTACATTCTGGTCAAATAGAACAAATTGATTTCAAACTGCCAATAGTCCACATCTCTTTACTATGATGTAGTGTAAGTTATGAGTTCATATTTTATTTTCAAACTCTTATCATAACCCTAAACTTGTTAAAGATTGTGACTTTATAATGGATTTTTTAAAATAGTGTTTCATTGGAAAAGTAATCCCCACTATGCCTTTTGGTAATCATGAAAAGTTAGTAAAGATGTTGAGGTAGTTTTAGAAATAAAATGTTGGAGAGTTTTTATATAGGATTATTTGTGGGACTGAATTTCACTTTGCTAACATTTATACAAACAATATGTCCCAGTGTTCTGCTGTTAGAATACACAGATGTGAGAATGAGTCAAAGAGCCAGAAGCCAACCAGAAAAATGAGAGCCCTGAGTGTCCAGACTTCTGTGCCAATACTTCCAGAAGGGCCTTGGTGAGTTCACAGATGATAAAATTATGATTGGGTAAAAAGTAACCCAAATGACATTTTTTCTATTATTTTTAAAGCCTAAGAAGACCTATGTAATCGAAATATTCATTTAAAACACTTTGAACTCTGAGTAAGAAGGAAATATAGACTATAATTTAAATATTCCTTGACCTCCTGCTTTCAAACAGGTTAAAGCACACCAATTTTAAGGAAAATATCTATTTCCAAATAATTACAGTCCTCGGGCTTGTGAGAGGGTAATATCTTGAAAGGCATTAACTATAATAGATGTATGATAACTGCCATTTGACTGACACTTAGGTACTACTTGAAGGACTTCTCCAAGGACAGAAGATTCTTTCTATCTCATAAAAAGCTGGATGCCCCCGAAGGATCAAAGAGTAAGTGTTCTTGAGAAGATTTTTATTTGCATGTTTTCAGCAGAGAATTACAAGAGAAATCATTATACTATTAAAATTAAATCCATAAAATGAAAATAATACTTATAGAGCTTTTGCAATTTGTCAGGCATTTTATACATATAAAATCTCTTCTAATTCTCAAAAAAAACCCCATATGATGTAATTTTATAAATAAAGTGACTAGGGCTTAGAAAGGTTAAAAATTCCCAAAGGTTCTGCCTTTAGTAAATGGTAAGGCTCAGATTCAGATATAGGCAATTGGACTTAATATAGTAAGCTATAAAAACTAAGGGGATACATTTCTACTGAAAGTATTTTTCTTTTAAAATTCTGAATGTCTAAGTGAAATATGAGAATGTTTAGTTCTTATTTTATCTATTTTTTTAAAAGTTTACTCAATTATAAGACGTGTTTATCTTGATTGTTAGGTGTTATTGGCATATGATAAAAACAATTCAAGGGCGCCTGGGTGGCTCAGTTGGTTAAGCGACTGCCTTCGGCTCAGGTCATGATCCTGGAGTCCCTGGATCGAGTCCCGCATGGGGCTCCCTGCTCGGCAGGGAGCCTGCTTCTCCCTCTGACCCTCCCCCCCTCTCATGTGCTCTCTCTCTCATTCTGTCTCAAATAAATAAATAAAATCTTTACAAAAAAAAAAAAAATTCCAAATGATGTATTTGCCCCTTTAAAGATAGCAGTCATTAATACTGAGGTATAGGAAAGTGATTGATAAACAGATGCCTCTATTTGTAATATGTTTTATGTACAATTTCTCTTAATTCATCCTTGTGGTTTATTAAAAAAAACAAACAGATGTGAGAAAAGCAGATTTTTAAAAAAGATTTTCTTTATTTATTTGAGAGAGAGAGCGTGAGAGAGAGAGCACAAGCAGGGGGGAGGAGCAGAGGGAGAGGGAGAACCCAAATCGGGGCTCAATCCCAGGACCTGGGATCATGACCTGAGCCCAACGTAGACACTTAACCAATGAGCCACCCAGGCACCCCAGAAAAGCAGATGTTTTATGTTTAATAAAAACTAATTACTTAAGAAGAAATGCATTCTGATATAAACATTGTACTTGCTACATAGAATTTGGTTAATGCATGTTTATTTTTTAATATATGTATTAAATCAAAGATTGCATAGATATAAGAAATAGCTTTTGAACATTATACAAAGGTTGGACAATTAATCCTGATGTCTTTCTTATGTGGTAAAATAATTATGTTCAAGAATTAATTTTTACTCTACATATTTTAAATTTAGTTTATGACTTACTCTTATTTTGCCTATTGATTTGTTTTACATTAATCAATTATTTCTGACATGAAAATATCTTTGGGCTAAAAGAAGCAGAAAGAGTTTGATACAGTCAAATGTATTATCATTATCAACAAATACATGATGAAAAAATTAGGGCTCAAGGCATAGTGCTCACCTTTGCTAATCTAAGGAAAATATTAGAATGTATATCCTAATGGAAGCTATTTGGGGAGAAATAGAAGTATATATAAAAAATAAATGAGATTTTTCAAAGGTTTATGGAAGCTATAAATAATTTGTGATACATTAGTTGTGGGAAGAGGCAGTGAATACAGACAGTATTCTGGTTCTGAAGGAGTCCATTTTATTAGAGGATGACAGTTAGTAAAGAAAAACAAAGCATAGTAAAATGACACAATATTGTGACAGTTGATATGTGAAAGTAAGTACCTTCTTGTGGTGGGATAAATGATGGCTGTGCAGATCTGAGAAGACCTGTGAAAGCGAAGCTTCAAAAGATGATGAGGTAGGACTTAGTTGCCGGTACATTCTTACATACCTTTTGCAAATGCATAACCTACTACATAAGAATTTTTCAAGCTGCACAGTTATGAAAGAAAAAAATGTGAATATTTAATTGAAGGGATTTTTAATAAGCCTTGAAAATGGTGCTTAATTCCACCCTATACTTTACTTGTATCCTCCTCTAAGAGCACACAGATTCCCAGTCACAGCAGTGTTTTAGAGATTCAGTGTATTATGTAATGGATTATAAGGCTATAAATAATATCATAAATAAAACCAATGTAATTATATCACAACAGAGGCTAAGAATCCATTTGTAAACTACCAAATGATCCAGCTGAAGAGACATATGTTTTCCTTAAGATAATTAAGTATAGAATGTGTGAAATTTATTTTGCAAGCAAGCCTGAGATTTTATGTATGTCAAACTTGGGAGAAGCTATATGTTTTTCATGAAAGATACAAAGGATCTTTCTTAAAAAAAATTAGAAGCCGAAAAGTTTCAAACCTGTTTCAGTCATGAGTATGCCATAGCTAAATTAAAATCCACAGTTTTATATCTGGTATTCAAAAAGAGTATTTCGAATTGAAGAACTTTCAGCTATTTGTTTTAACATGGATCTTAAATCACTCTTGAGATTTTCTTGGATAACAAAACATAATGGAATTTACAATGTTAGCCTGAGAATTGGTAACTATGTCTCTCCTGTTAGTAATGGGAAAACTTGATGACCTGGATTACATTACATGGAAAAAAAGAAAGGAACAATGACAACTAGATTCACCTCTTGCCTGCACTTTATGTAAATAGGATTCACACTACCCAGAGCTTCAAACTCAATTATAAAGGGAAGCTAGGATATGAGGCTATCTTGTAAGTAATCACACACAGGTAGCAGGGTTAAGTCTAGAAGTACTAACCTGTGCGTTTCCTGTGTATTTCCCTTCATATCTTCCAGCATTTCATAGAACCTTAAGTTTATTTCATCTTCTCTCTCACCATACACAGAAACAAAAAATAAGTACTTAGAGAAAACACTGGCCTACATAATAAACTGAAAGATTCTAACGTGTACTTGGAGAGCAAGTTTTTCTCCATCCAAAGATAATTTTAGACCTGAGGTAAATGGGGGGAGGGAGAGACTGGTGGCACAGGGAAGATGTAGTATGAAAGGAAGGAGTGGAGAAACAAGAGTCATTGACATGAAAAAGGACACAAGATTCAAATTGTTACTGATTCTGCATTACTATCTATTCATAGCCTCTGGACCACTTCACTTGCCATCTAGCATTTGGAGTCACTAAGCTCATCTGAATATGAGTAGGTTGTCCTGGGCATTCTGTATGGCAGTAGGATATGGAAAAAAAAATTTCCCAATCCCATTTTATGGAGGAATTTAATAAAACTATTTTGGAATTTTCCTGTAGGCCAGGTCATTGTTGCACCCTATGCTATTTGATATATACCATTTAAATGACCTGTTAGTTCCAAATATGTGAGGCCTTCTGTTGACAAAAGTATTTACATGTATTTTTTTAAATACTGTATTTTTTTTAAACACAGTGTGCTGCATTAGTACAATTCTCTAGATGTTCTCAATTCAAAGAAAAGGGGTGAATTAATTTCTTAAAAATCCAAACAAATCTTAAATTCTTTCCTGTCAACAAAAATCATTAAGGAGATCTTATTTAATATATATTTATTACATTCACTACTGGTTTGTGACATTCAGAATGAGAACGGTCAGCTTGAAAAGATCACATGAGAATAACTACTATAAAAGAGGAGTTACTTATTTTTCAGGTACTGTTACTGAAATTCAAAATGGCTGTGTATTTATATATGTTCAACTTCTCTTCAGAGTGATACTTATACTATTCTTCAGGGAAGTTAAGTAGGAGCATTTGTAAGTTTTATGGACTCTAAATTTCACTTTTAGAAGAGTTTTACACTCAGGTATGTTTTATTTAACATCACAGAATGCAAGTTTGTGGGTATAGTTATATCACCAAGATATCAATGAAACTTATTAATTCATAGCAAATTCAGAGAGGAGGGAAAAAGGACATTGGGCAGAGTTTAGGTAGTAGGAAATGAAAAATAAATTTTAACAGCAACTTAAATATCACAAAGAATTTAGTTTGTAGTTGTTATCCCAAGATAATTTCAGGATAGGAAAATAACTTTTTCAAGTCTTTCTCTGAGATATGGTGTGGGGCACCTGGGAGGCTTAGTCAGTTAAGCCTCCAGCTCTTGATATCGGCTCAGGTCATGACTGCACAGTGGTGAGATCAGGCCCTGCAAAGGGCTCTGTGTTCAGCTCAGAGTCTGCTTGTCCCTCTCCCTCAGCTCCTCCCCCCATCCCTCCACCTCTCAAATAAGTAAATAAATAAAATCTTTTAAAAAAAAAATCTGGTGTTATGTATTGGTAAGATTCTCTGAAAACGATATGGTTCATGACTGCAAATCAAAATGCATAATCACAATCTCTGATTGGGTAATCCCACTTCTGGAAATCTGACTTGAAACAGTTATCTAAAAGTAGAATGCTATATGTTTAGCAAAATTTGTTAAAATTTTGCCTACAAAATCATAAAATTGAAAATATTATGTCAAAGGAAGTATTTATTTTTTATAAAGATTTTATTTATTTATTAGAGAGAGAGAGAGAGCATTGGGGGGGTGGAGGGTCAGAGGGAGAAGCAGACTCCTTGCTGAGCAGGGAGCCTGATGTAGGACTTGATGCCAGGACCCCGGGATCATGACCTGAGCCAAAGGCAGACACTTAACCAACTGAGCCACCCAGGCGCCCTAAGGAAGTGTTCAAAGGTTATGATAATCAGCTAAAAGGAATGTTATATAGGTATTAAAAATGCCAAATATGAAGGAGAAAGGAAAATGTTCATGCAAAAAGCCCAGAATTATACTTTTTAAAGCTGGTATATATAACATGTTATATAAAGTTAAAGTGATGTAGAAAGACAAAATACTTATTTAATTAGAGCCAGCAAAATTATATTTAATGTGAATTGTATTGAATTATATTGAATACATATGATTAAGGGCTAAAACAAATTCATATCAATCTTACCCCTTGAGGAAGTCTAGCAGTAATGTTAGACTCAAACTACTATTGGTGTCTTTTTTTCAAAATTATTTTAATGTTTTTACATTCTTATTGAAAATGTTATTTTATTTTTAAATGACAAGAAATTGTAAATTAAATATTATGATATTTAAACACTACCTTTTCTTCTGTCAGTTTAAGAAAGAAAAATCTCAATTTTATACATCTAACTCAAATCATTTTTCCTTAATGAGGCTAGACATACAGTAGGAAACTGATAAAGATCTTATTGACAAATGGAAATTGCTAGGAATTAAAATTAGCCTGCTTATACTAATCAATACTTAGAAGACATTGAGACATATACATTCATTAGAAAATCATTACTGCACATAAAAGATGTATGTGAAGCCACAGTAATGTAAAACTTTAAAAGATGTGTTTATTGCACATCTTAATAGGTGAAGAGTGATAAGGAAGCAGTCATTAGTGCAGTGTTTGTGAAGTGTGGTAAATGGACCATTGCAGTTCTCTGCGGTCTATCACATTTTCTGCAGCTGGAGCTGCTGCTGTTTTGAGGGGGGATGGGGGTGAGGGAGAGGAGAGAAGCAACAATTTTCTTTATCTATGTTTCCCATATTTGAAATGTGAAATGTATAATCCATTCAGATTTTGATTCAGTATTGTTATATTCTTAACAATCTCTACATTTTTAAAGTTTTCCCATGAACTACAGATTCACATTGTTGAGTTGGCCTTCATTACCATTCATTAAACAGGCTCAGTAATTTTTGTCAAGGTGTTTCACATCATTTATTTTTTATTGTTTATGTGTAATAATTTATCATATATCACATTTTCTGCCATTACACTAATTTAAGATATGAGTCAGTGGCTCAAAAATGGTTTATTTAAAAGTTGTGGGATGGACCAAGTAATGTGAAAAATACATTAAGAATACTGTATTTAATGCACATATAGAATGTGCAAACTATGTGCTGGGAAAACTCTAACTTCACAGAGGCAGCCATCAAAGATAATTTTTTAAAATGGGAGGTTTAAGGCTGAATATTCTAAAACTGGATTTTATTGGAGAATTTCATTGTGTCTTAAAGATTTCTCACATAAAACCACCAGAGAGTTTTCATCATTTTCCATCAAAACCAAGTGACTTCTCTGGAATACAACTGATATTTACATAATAAACATCAAATAATTTTTGTAGGTATAGAGCAGCTTACTCTGTGTTTGTGAGGAGGTCTTCTATATGTGTTTATGGTATTATTCCAAACTGTTATTGATATTAATTTTGTGATCATGCTTTTTATTGAACAAATGATTAATTAGTCATTAAATGTGAGGAAGAGAACAAAATTACAGCGGCTTCATGAACATTTTTACTCTTAGAAGGAAAAGAGGTTAAAAATCACATTTTTTGCAGAGAAATACATAAAACCAATTCTGAACTTAGTTACAGATACACTCAGAAAAACAGAAGTATCTATTGGAAAACATTCTTTTCATAAATGCCGTGTTGACAATGATATTAAATCAATGATGCATGATGTGAAAAAACATTTACTATTATATAAACATATCTATTTGCTTTCTTTTTAGATGATTGATACCACTAAAATACATAGTGTGTTTATGTGTGTGCATGTGCATGCACGCAAAGCATGTCTACATATCTCATATATATACATATATGCATTACTGAAGTGTATATCTATATTTGAAGGAGAAATGTCCTACTTGTTAACAAAATTATACACATGATAAAGAAGTTTTTCACTTTATAATCTATGCAGTAAATTTAAAGTGGATCAAAAATGATAGAGTTGTATGAGTAGCAAAGAAGTGTTTCAATGTATAGGTAGGGCTTTTTATTTTTAGTATACCCAGTGTTTTTCCCTTAAAAAAGTATATAAACCTCACCACCCCATATCATCTGATAGCTATTGCCCTATCAGTCAATTATTTGTCAATTAATTGCTAAACTTCTCCAAGGAGATGGTGACATTCATTCTCTTTGTTTTGTTAGCTGCTACTGATTTCTTTACCACTCCAATTTGTTTTCAAGCACAATATTGTCTGCAACAGTTCTTGATAAGGAACCCATTAAAATCCACTTCTCTAAACCCATCAAGGATTTTCCAGTACTTTGAGTTCTCAGTAGCATTTGAAAATAGCCATTTTTTTTAACATCCTTAAATAATATTTGCTCTTCTCCGCAAATCTTTTCACCTCATAATTTCTTACTATACTGTCAAATTTAATGTTTCTTTTTTTTCCTTTTAACTTAGCAATTTTATCTCTTTGTAGAGGGACCGTCAACAAATATGCCATTCCCTAGGTCTCACTGTTATTCACCATTGTTAATCACTACATCCTTTTTCAAAATTACTTCCTTCAAAATTGACTTCCATGATAACATCATTATACTCATTTTCTATTTTTATCTTTTGGTCTGTCTTGGCTTTTTTGTTGGCAAATGCATCATTCTCTACTCAGCTGTTGTATTTTTTAGTTCATCATGATTCATCTTAAATTGTCCTTCCTTTCATTCTATATGGTCTAAGATAGTTCATCTAAGCTATAAGCTTAGCCTTGTTACTTATGTACAGATGGCTAGAAAGGTGTCCAGCTCAGACTTCATTTTCTGCTCCAGAACTGGATATTTAATAGCTCTTACATTTTCAGGTAATAAATGCAGCATATCTCAAAATGAACCCACGCCCTCCCAATCCTCCAAAACACCTTTTTCCTTTATTCCTATAACAGTAATAAGAGCTACTATCTGTGTTATCCTGATAGCGAATAATCTAGGAGGTACCCTATGTGTTTCTTCTTCCGTACCCCAATATCTAATTTATTACTGCTCTGTAATATACCTCTTAAATAGCTGTCATACCTCTGTTTTTCATCATCTCTATTTCCTTCCTCACAGTTCAGGCTATGAAATTCTTCTCCCTGGGTTAGTACAGTATCTTCTTAACTCTGCTCTCATAAACACTTCTGCCCTGCCAAAGAATATTCTCCACATTATAGAGTAATAATTTCAAAGCAAATTTGCTTATGTTGCTGTTTTCCTGCTTAACCACTGTATTTATTGAATAGGTATTTATTGAGTACCAGGTATGTGTCAGGCATTGTTCTAGGTACAAAGAACACGGTGGTAAGCAAAGAGAAAAAAAAAAAATCCTTATGTTAATAGAGCTTACATTCTTAAAAAGAAGACACACACTATCAAATAAACACATAAATATAAAATGAGATTTCAGGGAACAATATATGTTTTGAAGAAAAATGAAGCAAGATGTAGAGGAAAAGAATAAGAAGTTGTGCCATTCTATTTCTGTGGGTTTCTCTGTTAAGGAAAAATTTGAGAAAATGGACACAAAAGTGAGAAGAAAACAAGAAGGTGTGTCTCAGGCTGTAGGAGGAGTGAAAGTAAGGTCCTAAGTGGGGGCATCCTTGGCAGGAAATAAATAAACAACAAAAAAACAAAAAGAAATAGCCAACCAGTATGACTGGAGTGAGAAGGAGCATGGTAGGAGATTAGATCTTAGAGAGCAAGAGGTGGGAGAGGATGGGACAGATCATGTAGGGTTTTCCAAGAAGAGTGTTTAAAACTAAGTGAAGCATAAAACCACTTAACTGTTGGGAATACGGAAAAGCCAGTTCTTGCTTTTTAAGCACTTTGACCCTTTATAGATAAACAATTATAGGATTGTAAGAAAGAAAGCAGTGAAACAAGTTAGGAGGCTATGCAATAATCCAGATGGAGAAGATACAGAACTGACATAGGTTGGAGTAATGGAGGAGGTAAAAAGTTGGCTGTATCCAGGATATATTATGATAGCAGAGGGCATAGGGCTTACTAATGTATTAGGTATGTGCTATGAGAGAAAGAGGAGTGAAGGATGACTATAAAACTTTTTCCAGAGCAATCAGGTAAATTGTACAATTTCTTAAAATGGGAATAAAAACAGCTGGAGAAAGTTACAGTAGTTTTGTAATGGAAATGCTAAGTTTGGGATACCCAGTAGACATGCAAGGTGAATTGTTGAATATGCAGTAATGCATATGGATACAGAGCTCAAGAATGAGGCTGGAATTAGATATCTAAATTTGGCAATAAATAGCAAATAGTGTTTTAAGCCATGAGACTAGGCGTGATAACACAAAGTGCAAACAGATAGTGAAAAAAATGCGAGAAGACTGATTCAGCAGGAGCTGTCAGGGAGGTAGGAGGACAAAACACCTGTTTAATGAACTCCTATTATATACTCATTGAATGAATACATAAATAAATTACTTTGCTTATAAATTTACAATCCACAGTGAGGTTTGTCAAAGAGAACAAATCTTGTTTCTCCTTCTTTGTTACTTTTTAGTAAAAAAACACCACTACTGATCCAAGTCAGCAAACCAGGAACTTAGGACAATCCTTTGCCATCACCCTCTCTGATGAAGTACTCCCCTTAAGGAGAAATCTCTCCATAATATTCCTGTCCAAATATATATGTGATCCAGACAGTAAATATGTGTATTTATTTTATAAAACATATAATTATAAGTTAGGATTTTGTAAGACAAGAAAGTACCTGGATATGCAAACTTCCCTACAATTATAGCTATTTATCATTAAATGAGAACTGGAAGCATTAGTGTAAGATACAAACATTATCATTATTACTGATAGGAAATTATTAACAATTTTATAACAATCTGTGTTCTTTTGCAATAAATTACTTTTTCCTAATTTACTTTAACGTTATGATCCATGTGAGTTCCCAATGATATGCAGATGTCAAGAGTTTGAGAAATACTGCATTAATGAGTAGTCTGAACTACAAATCAAGTACTCCAAATTTATCTCAGTAGTTGGTTTCTAAAATATTATTATTTACCTATTTTCTTGGCATATACTCTTGGTTCTTGGAAAAAGCAAAGTATATGATGGTTGAGGAAGTTAGAACTCTCTTTTTCAGGGCCCCAAAGCCATATGTACCTCTACCTAATAGTAGATACATTTAATTGACAATTAACAGTAGGTCACAACTGAGTCATGGGGACTATAGTAGTATTTTATTCTTGTTCCATCAAAGTATATTTTTAATATAAGTAAATATATTTTTAACAACTATTCTGAGAAGTATCAAAGCCTCTTTTGAAATACTTTAATGTAGTAATACCACCCCCACTTCTGTGAGAAAGAAGTTCGCTTTGTTCTTCAACAGGTAAAGGCATAGACTTCTTTCTGTAGTGTTAAGGAAAATGAGAACAAGAAGTCAAATAAAATATTTATGTTTATTTGGAATCAGAGTCTCTTCTTCCTTAAAGACATTCACAAAAATGGCCATGGAAAATTTGCACCTGAGCTTCCTTGACAGCATGCTATAATGTGTTGAAGTCCTACTCATTTTTTAACTTCTAAAGTGTTTTTGATTAAGTGGTTAGGCTTGAAATACTTGAAATAAAACATGTCTTCAGATCTTTCTATTTTTAAAGCTAAGAAGTAAAATTGGCAGTAACTGGAGGGGACTTTGCAGCCCTATAAACCACTTAATATTTTATGGGATTTCTTTGTGTTAAGAAAAATGATAAGCATGTTTAGCAAACAGAAAGAAGCTGCATCAGATTTTCTGTTTAATTTAGTGATGAGCCTGCTTAGGAAAACAGTATGAAAGGGAATCTCTCAATTTATACGTTGATTTATGACTTAATTTATGCATAATTTATGATTTAACATCTCCCCCAAAATGCTTCATAAGGACAGAATCATTTGCTTTCATTTTGGTGCCTTCCTGACTCTGCCAGGCCTGCTTTTGATTAGGTATACAAAGATAAAAGCATATTACCTTAATTGTCAGACACAAATGAATAATGAAAGCAGAGATTCGGTTTCTTGTATTTTACTTTATAGATTCAGACAGCTGCTAATCATTATGTTCGAAGAAAGAAAGAAAGAAAGAAAGAAAAGAAAGGAAGGAAGGGAAGGAAGGAAGGAAGAAGGAAGGAAGGAAGGAAGGAAGGAAGGAAGGAAGGAAGGAAGAAAGGAAAAGTAAGAAAAAGTATGAAAAGGAAAAGAAGGAAAAAACCATAAGGCTAGCTTTGGTTCATTATGACTATCTCTTGATTTCAGTCTCATAGTTAATATGGATGTCAGGTAAAATCTATTGGGCTTCTTGTATCTATTATATTATTAACTATTCTTGCTCTTGGCTAATTTAAAATTTCACTGAAAGATCTACAAATGAGGCTATATATCTTGATGATAATAATTCTAAACTGCGTTAGGCACCTAATTTGCTTACAATCACTTCTTGGTATAATAGTAATTTTTAAAAGTGGCTTTAATTTCAGAAATGCTCTGTGGATTCTAAAATTTTAAAAGCAATGGCTACTAACAGCAGAATGGTTTTTGGATAAGTGGATAATTATAATCTTTCCAGGAATTAAATTAATTAGCTGCCTCCCTTTCCTACAGAGAAAGCTTTGTACTTTGCACATTTCTTTAGATATTTGACAGAAGGGCCATGACTAAGCAAGTTAGGCTACTTGGGATCACTTAACATGGTGTAATAAAATAAAACCATGCAGTGATAGACTGAATTCCTTATGTTAAAACTACATGGAATTCTGACACTACAAAAGGAAGAGAGTTTGAAAGGACTCTGCCTAAAACTCTTTTGAGTTAATTTTACTTCATTTGGTGGAGAAAATACTTTTCAAATTCATTCAAAATAATATCAGAATTCAATTGTAAATAGGTAAAGATGAAGCAACACTGACATTCCGAAGAACAAAGGTGTTAATGTAAGTGAAACATTCTTTGTGGCAATTGCATTTCCTGGGCTTTCAAAGGCTTCCCTGTAGTACGTAAAGATTGGGTGGAGGGATTTTATAACACTTTGTAAGCATACTTTGAGTACCCATGTGATACACATTCATCAAATACATATTCCTTTGAAATAATTTGACTTAGAATTTCAAGATGAAATAGTTCTCTTAAAATACAATCATGGGATTGTAGAACTGCTTCATTTTAGGACAGTGATTAGACTCAAGGAGTATAAGTGACAGGAAGGGTATCTAAAGACTTTAAGAGAAGTGAAAAGATTTGACTCCTCATAAGCTTCCTAACAATAGCTCATGAATGTGACTTGTGCATTTGTTTGTAGTGTGACTTGACTCAATCACTTATCAGCTTATGTGACCTTGGTGTCCCGAATCATTCATCTTTAAAAAACAAAGTAACACACACACAAAATATTTTGTTTCCAAAAATGTTTAAGTGCAAATGATGGGTTAATGTGAATGAGTATTTAGTGAGAGCCTCTATGATCCATGTCCTGAATGTATCTCATTTTGATATTCAAGTGCCATGAGCGTATAGATATTCCTTTCTCCTTCATTGGCTTAGCTCCCTCAGCAATAAGACTCACCTGCTGAAACTTTACGTCCCTATTGATTCACTCTAAGTTGTTTCTCTGTCTTCTTTCTTAAGCACACCTTTACGTAGCTATAGCTAATCAGACTCCTTTGTAAACAGCATTCCGGCAATTTTCTACTCTCCATTTGAATTCCAAAAAAAATTTCCTTACATGTTCATCAACTGTAAGTCTGGAAAATAAGGCTCATATTACATTTTAAAATTGCTCTTCTGAATGTGTTTTTCTTCATTAAAATGTTTTCTTTCTACTGTTGGCCTCAGGAGATGCAACATAATTTGCTCATCCAGATCCAAGGGAAAAAATAAGCAAACTGCTGCATGTCAGTTATGCTAAATTTTGTAACTTAACCTGGAATGTCTTCACTGAAACCATTGCCATTATTCAATTGATTCACACATTAAAAAAATGAATCTAATGTTTAAATGATAAATTGTGTACATTTTATTACACTATTAAAATTAAGGTAGTTGTAGAATTATCTAAAAAATCCTTAAATTGCAATATATAGAGTCAATTCATGGATGACATGCATAATATTGAAATTATATTATTTTAATTTTTATCAAGAACTGATAATTTTACACCATGTTACAGAACTATGATCTATTCAAGGAAAAATGTATTTCTAGATTGAGAAGATAAAATTTTAAGAAGAATTACTTTACAACTCTTCTTGTAGTTAAAAATTATTGAAATAATATTATGTTGGACAACCGTATTTCCAAAAGTTCCTAATGACAAAAATTGCTGCCTGTATATATTTTAGCACACTTCAGATCCTTTGAAGTAATGAGAATATTTTGGAAACCATGTTCAATTTCCAAAGTAAAGGCATTAAAATATTAGGGCTGTACTGATTTTAATTTTTTATCTTATTTGTTAATTATTATGCTGTAGGTTACCACTTCGCTTAGGATAAAAATAAATAAGTTGAAATTTTAAAAGGCTAGTCCATTTAGGAACCTTTGAAATAAGACAAAATTCAGCTGACTTTAAAGTGATTATAATGGTAAGAATGGTGAAGGAACAGAAAGAAGGAAAAATCTAATTCATATAAAATCTTGTGTAATACTTAAAATCTTTGGTCTTTGTTCTAAGAGCAATAGGAAGCCAATGGAAATATTAAGCAGTGAGTTGCCTTATTCAGAATTGTGTTTTAAAATATTACTCTTATATTGCAATGGTTGATTAGAAGGATCCAAGAAGATATATAGGGATAATCTTTAGATCTTTCTATTCTTAAAACTCTGAAGAAAAATTGGCAATAACTGAAGGGGAGCATTCTATTAATATTAATGTATAACCAAAATATTAATTGAGTGCTTCTCAATACAAATCAAAACTACAATGAGATATCACCTCACACCTGTCCGAATGACTAAAATGAACAACACAGGAAACAACAGATGTTGGCAAGGATGCAGAGAAAGGGGAACCCTCTTACACTGTTGGTGGGAATGCAAACTGGTGCAGCTGCTCTGGAAACCAGTATGGAGGTTCCTCAAAGAGTTAAAAATAGAACTACCCTATGATCCAGCAATTGCACTACTAGGTATTTACCCAAAGGACACAGAAATACTGATTCAAAGGGATATACATACACCTTGATGTTTATAGCAGCATTATCAACAAACCAAATTATGGGAAGAGCCCAAAAGTCCATCAACTGATGAATGGATAAAGAAGAAGTAGGGGTGCCTGGGTGACTCAATTGGTTAAGCATCTGCCTTTGGCTCAGATCATGATCCCAGGGTCCTGGGATGGAGCACTTCATTGGGCTCCCTGCTCAGTGGGGAGCCTGCTTCTCCCTCTCCCTCTGCATCCCCCCCTGCTTGTGGTCTCTCCCATGCTTTCTCTCTGTCTGAAATAAATAAATAAAATCTTAAAAAAAAAAAAGTGGTATACACACACACACAGACACACACACAATGGAATATTACTCAGCCATCAAAAATAATGAAATCTTGACATTTGCAATGACATGGATGGAGCTAGAGAGTATTGTGCTAAGTGAAATAAGTCAGAGGAAAGACAAACACCATATGATTTCATTCAAATGTGGAATTTAAGAAACTAAACAGATGAACATAGAGGAAAAAGGAAAAAAGAGCGACAAACCAGAAAAGAGACTCTTAACTATAGAGAACAAATGAGGTTTACTGGAGGGGAGATGGGCAGGGGGATGGGTTAAATGGGTGATGGGGATTAAGGAGGGCACTTGTTGTGATGAGCATAGGGTATTGTATGTAGCTGTTGAATCAGTAAATTCTACACCTAAAACTAAATAAAAAAAAAAAAGGAAATAAGAATATATAACTCTTCTCTAAGTTTTGTAGCTCTTCTAAGTGCTTTGTCATGAACAAAATTCTGTGTGTATAAAACTTGAATGTTGGGGCACCTGGGTGGCTCAGTTGGTTAAGCAACTGCCTTTGGCTCAGGTCATGATCCTGGAGTCCCAGGATAGAGTCCCAAATCGGGCTCCCTGCTCAGCAGGGAGTCTGCTTCTCCATCTGACCCTCCCCCCTCTCATGTGCTCTCTCTCATTCTCGCTCTCTCAAATAAATAAATAAATAAAACTTAAATGTTTTCTCTTCAGCTCAATAGATATTTTAAAGATTCAACTATATTTTAAAATTCTAATTTTTATTTAGCAACATCATAACATCCTTTAGTACTTTGTGCATTTTTGGCTCTTACCTTTTTGGTGCAATTGCTTGCCTACACAGTAAAATAATATAATATTACCTTGAAATAAATGAGTAGATGAATAACTGAGTGAATCTGAATTATGTATATCATTTAAAGATTCTAGGTAAAATACAACTCCATCAGATATTCTATTTATGTTTTCTTCATAGAGACATATATATATATATTTTTAATTAAAGGTTAAAAATACTATTTAAAAAATACAGTATGTAAACCTTTGGGGATTTTTTTTTTTTTTCACTCAGCATAATTTCCCAGAGATTAATCTACATGGTTGTTGTGTTTCCTTTTTTGGTGAGTGATATTTAATAATCTGAATGAACCAGTTTAACCATTCACTTTTATTCACCATTATTTGTATACAATAATTTCATCAGCAAATAATGTAAGTCATTTTTCCTTTTATTATACTAATTAATTATTTCCAGTGGTTAATACATTGTTGGCCTGGACCTTTGGTATAATAAGTAGAAGTTTGAAAGCAAGCATTCTTGTTTTGTTCTCAGAGGAAGAATTTCAGTAATTTGTCATTGAGTATGATATTTGTGTAAGTTTTTGATAGGTACTATTTATTATAGTAAGGAAGTCCTTTTTATTCCTAATATGCAAAGAGTTTTTGTGTTTTAATCATGATTGCATGTTAAGATTGATTTTATACTTTTCGTCACTTATCAGAATGATTGTGTAAGTTTTCTTTCTTTGGTTAATATGTTAAATTATATTGATTTTTTATCACTGTAGCATTCCTGGAATAACTGTCATCATTCCATTCCTGGAATTACAACATCGCCTACATGATATATACTTTTGATATTTTGCTGGTTTGATTTGCTATCTTGTTTTTAGAATTTTTACACCTATATTCATAAGGGGTTTTTTGTCATCTTGTAAAGTCCTTATTGTGGTTTTATCAAGGATATGAGGGCTCATATTGAGAGTTGGAAAATATTCATTCTCTGTTCTCTGGAGGACTTTATGTAAGATTGGTGATATTTCTTCCTTCTATGTTTGGAATTTCCACCTCCAAAATGATTGAAGCCTGGAGTTTTCTTTGTGAGAAGGTTTTAATGATTCAATTTTTAGAAAGATATAGTAGTATTTAGATCTTCTGTTTTTCTTTGTGTCTTAAATATTGTTATATTTGTTAATTATACACATATTTTAAAATACAATGCATTACTATTTCCGGTATTTATGATCAATATGTATTTATATTTATCAATTTTTATTTTTTCATTGTCCATCATTTCTACTTGTATTTTCAAAAGTGGTCATTATTGGCCTTTGGAGTTCAATATAAATTTTAGAATTTGTTATGCTCTCTCTTCCTCTCAAAAAGACATACCTGTCTGGAATTTTTATTGGAGCTGTTCTTACTCTATAGATCAGATTGGGGGATAATTGATTCTATGAGTTATTTATGTCTCTATTCTCAATAATTTGTTTTATTGTGTATTTTTATGTACCATTTATAGATTCGATATTATTGATCTTAAAAATAATATTCATAATAATATTTCTAAATATTTTAAAATTTTTATCTTCAGGATGTTTTTGCTACTGTATAGGTATGCAAAGTACTGCACTTTAACCTTGTGTAGTATGTTTACTTGATAAATTGTCTTATGAATTTCAACAGTTTTTTGTATGTATTTTTAAGTTCATGTAGATGTATGTGGTCTACAATAGTAGCAGACAATTAATTCTTCCAACATTGGGTCTCACAAGACCCTCACCCAGCTCCACAACATCACGAACTGCATTTTTTTCTTTTACGTTATTGTAGTTCATAGCTTTAGCAAGTATTTTGCGACTACATAATAGTAGGTCACTGATTCCAGCATTTGATGACACTTTACTCACTGTGCAACACCCTGCCCTAGAGCGAGTGCTACATATTTAAGATTTTGTTAATTTTTACCTAGATACCAATTTCAGTGTCACTCATCTATTGTCACACTAACACGTATAGCACACACTAGTAAAATCTCAGTGGCATACCTTCATCAGGATTCCTTTAGAGCTTTTAGTTTTGTCTATTGACTGTAGAATTGGCTTAGTTTGATATACTCAAAATCTATCAATCTCAGGCCAGTGATATTGGCTATCTCAAATATGTGCTTTCTTGATCAGTGTCAAAAACTCCCAACAGGGACACTAGAAATTACAACATCTCCTACATAATAGATTCAGAACTGGCTCACTGTCACTTCTACCCCAATTCCATAGACCAAAAGCAAATCTTATGGTTAAGAACAACACCAAAGGGTTGTGAAGAATATTTTCCCTCTCATCCATATAGCTTCAGGATTTGCAAAAGGTCTTCCTAAGACTAGCTTTATTTTTGAAATGGGAAAGTTTCTAACTTCATTACTCAAGTCCTGCAAAAACACCAAAATCTTGGCTGTCTTTTCATATCAGTAGTGGCACTCTCAATGGGAAAAACACAGATTCTTAGCCTTTGTCTATACCTAGAATCAGTAAATACCCCCAGAGAAAAATCAGCTACAGAAAGTCTACTCCACAGTTCACCTGTCTCGATAATCTTCTAGCCTTCATTGCTTTAGTAGCTCACTGGTATCTTTTGATAGTTTTTGTTTTTTAATATTCCTTTTCTGTTTGTTTTGGGCAATGGCTAAGCACTCCTTTCTGGAAGTGGAACATTCCTATTTTTTTGAAATAAATAAAAAGTGTTATTCTTGAAAGCCTTTTTAGAAATCTGGTATGTTTGCTTTTTTACTGCATAGATATCATCACTATTTTGAAGTTTATTGGGTCATTTCCATTCTAGCTGTTGAGAGAGAATTTCCCACAGTATCTCTGCATATCTTATATAAACTTTTGTTACATACTATCTTTTCAAGGATGTTTCCATAATGAATAGCCTTAGAAGATAGAATCTCCCTCCAAGGCCTTTATTTGCTGACCAGTAATAAAAACATCACTTCTCCGGGGGGGGGCAGGGGGGGAATGTTGGGCAGGTTTACTAGTTTCCTAAGATCTAAGATTCCTAAACTGTGAGGGGGGGATGCACTGTGTACATAGCATTGAACTCCACGGAAAGTGTGGGGACAGAGGAACCAAGATGAACATGAATTTTAAGCTACCTACTGTGCCATGAGTAGTCAAGTCTTTTGTCTTGGACCCTGAGTATTGTGTCTTCTACTAGCATTCATGACACTTCTTATCATGATAGGAAGAGTAAAATCTCAGACCCCTCATTGTTCTTACTTTCAATTTTATACTTAATGACATGTGTCCACTTGTTTTACATATCTTCAAATTTAAATAAAGGATATCATTCATTGACAATATCTTCAGTTTGATAGAGGTCTAATTATATCTTTTTGTTGGTTAAACAGACATTTCCCTGCCTACAAATTGAAGTTGAACAACTTTTCATATATTTCATTGCTTTCAGATTACCTCATCTTTAAATGGCCTGTTTATGTATGTTGTCCATTTCCTTTCATTTTGGTTTTCTTTTTAAAATTTGTAGGAGTTAGTTTTTTGTCCATAGTATTGAAAACTGAAAACTATTTCTTTTTCAGTAATATGTTTTACAAGTATCTCCTTCCAGCCAGTACCTTGCATTTAACTCTCTTTATGGTGTTAAGAATCTTGTATATTGGATTTATCAATTGATTTATATATATCACATTACAATTTTATCAGTATCAGTTATCAATGTTTAAAATGTGTCAACATACATCTATTTTTTCGTTTGCGCCTTTTGTATCTTATTTAAGCAACTTGTGCTTAATATTTTATTCTATATTTTCTTTTAAAATATTGAATGTCTGAATTTCTTTACAGCAGTTTTATGTTTAAAGCAAAACTGAGAGGAAGGTCCAGAGATTTCCCATATACACTCTGCCCTTCTACACAGGCAAGTCTCTCCCATTATCCACACTCCCCACCAGAGCAGTGCATTCCTTTTAATCGATGAACCTACATGGACACATCGTCAGTACAAACATAGTACTAGGTTTCTTTATGTTGGTTTCTTTCAGGGTTCTCTTTTCTATTCATACAGTCTACCTGTGCCTATATACAGACTCTTAGTTTCTATGACTATAAAATATGACTTAATATCTTCTATATTTCTATGGGTAAGTATTGTTTAACTTTATTATCTTCTTCATAAGTTACTTTTCCATGGCTCTATTTTTCCATTTCGATTTTTATTATACTCTTAACAAATTATCAAAAACGATCAGAATTTTAAATAGAAACATTAAATATGTATATACACATATATGTATATGTGCATATGCATATATATTAGAAATAAGCTATTCTTAATATACATTTTTCTTCTAGCCGTGAACATGGTATATTGTTCTTTTATTAAGTATTTTAATAATTTACTTTTTAAAAAATTCTTAACAGTGGGGTGCCTGGGTTGTGCAGTTAAGCATCTGACTCTTGGTTTAGGCTTATTCACTCCTATCGAGGATTTGAAAAGATGATCTCAGGGTCATGAGATGAAGCCCTGCCTTGGGTTCCCAGCTTAGCGAGGAGTCTGCTTGAAACACTCTCTCCTTCTCCCTTTCTCTCTGCCTCTGCCCCCCACACACTCTCTTTCTCTAAAATAAATAATCTTAAAAAAAAAAAAAAATTGTCAACACTGATTACCTTACATTGTTGGCAAACCATGAAGGGTATTGTTAATGGTTTATTTCTTAAGTATAGCATTGGTTTTTGTATAATGCTTTAAAACTTACGTATTATCATGTATGCATTCTTTAATCTCAAAGAACATACACAAATATTTAACAGGGTTAAGAATGGCAGATGATGTGAGAATCTAATTTTTTTTTTAACACAAATCATCATTTGATCTTTTACAATGGGCATGTGGTATGTCTGCATTTGGAAAAAATAAGGTTAAAGAGAGAAAAAGTCCTTTCAATAAATTTACAGTTTTTCCATAAAATTCTTATTTATCTTTTATTTAGTTCAGAACCTTATATTTTAATTATTAATGCCAACAGAATATTTTTAAGTCAATTTCTTATTTGCTTATTACTAGTGTACAATTATACTCTTAATTTTGCAGGCTGATTGTACATCCAGAACAATAGCTAAACTCTCTAATTTGTTCTAATACATAAATCTAGAATTTTATGTAGATTATCACATCACTGCAAATAAAGGAAAATTCCTTCATTTATTTTTATTATTCCATTTATTTATAGGAATGCCATATACATCTTCAAATAAATTGGATGTTTTCTGTAGGCTTTTTTTGTAAGTAGACTGGACTGGAAAAGAAATCCAGTTTTTTTTTTAACCCCTCTTTCATGTTTTCCATCGCTTTAAATTCTGTGTTTGCATTTTGGGTTTCCCTTAAATCACCTTCCATATTTCAATCTTCCAAGAGCTCAGTCTGCTATTTAATCTGTAATATGAGTTATTAATTTGAATAGTTATATTGATTTTTAGCAGTTCTTTTTTTTTAAATATCACCATTTATTTTATTCTTGTTTCCCAAGTCTCTAACTCAGCTCTTATGCATTTAATTATTTTAAACCTATTTATTTCATATAATTTTTCAGAAATTGTTCTCTTTTCAGAGGTTATTTGGATTTATTGGATGTATTGGACTCCCATACAATATTTCTTCTTGCTTACTTTATAATTTTTATTATGGTATCATCTTCAGTGGGGATCCCTTTGTCTATGGTTATGAAAGTAGTCTTGCTTACACAGGTGTTTCTGACATTTCTTTGTGGAGTTTAGGATTTCTATGAAACTTCAATTTATCCTTATTTTATGGCTTTATGTTTTCTTATATTTCAGATATTTAGAGTTCACAACTCACGTCAAGTGGTCCAGGCATGGGATTTCAAATTTTCAAAGACAGCTTTTTCCCCCTCCTTTCCCATAGATTATCAGACATCCATTTTGTTTTGATCTTTATAGAAATTAGATAATTCCAAGCTCCTTACCACCCATTCAGGGGTTGTGTCGTCTGTCCTACTCTGCTTGTCAGAACCCCACTCTTAGCTATTAGGACATGTATCTGAGATTAGAATACCAGTGGACTGCCCCCTATCAGTTTGTAGTTAATTCTCTGCTCTTAATTTTCCCATGACTTACTTACTTGTTTATTGTCAAGTCCCACAAAAAAAAAACAAAAACAAAGTTTATGGGTGCTGATGTGAAGTGTGGGAAGAGGGAAGAGAAACCCACTGCAGTTTAGTTTTCTGTAGTGTAAGAAGCCTCCAAAAGTGATTTTTGTATGTGAATCTCTAAGTCTCTCATTTACATAGACAAAGCTCTTAAACATATTAGTGATTAAAATTTGGATATCCTAAGTAATAGTCCACAAGAGTAAAACACTGAGAACAGAAACAAAGCCTCATTTAAATTTGTACCCTAATTATATTTTAAACCCATGTATGGCTAAACAGTATTTGTTTAATTAAAATTTATATAAAATACATGTAGATTTGTGTTCTGAAATAAAATTTCTTGCAGAAGGAATACAGAAGAACCCCAACATTCTTATAATTTTTTTCTTCTGTGTCTGTTATAAGCTCCTACTTAATTAAAAGGACTCGAGATACTTTAAAATAAAAACATACCATAAGTGATTATTTGCAAATGTTGAATATGCTTTTCTTCACTCTATGTAATTGAGTAAAATCTTTAAGATATTTAAGTTGGCAATGCCTCAAGTAAAACAGTGACTTGCAGTAAACCAGTAAATTGTTCTAGCTACTAGAGAACTATGTTTCCATTTATTATAAAGACAAATTCTAACTGACCAATTTTAAAGCAATGAGTTTTTTGGTTTTTTTTTGTTTTTGTTGTTGTTTTTTGTTTTTTGTTGTTTTTTGTTTTTGTTTTTGTTTGGTTTTGTTTTGTTTTTTTTGACAGAGAGAGACAGTGAGAGAGGGAACACAAGCAAGGGGAGTGGGAGAGGGAGAAGCAGGCTTCCTGCCATGCAGGGAGCCCGATGTGGGGTTCTATCCCAGGACTCCAGGATCACGAACCGAGCCAAAGGCAGATGCTTAACACTGAGCCACCCACGCGCGCAAACGAATGAGTTTTTAAGAAAATATTTAATTCCTTCGAACTGATACAAACTGTTGAATATCTATTTTCAGGAGAGATTAATGGAAATTGTGTTAATTGACATGTTTTTCATTCTGTTTCTTACATATCCTATTAGGTAGATGTTCCTTGCCGAATTGCAATCAATAATTCATAAGATACCAGTGGATTTCCTTAGGGCAGGTAACTATATAAAAAAAATAATTTCTCATTTTAAAAGACTCTGACCTTTTATTAAATCTATAAAGGAAAAAGAGAATTAAGAACTCTCTGGCAGATTTCACAGGCCTCAATTAAGAAAGGCTGTAATTATTACAGAACAAATTCAGTCAATTAGGGTTCTAGAACTTGTACTGCACCATCCTTAGCAGCCCTCTCAGCCTAATGTTGAAGTCCTGAGCTGAGGCTTTCTATAATACTCTCAGCATTTGATTCAGTTTACAAAGAGAAATGAATTATAGCCATCTCCTAGAGAGTGAAATTGCATTGTAACATGCTGAAGTAGTCTGTGACTAGAAGGAAAATGGAAAAAAAAAAAAAAAACTCTCAGACCTCTTAATATCTTCTACCATCTTCATAAATGTACTGATGAAAAGGAACTGAAGAGATAAAAAAAATCCTAATTATAAAAATATAGCTCTATTATCTGCGCCAGAAACCAAATCTCTTACAAAAAAATTACTGCCATGTATTTTATACAATTTGTGCTACATACTTTTCCATAACCTAAGCATACATTTAAAGATAATAAAAATTATAAGGAAGAAACCATGCTTTATGTATTTGAACGGTATTTTTTTTTTCACACTGGTTAAGGTGGTATTAAAATCATGTGGTTGTTTTTATAGGCTCCACATGAAATCCAGTCTAACTTTTCTGTTTTTCTCAACTGGCATAATTCAGTAGGTTATGATCAACAATTTATTTCATGTTTTAATGTTTAGTGAAAAAATACTGCTAATTTTTACTACCACTGGTAGCTAGCTAGAAACAGCTGTCTTCAATCAAAGACCAGCTATTTATTAAAGCAGTGGTTCTCAGAAATCCTTATCACCTGGTGGACTTGTTAAATCAGACATTGTGGGACCCCAGCCCCAGTTTCTGATTCAGTAGATCTGGGTTGGAGCAAAATAATTTACATTCTTAACAAGTTCCCTGGTGGTATTCTTGCTTCTGATCCTGGCGTAACAATTAGAGAACCACTACTGTAAAAAAATAATTGTTCTCATACTTAAGTCTGAATAAAACTACCTTAGAAAGCTGAGAAATATACAGATCCCTGGGTCTGCTATCTGACATCCAAATTCAACAGAATCCTGAATAGTTAGACTTACAGTTTAAGTCCTTCCATGTACTGAAGGGCCAACTAGTATGTATATCCCTTCAGTCATTCAGCAAATATTCATATAGTTTCAACCATGTACCAAAGGACCATCCAGGCCCCAGGGATAATATAGTGAATAGGTCAGATATGATCATTTATATTCTAAGGTGTTAGGGTATGGTGGGCAAGAACACAATTAGGCATTGCTGGTAATGCAAAATGTAATTCCACATGTCCCTAAAATATCCATATGTATACTAGAATATTATGTAGCAGTGAAATTGTGTATCTACAAGCACTGATATTGACAGATCAGGGCATATTGTTTTGTGGAAAACAGTTCCAGAGCAGTACAAAAACAATGCTACAGTATGTGTACAGTCACAAAGTTAAAATTATGTATTTCTATGAATACACTTATATACATAAAAAGAATATGAGAAACATATCAAATGTTATCAAGGGTGGGAACCAGTATTAGGAATATTGATTTTTTATTTTAAGAAAGGTATTCATGTATTTTTATGAAATTAAATAATGTTACCAAGTAGTGGGTGAGACAATAAAAAATTGGGTAAAGTGTTCTTCCTCATAAAGAAAAACGACAGAATAAAACAGCTAAATCTCAACCACATTAGTTATCAAGGAAATGCATATTAAAATTTCCACAAGATATTCATTTAGACATAAATGCAAGGAGGAACAAAGTACAAGCTTTACCTGTCTGGTTAGGAAATGACCACAGCTAATGTCAGACCAGGATTTGCAACCAGATCTTAAACAGCCCTCTGTACTCACCACAGAAACAACTTAAACACATTCACATTACCTTCAGAGTTTGCACTGTGCTTCCTAAAGCATATTCCAAGGGATGCTCACACACTTGCTCTCCTGTTCTCCCACCATCTAGCTTTTCTACCACAACTGAATGAGAAACCTTTTCTAAATTCCAACATATAACTGTCACCAGTGGTTTCAGTCCATTCCCTCCCCTCAAGTATGTCATCTCTGATCATTTGGTAAAGGATCCTCTGTTTGATGTAAAAGGTAAAAATAAAATGCTGTAAATTCCATCAGGGGGGTTTTAAAATGGAGCCATGAGGCCATTAAAAAGTTGAGTCTTAAACATGTCCTTATCTGGTGGCGCCATAAACTTTTAAACTGGGCCAAACCCCAAACACTTCAAGGTTTCTACACAAACACCTGCTACTTGCTGTAGTAACAAACCTTTGTTTAGTGATAGTCTTAACCAATTATGTTTAGCCAACATTAGTTTTCTGCTGCCAACACCACTCAGAATTCTTTGTAAACAACTTATATAAGCATTCACTTTTTGTCCTTACAAACCCCTGACTTTTGCTTGCTGTTAAGACCACAGTTTGGGTTACTACCTGAATCTGTGCTCCCCGAATTACAATTCTAAGACCCCAAATAAATGCTTTTATTTCATTTCAGTTCTGCCTCTTTTCTTGGTCAATAGTAACATGACTTGTGGGAGGCAATAAATGTAACTCCTCTCTTACCATTCCCTTTATATTGGAACCTGTTTGTAATTAAGATACAGAGATGTCTTATAGATATATACATAGAGAGATGAAATATATATAAAAATATCTATATGTAGATATGTAGAGATGAAAATACTGATAAACATGACAAATTAGATTTTAGATCTGTAGCCAAAGCTGCTTTAAATATTACACCCCAAAGTTAGATGTATGCCCTATGAGACACTACTGCAGCTGGAAAATTAAAGCACCAGAGTTTGCCATACTGAATTTATTGCATGACCAGAGAGAAGACCCTACTGCAACCTCCCATGACTGGACCAGCCACCAGAAAAATAAGTCCCAATGAGCTGAGCTTAACAGGCTCAGATTCTTCACTCAAAATTTTCAACCTGGTAAGATATTACTCCGCTACTGAGGAGTGAATTAGGAAAGAGAATCTAAAAGAAATACCTCACAGTTCATCGTAGTGGTTTTCAAACTTCTGGAAACAACAAATCACCTGGAAAGCTTGTTAAAACACAGACTGTTGGGCCCCCAAACCAGAGTTTCTTAGTCAGCAGGTCCGGGGGAGCCTGAGAATGGGTAAAAAGTTCACAGGTGCTGCTGCCCCTGCTGCTGATCTGGTGATCAAAGTGGAAGGACCGTAGTGACAGTGCATAGAATCATGCACGGGATCTTTTAGGAAATACTAATGTTTTAGCTCCACCCAGACCGATTAAATCTCAGTCTCTAAAGGTAAGGCTCCAATCATTGGGATTTGATAAATTATTTCCAGGTGGTTCTACTATTTCAGCAGAGTTAATCATCGCATCTAGCAGTAGTTGTCTTACATAGATGCCAGAGGCCAGGAAAATTTACATTTTCCCTTAATTTGTTTTTTTTTAATTTCCAACTCATACAACTTAGCCTCTGGAGGCATGTATTTCTGAATACTCAGAAGGAAGAACACAAATTTGTAGTCATAACCTTTTGGTATACAAATAAGGATGTATATATACTTTGGGGGTATTGCAAAGTGCCAATAATAGTTTTCCCTTATTTAAATAAGAATATTTTCTCATCTTTATGTAGAAGATAAACTTTATAACAATGTTTTGACTGTTTATTTTTTCTTTAAAACTTAAAAATTGATCAGAAACCATAGGAGGTACCTTTGTTAGAGACATTTATATAAAATGCATGTAAACAATTTCACTTTGGGGTAATGATTACTTTCATTCTGAAAAAGTTTTTTTCTGTTTTGTTATGAAATACACATGCAATATTAAGAGTAATAATATATAATAAAAGCAGACTCCTGAACACCAATCATTCAATTTAAGACTTTGGCCTTGCTTTTGAAACTTTAAGGGTGACCATCACTAAATCATCTGTGAGGTAACTAATGACATGAATTTTGTATTTATCATCCTTTTGGTATTTTCATGGTATTATTACAGTGCTAAATTGTTTTCCAAAGTGTATGTATAAACTGACATTCCTATAGCAGTGAATGGCTGTCCTCTTTGCTTGAATCCTAACCAACCTTTGGTCTAAATCTTATATAGTCTATTTCTTACATATTCTAATTCTTATATATAGTGTGCATTGTAAGTCAATAGAGTAATGTGATTTCATTCAGAAATAAGCTTATATAATAAATAAAAGAACAAACCAGTAAATACAAAGAAAATTGGTAACTAAAATGTAGTAGCACATGCTGTTCTTTCTTTGTAAAGACAAACCCCCACTCTGAAGTATAAGTGAATGAATGAGTGGATAATGAAGAAACTTCACTGATATTACGTTACATTTGTAATGTTTTGGACTTTGTCACAGGGACCTACATGTTCCAGGTTTCTCTTGTCAATGTCAAAGCAGGACCCACAATGCCTTTTTAGCACATGTTGTATCTAAATACTCCAAAGCAGCCTCTTACAGACTTAATGCACTTTCTCTTTTTTTTGTTTGTTTGTTTATCAAAAAATCAGTGTTTTCCTTTACACAGGCTTTCCCATGGTCTGGGTTTCACATATGGAGTTTTATACCTTCTTCTTAAAGATGATATTTAAAACCTTATAATTTACAAAATTTACCAAATTTTTAATGCACATATTCACATTTTGCCTTATTAAACTTTACAATCGTAGTAGATCTTATAAAGTGATAAGCTAATACTTAGTTTTATTTCAGGATTTGCATATTTTTGCTATATTTTTTGTTTGGGTAGATAAATGATAAAACCCTCAAATGATTCTAGTTCTAATTAGGTGCTAGCACTGGGATTGGCATTTCACAGATATGATGCCATTCATTTCTCACAATAACACTGTAAGCCAGAAATAGTTTTTCCCAATTAACACAGGAGGACATTGACCTCAAAGAGGCTAAGTAATCTGTTTAAGGTTGCATTGCTAATAAATAATCCTGGAGGGTCTATTGATTCTAAACCAAGCTCCTAGTCTCTAAATTCTGCATTTCAATATTTTTAGAACAAATCCCCCCCCCACAAAATTTTATTGACACATTTAACTTATAGTTTTGCTTCTGTCTGGTATTTTCTAGAGTCTCTCTCAATCTCTCCTTCTCTTTTATTCTCTCATTGTGATATATCCAGCATAGACATTAAAATAGTATTCACTTTTTAAATTGTATAAATACAAATATAAATATATGACATACACAGAAAAACTGAGTTTGATATGTTTGTCTTATTATGCTGTAGTTTTCATAACTTTTCACCACTCAGACTTTGAAACAGTTTTAAAATAAATAAAAATAAAGAGTAACAAGAAACAAACTCTTAAGTGTAGAGAACAAACTGCTGGTTATCAGAGGGGAGGTGGGTGGGGGAATGGGTTAGGTAGGTGATGGGGATTAAGGAGGGCACTTGCTGTGATGAGCACCAGGTGTGGTATGGAAGTGTTGAATCACTACATTGTATACCTGTAACTAATATTACACTGTATGTTAACTAACTGGAATTTAAATTAAAAACTTAAAAAAAATAAAATGAGAAAATATAAACAAAAGAATTGTTAGGTCTTTGTCGTATCCTACGGGGCACCTAAAAAGAACCTACTACTCACCGTTGGCACAGTGGGTTATTGATTGCATATATAGTACAGATTTTGGCATTTGGCATTTGATACAAGGAAGTGATTGCCAGTAATCTTTCCACTTTAAGGCTAGTGTTTGGGTCCAACCTTAATGTCCTGCATCATAGAATTAGGATCAAGATGTATCCAAGTTGGCAAGTTAGGGAGAATCTCAGTTTTTCTCTACCTCCCTTTCTCTCTCACCTTGTTTTTCTGTTTTCTATCCTCAATACTACACACAGTGCCTTTAGAAGGGGTTATATGCCTGGTTATCTAATCTAAAAACATACCAGTATTTTAGGAAAGGTTTTCTTCCCCTAACTTTGAAATTTGAGGGAATTTTTGTCTTTGCATAGAGGACATTAAATGACATAGTCGAATGTATCTTCACATATAGCTTTATAGCAAATACACACAAAATATCTCTTAAATTCTGGTAAAATGTGATCATTTACTAAGCATTATCCTTTCATCAGGCTTTCCCCTAACTGGGAAAGTGAATCTGGAAAAGAAAAAGGAGAAAGAGCTTCTTGCTCAGACTCTGCTGTACGCAAGAGGAATGTTTAAACTAAATGATATATTCTTATTGCACTTGAAACTGTTCAGCCTTTGTTGTTCACATGAAATCCAGTGCTTTTAAAAAAGCACTAAGCAGTCTTTAAGATGACTACAACCAAGTTTTCCTATACCATGGGACCATTTATACTTATAATTGAGTAATATATAGTTTATTTCTGAAGACTATACCAGTAGATACTTACCAGTAATGGTAAGTACTGAGCACCCTCACTGACTTTTATTTCCTTGTGAAATAAATCCCAGTCTAGCACAGAGAAAGAAATGTAAAAGCCTTTAAGTGGATCTGTTTTCTCACTAGATTATTTATGTTAGGTTTAGGCTTAATACAGTTCAGGCTTTTAATGTCTTTAGGGTTGGCCTCTTCTTTGTTACTAAATAGATATGTGCAATAAAAAAAATAGAGAATATTATTTGGAGAAGACATTATAGGTTGACTCACTTAGCACCCATTCCCTATTCTTTCTCTCTTGCCTGATTTTCCTCTAGTAGAAAAACAAAAGTCCTCATCTCTAGCTCCCTTAAAGCTAGAGTGGTCAGTGAGATGTAATAAATTCTGATGCCACATCCCATTCTACCTCCCTCCTCTTTCTGTTGCTGGCAAGGTTGCTGGAGCAATAAAATTATTACACTCAACTGGTAACCAAGAGCATAGGGAATCACAGATGTCCTGGCTCTTATTCCACTGAAAACCTGACCAACTTCTTAACTGCCTACCTTCTGACTACACATAATGTGGAGGTAAAAACATTAAGCATATTTTTTAAACCACTATAGTTGGTTTTCTGCAGTTGAAATTACCTCTAAATAAAATATGATCTAACTATGATCTATGGATGAGTAGTACTGCTTACCTAGTTTATTAAATAATGAAAAGCTAGGTCTCTAACCATGTAAGAAAATTTAAGTTAACAGTGAGAAAATTTTCTGTAGCCCAATTTTGAGATAAGAAAGTTTGGGCTCTCGGGGTGCCTGGGTGGCTCAGTCATTAAGCCTCTGCCTTCGGCTCAGGTCATGATCTCAGGGTCCTGGGATTGAGCCCCAAATCAGGCTCCCTGCTCAGCGGGAAGCCTGCTTCTCCCTCTCCCACTCCCCCTGCTTGTGTTCCTGCTCTCGCTATCTCTCTCTCTGTCAAATAAATAAATAAAATCTTTAAAAAAAAAAAAGAAAAAGAAAAAGAAAGTTTGAATTCTCTTCCAAAAAAACTCAAAAAAGTTATTAAAAACAACAATTTTTCTTTAAAAAGTATCCATTTGCAATAATATATTGGGCATTTATTGGTTAACATCTTTTCATTTATTTATCCTCTCTTCCTAAGAGTACCTGGAATTTCCCACCTCTAATGTTTATGAGGAACGAGTTATTCCACCTCTGTTTCTAGTGGGTGCACTAAGACTAGTTAAATGCAGTTAACATGACCTATCTTTTTGGACAAGATAATTTTTCCAGGTTAGCACATATGAAAAAGTTAGGGCAAGCAGAGCTTATGGGTCTCAATTACATGGCTTTTATTGGGCTGTTAGGGAAGCAGAATTTCTCTTTCTTGCTGTCTATGAACATGGGTGCATTTAGTAGAAGATGCTAACATCCAATTTGGGAATAGAAAGGCAGAGTCCATCACAGAATGGATACAAGATTAAGAAAAAAGAGCTGAGAGTGATGTGTGTCTTGGGTATATAGCTGGAACCCAAGATACCAACCTATCTTGAAACTAGAATAACGCACACATTGCACAGTGAAGTGACTTCAAAATTCCCTTTGTTCTAAAAGTTTGAATTGGTTGAATTTTCTATTACTTGCAATATAAAGACTTCTGATATATACAGAATCTGCTTGCTTTGTAAATGATAGTATAAAAATAAAGGGGATTATAATATTTGAAAATATTTTGTCACTATTAGTATTGCATTCTTTCTCACTTTTACCACGTATGACTAAATGAAGGCTTGTTCCATTTTCTGGAGTAATTTATACTGCTTATGGGGGGACAAGCAATAAATTTAGAACTGCAATATTACACTATAAATTCACTGTTGTAACTACATGTTTTTAAATCTTTTGGTCAAGAGATGTAGGAGGGCGCCTGGGTGGCTTGGTCGGTTAGGCATCTGGCTCTTGATTTCAGCACAGGTCACAATCTCAGGTTTTGAGATTGAGCCCTGCATTGGGCTCTGCGCTGGATGTGGAGCCTGCGTAAGATTTTCTCTTTCCCTCAAAACAACAACAACAAAAAAATGTAGTGAGGAAAAATTTGGTTCAGTTTTACACTTGAACTTTGGATCAAGCATAGATTGAAATTCCTTCAACCCTTTCATTCAGTAAAGCCACCTAATACATTCACTTTATTTTAAAACTTCAATTGAGTGTTCAAGAGGATGGTTTCCAAGTTGCTGATATTAAGGCCCTACGTTCCTCCTTCCTATGCACAGGCTTTTCAGAAGCTAAGTCCTATGTGGTTCATGATCCAAGATAGTATTTGAGAACACCTCTCTGCTTTGAAGGTAAAGTGTAGAATTTGTTTTATTGTTATAAGTCCAATATACATTGTGGCTAGGAATAGTCAAAGGCATCTGTCTGAGCAGCCTTGCATAAACTCACTGGACTTTGCAGACTAGTGATAGCTGTACATGGCCAGGTTTTTCTTTTATGTTTTGTTTTTTTTTAATTCCAGTATAGTTAACCTATAGTTATATTAGTTTCACATGTACAATATAGTGATTCAACAATTCCTTACATCACCCAATGCTTGTCACAACAAGTGCACTCTTTAAATCCTATCATCTCTTTCACTCATCCCCCCCACCTACCTCTTCTGGGGTAGCCATCAGTTTGTTCTCTTTTTAGTTAAGAATCGTTTTCTTCATTTGTCACTCTTTTTTTCCTTTGCTCATTTGCTTTTTTCCCTAAATTCCATATATGGGTGAAATCATATGGTATGTCTTTCTCTGAGTTACTTTGCTTAGCATTGTACTTTCTAGTTCTGTCCATGTTGTTGCAAATGGCAAGATTCATTTTTTGACTGAATAATATCCCACTGTGTATTATATATACCTTATATTCTTTATCCATTCGTCTATTGATAGATACTTGGGCAGCTTCCATAATTTGGCTATTGTAAATAATGCTGCAATAAACATAGAGGTGCATACATGCGTTTGAATTAGTGTTTTTGTATTTGGGGAGTAAATCCCAGTCGTGTGATTACTGGATCCTAAGGTAGTTCCGTTTTTACCTTTTTGAGGAGTTAATTTTTAATTCCATACTGTTTCCCACAATTTTTAACTCCATACTGTTTTCCACAGTGGCTGTACCAGTTTATATTCCCACCAAGAGTTCATGGGGGTTCCTTTTTCTCACATCCTCACCAACACTTGTTTCTTGTGTTTTTTTATTTTAGCCATTCTGGCAGGTGTGAAGTGTTCTCTCACCATAGTTTTTTTTTTTTTTTTTTTCCACTGTAGTTTTGATTTGCATTTCCCTGATGATGAGTGATGCTGAACATCTTCTCATGTGTCTCTTGGCCATCTGTATGTCTTCTTTGGAGAAATGTCTGTTCATGTCTTCTGCCCATTCTTTAATTGGGTTATTTGATTTTGAGGTGTTGAGTTGTATCAGTTCTTTATATATTTGGATAGTAACCCTTTATCAGGTATGTCATTTGCAAATATCTTCTCCCATTCAGTAGGTTGCCATTTAGTCTTGCTGATCGTTTTGCTTGCTACACAGAAGCTTTTTATTTTGATGTAATCCCAGTAGTTTATTTTTTCTTTTATTTCCCTTGCCTCAGAAGACATATCTAAAAAAATGTTGCTACAGCCAATGTCAGAAAAATTACTACCTGTGCTCTCTTCTAGGATTTTTATGGTTTCAATCTCACATTTAGGTCTTTAATCTATTTTGAATTTATTTTTTGTGTATGGTGTAAGAAAGTGATCCAGTTTCATTCTTTTGCATGTAGTTGTCCAGTTTTCCCAACACCATTTGTTGAAGAGACTGTCTTTTTCCCATTGGATATTCTTTCCTGCTTTTAGAAGATTAATTGGCCATTAATTCTGGGTTTAGTTCAGGTTTTTCCCTTCTGTTCTATTGATCTATGTGTCCATTTTTATGCTGGTGCCATACTGTTTTGATTACTACAACTCTGTAATATAACTTGAAGTCTGGATTGTGACGCCTCCAGTTTTGTTTTTCTTATTCAAAATTGCTTTGGCTATTCAAGGTCTTTTGAGGTTCTGAGCAAATTTTAGGATTGTTTGTTCTAATTCTGTGAAAAATGCTGTTGGTATTTTGATAGGGATTGCATTAAATCTGTAGATTTCTTTGGCTAGTGTAGACTTTTTCACAATTGTTTTTCCATTTTTTGGTGTCATCTTGAATTTCTTTCATCAGTGTTTTATAGTTTTGTAGTACAGGTCTTTCACCTCTTTGGTTAGGTTTATTCTTAGATATTTTGTTGGTTTTGGTGGAACTATTAAATGTGATTGTTTTCTTAATTTCATTTTCTGCTGCTTCATTGTTAGTGTATAGGAATGCAACAGATTTCTATACATTGATTTCGTAGCCTGTGACTTTACTGAATTCATTTATGAGTTCCAGTAGTGTTTTGGTGGAATCTTTAGGATTTTCTATATAGACTATCATGCCATCTGCAAATAGTGAGTTTTATTTGTTTCTTACCAATTTGGATGCCTTTTATTTCTTTATATTGTCTAATTCCTATGGCTAGGAATTCCAGCCCTATGTTGAATAAAAATGGTGAGAGTGGAAATCCTTGTCTCGTTCTTGACCTTAGAGGAAAAGCTGTCAGTTTTTTCCCATTGAGTATGATGTTCGCTGTGGGTTTTCCATGTAAGGCCTCTATTATATTGAGATATGCTCCTTCTAGACCTACCTTGTTGAGTGTTTTTTATCATGAATGGATTTTGTACTTTGTCAAATGCTTTTTCTGTATCTATTGAAATGATCATATGGGTTTTATCTTTTCTCTTGTTGATGTGATGCAGAATGTTGGGAGAAAAAAATTGGTTCAGTTTACACTTGACCTTTGGAGTAAGCATTGATTGAAATTACTTCAAGCCTTGAACCATTCAGTAAAGCCATTTAATACACTCATTTTATTTTAAAACTTCAAATGAGAGTAGAACCAGTCAGAGATGAAGAACACAATAAATGAAATTAAAAATAAACTTTATGGGGGCACCTGGGTGGCTCAGATGGTTGAGCATCTGCCTTCAGCTCAGGTCATGATCTCCAGGTCCTGGGATCAAGCCCCATGTCGGGCTCCCAGCTCAGCTGGGAGCCTGCTTCTCCCTTCTCCCTCTGCCTCTCCCCCTCCCCCTGCTTGTACTCTCTCCCTCTCTCTCAAAAGAATAAAATCTTTAAAATAAAATAAAATAAAATAAAATAAACTTGATGGAATATATTGCAGGCTAGAGGAAGCAGAGGAATGAATTTTTGACCTGGAAGACAGCATAATGTAAAGTGACAAGCGAGCAAATGAGAGGGAAAAAAATTATGCATAGTGTTAGGGAACTCAGTGACCCCATCAAGTGTAATAACATTCATATCATAGGGATCCCGGAAGAAGAAGAAGAGAGAAAAGGGAGCAGAAAACTTAATAGAAGAAATAATAGTGGGAAACTTTCTTATTCTGGGGAAGGACACAGATATCCAAATCCAGGAGGCACAGAGATCCCCTCAAAAAATCAATGCAAGGAGGTCCACACCAAGACACATAGTAATTAAATTGGCAAAAGGTAGTGATAAAAAAATTTAAAAACAGCAAAAGGAAAGAAGACAGTTACATATAAGGGAAACCCCATAAGGCTAACAGTGGATTTTTTTTTAGCAGAAACTTTGCAGGCCAAAGGGAGTGTCATTATATACTCAAAGTGCTAAAAGGGGAAAATCTGCAGCCAAGAATATCCAGCAAGACTATCATTCACAATAGAAGGAAAGATAAAGAGTTTCTCAGACAAACTGAAACTAAAGGAGTTCAGGACCACTAAACCAGCTCTATAGGAAATATTAAAGGGGACTCTGAGTGAAAAGGAAAGACAATAAGCAAGAGTAAGGAAAGCAGGAAGCAGAAAAGCAGTAAAATTAAATGTATCTATAAATATCAAGAAGGGACTCACAAAATAAAAGGTTGTAAAGTATGACACCATATATCTAAAATGTGGAGAGAAGAGGAGTAAAGAATGAGTTCAAACTTAAGTGACCATCACCTTAATATAGACTGCTATATGCAGAAGATGTTATATGTAAACCTAATGGTAACCACACATCAAAAACCAGTAATAGATATGCAAAGAATAAAGAGAAAGGAAACCAAGTATGTTACTAAAGAAAGCCAACAAATCATGAAAGAGAGCAAGAGAAGAAAAGATTAGAGAAAAACTACAGAAACAACCACAAAACAAGTAAGAAAATGGCAATAAATACAGATCTATCAATAATTACTTTGAATGTAAATGAACTAAGTGCTCCAATCAAAAGAGGGTGACAGAGTGGATAAAAAACAAGACCAATCTAGTAGAAGAGACTTATTTCAGACCTAAGACACTTGCAGATTGAAAGTGAGGGGATGCAGAAACATTTATCATGCAAATGATGTCAAAAGAAAGCCAAGCTAGCAATACTTATATCAGACAAAGTAATCTTTAAAACAAAGGCTGTAATAAGAGACAAAGAAGGACACTGTATAATAATAAAAGGGACAATCCAACAAGAGAATATAACAATTATAAATATTTATGGGAGCACCCAAATATATAAAACAGTGGAAAACAAACATAAAGAATTACTTGATAGTAATGCAATAATAGTTGGGGACTTTAAGACCCTAGTTACATCAATGGATAGATCATCTAAACAGAAAATTGACAAGGAAACAAAGCCTTTGAATGACACACTGGATCAGATGAATTTAACAGATATATTTAGAACATTTCATCCTAAAACAGCAGAATACACATTCTTTTCAGGTGCAAATGGAACATTCTCCAGAAGAGATGACATATTAGACCACAAAACAAGTCTCAGCAAATTCAGAAAGATCAAAGACATGCCATGCATCTTTTCTGACCACAATGCTATGAAATTAGAAATCAACCACAGCAAAATGTCTGGAAAGAGCAAAAATACATGGAGGTAAAATAACATGCTACCAAACAATGAATGCGCCAACCAAGAAAACAAAGAGGAAATCATAAATTACATGGAAACAAATGAAAATGAAAACACAAAGGTCCAAAATCTTTGGGATGCAGCAAAAGCAGTTCTAAGAGGGAAGTATAAAGCAATACAGACCGACCTCAAGAAGCAAGAAAAATCTCAAATAAATAACCTTACACTTAAAGGAGCTAGAAAAAGAAGAACAACCAAAAGCCAAAACCAACAAAAGGAAGGAAATAATGATTAGAGCAAAAATACATGATATAAAAACAAAAAAATAACAAAAAAATAGATCAATGAAAGCAGGAGCTGGTTCTTTGAAAAGAACAACAAAATTGATCAACCTCTAGCTAGACTCATGAACAAAAACAAAAAAAAAAAAAAAGAGAGAGAGAGAGAGGACCCCAAAAACAAAATTACAAATGAAAGAGGAGAAATAACAACCAACACCACAGGAATACAAACAATTATAGAAACTTATATGCCAACATATTGGACAACCTAGACAAAATGGATAAATGTCTAGAAACATATAACCTACCAAAATGAAAGTAGGAAGAAATAGAAAATTTGATCAGACTGATTACCAGCAATGAAATAGAATCACTAATCAAAAAACTCCCAACAAACATGGTTTTTAAACAGCACTGACTTTGGAGCACATGTTCTCAAAACCAGTCTAATTGTCTGATCCCGAGAACCCTGAGATCCCTGAGTCACTCTCTGAGAGGCCATACTTGATTCTCAAAATTTAGTATGCATAAGTATAACCCAGAAGAACTTGTTGAAAATGCAGATTCATACATGCCATCCGTGAGTATCCCTTACAGGTATCTGCTGAGGTCGTTTGAGAACTACAGTTGAAAAATGTTAGGATAGACATCACCGTTGACAGATGCTAACTGTTAAAACCTGGGTAGACTACCTAAAAACTTTACACTTTAAACACACCTGATTTTCAGCACTTACAATGCATGAAGAGCCTCAATTCTGTCATAAGTTTTCCTTCAAATCAGATATAATTGGACAAAGATGGACAAGCAAATCACTTCCCTCTCAAAATAAAGCAAAGCATACTGTTCTCTTCCTCATGCCATGGAAGCAACTTCAAAAGATGAGAAAAACAAATAGTACAGTGCTACTTTCTCCTCCATCAAGAAGCTTGCAGTCTACTAAAGGTATTTAAGACAAATTGTAAGTAACTATAATCAAATGGATAAAAGTTATTCATTGTAAGAAAGAAGCAAACAGAGCTGTGGGAGTTCAAAAATAATGGAAAGCACATTTAACTTAAGGTTGTCCTATAAAATCAATGTTTTGCACGAATGCTTCTCTTTTGATGGCTTTTATTTGTTTTTAATAACTATACTCTAGAAGTCAGGCAGTCAGCATGAGGTACCAATGTGGTGTCAATTTCCTTAAACAGAAACTTTGCAGAGATTAACATTACTTACATTCTTTGGATCTGAATCTTATAGAGGCTTAACATCTACTTCTTGAAGGTGTAACTATTACCTAAGTTCTTCTTCAATATTTAAACAACCAAGTGAAAAATACTGAGGCAATTCATGAATTAGCCAAGGAATTTACGAATGGTCAAATTCTTAACTGGAAGAAACAGTGGCAGAAGAAGGGAAGAAATGGAAACATTATTATAACATAAACTGAGACAAAAAGAAATAGAGTAGACATACTTATAACAATGTAGCTGGTGGACCATTGGGCATAGACTGCAGAAAATGGGGTGCCATTTAAAATTAAGGTGATACAGCATTCTCAGACTCTTAACAGCCTCAAACTAAAAGTGAACATGTTCAGAACATTCAGAACAATGTTTCTGTGTGGAATGAAAGACAGAGAGAGATATGCCACATTTCCTTTAAAATTGTTGAAGCAAGGGATGTATTTCCATCAGTGAACAAACTTTTATGTTTTTAACATTGGCTTTACAAGTTTGTCAACAATAATGCTTAAGTTCTCCAAAATTTTAGCTAAACATCAGCTAATAAAGCAGAATTAAGAAAAGGACAAATGAAATGATTAGCACACCTACTAACTACAGAATATACAAAATTTTCTTTTCTTCAAATTGTCAGTTTGGGATAAATATGATTTTATCTTTTATTGGTCATGTATACTAAATTAAAATCTTTGTGAAATGAATCATAAGGGCAAATATTTTCCTTTTATACAATAACCTCTGTAGCAGGATTAATGTTTCCTACATCGTAGTATATTTGAAATGATGTGATTTTTGCTGGTTGCTTACGTGGATATTATTATGTGTTAATAGTAAATGAGAATCTTAGCAACCCAGATAATGTGACTTCTTTGTTGAGAGTTCAAAATCTATCCTTTAGATTGGAGAAAAGAAAGATCCAAAATAATAACCCAACTTTGCACATCAAGGAAATAGAAAAAGAACAAACAAAACTCAAACTTAGCAAATGGAGGAACTAACAAATACAGAAGTCAAAGTAAATAAAATAGAGACCAGAAAACAGTAACAAAACTAAGAGCTGGTTTTTGAAAGGAAACAAAATTGACACACCTTTAGCTAGACTAAGAAAACAAGAGATAGGACTAAGTAAATCAAATCATAAGTGAAAGAGGAGACATAATGTCTATATAAAGAGGAGACATTACAAATTGGATTTAGAAGGAATGTATAACTCAATATGATATCTAAAAAAAGAAAGGAAGAAGTAACATTGTCTCTTTGCAGATGATATGATCTTATGTATAGAAAACCTTTAAAAACTCCACCAAAAACTGTTAAAGCTAATAAATTAATTCAGTGAATTTGTAGGATACAAAAATCAACATAAACCAGACATATCATTGATACCAAAGAAATACAAAGATCGAAGGGGCTACTATGAACAATTATATGCCGACAAATTTGATAACCTAGAAGAAATAGGTAAATTCCTAGAAACATAAAACTTACGAAGACTAAATCCTGAAGAAATAAAAAATCCAAACAGGCCAATAATAAGGAAATTGAATCAGTAATCAAAAACCTCCCAACAAACAAAACCCCAGCAATGAACATGGCTTCATTGGTAAATTCTACAAAATCTTCAAAGAAAAATTAATGCCAATATTTCTCATACTCTTCCAAAAAATGAATAGGAGGGAATACTCATTTTAGGAGGCCAGCATTTCATGAGGCTGGCATTTCACTGATTCCAAAGCAAGATAAAACAGTACAAGAATACTGAAGGCCAATATCCCTGATAAATACAGAAGCAAAAATTTTCTACAAAATATTGGCAAATGAAATTCAACAGAATTGTGAAAGAAACACATACCATGATCAAGTAGGGTTTATTCCTAGGATGGAAGGATGGATCAATATATGTAAATTAACAAATGTGACACACCACATTGGTAGAATGAAAGATATAATTCATATGATCATCTCAATAGGTGCAGAAAAGCTTTTAACAAGATATAACATCCTTTCATGATAGAAACTCTCAACAAATTGGATTTAGAAGGAATGTATAACTCAATATAATATCTAAAATAAGAAAGGAAGAAGTAACATTGTCTCTTTGCAGATGATATGATCTTATGTATAGAAAACCTTTAAAAACTCCACCAAAAACTGTTAAAGCTAATAAATTAATTCAGTGAATTTGTAGCATACAAAAATCAACATAAACCAGTTGTGTTTATATATACTAACACTGAAATATCTGAAAAAACAATCCAAATAACAATAGCATCAAAAGAAATGAAATACCTCAGAATAAATTTAACCAAAGCAGTGAAAGACCTGTATACTGAAAATTATAAGACTTTGATGAAAGAAACTGAAGAAGACACAAATAAATGGAAAGTTATTTGTGTTCATGGATTAGAAGAATTAATATTTTAAAATGTTCATACTACCCAAAGCAATCTACAGATTCAATGTAATCTCTATGAAAATTTCAATGGCCTTTCCTCACAGAAATAGAAAAAAAATCTTAAAGCATATATGGAATCATAAAACTTGCATGGAACTGAATAGCCAAAGCCATTCTGAGAAATAAAAACAAAGCTGGAGGCATCACACTTCCTCATTTCAAACTATATGACAAGCTGTACTAATCAAAACAGCATGATACTGGCAAAAAATAGACACATAGACCAATGGAACAGAATTTAGATCCCAGAAATAAACTTCCACATCTGTAGTCAACTAGTGTGTGGCAAGTGAACCAAGAGTACTCAATGAGGAAAGGATAGTCTCTTCAATAAATGGTGTGGGGAAAACTGGATAATCATATACCGAAGAATAAAATTGAACCACTATCTTACATCACTCATAAAAACTGACTTGAAATAGATTAAAGACTTAAAAACATAAGGCCTGAAGCAGCAAAATTCCTAGGATATATAGCATTGGTCTTGGCAATAATTTGGGGGATATGACACCAAAAACACTAGCACCAAAAGAAAAAGTAAATATGGGAATAAATCAAACTAAAAAAGTTGGTATAGCAAAAGAAATAATCAGCAAATGAAGAGACAACCTACAGATATTTGCAAGCTATCTATCTGTTAAAGGGTTAATATCCAAAATGTAAGAAACCCATGCAACTCAATTCCAAAAGACAAATAATCTAACTAGAAAATGGTCTGATGACCCAAACAGACATTTTTCCAAAGAAGACATACCACTTGCCAACAGGTACATGAAAAGTCATTCAACACCACTGATCATTAGTAAAATGCAACTCAAAACCACAATGAGATATCATCTCACATCTATTAAAATGGCTATCATCAAAAAGATAAGAGATCACAAGTGGTGGCAAGGATGTGGAGAAAACAATCTTTATGCACTGTTGTGGGATTGTAGATTGGTACAGCTACTATGGAAAATAGTATAGATGTTCCTCAAAAAATTAAAAATAGAATTATCATATGACCCAGCCGTCTTACTTCTGGGTATATATGTTAAGGAAATGAAATCAGGGTCTTAATGAGATGTCTGCACACCCTTATTCATTGCAGCATCATCCACAATAGCTAAGTTAAAGATGTGTTTACAATGGAATATTATTGAGCCAAAAGAAAGGAGGAAATCCTGCCATTTGAATGGACTTTGAGAACATTATGCTAAATGAAATAAAGTCAGACAGAGAAAGATAAATACTGTATAATCTCACTTGAATGGAGAATCTTAAAATGCTGAATTCATAGAAACAGAGAATAGAATGGTGGTTGCCAGAGGCTGGAAGATGGGGTAAGTGATGAGATATTGACCAAAGGATACAAGCTTTCAGCTATAAGATGAGTAAGTTCTGAAAATACAACATACCGCTTAGTGACCATGGTTAACAATACTATGTTATATTCTTGAAAGTTGCCAAGAGAATAGATCTAAATGTTCTCACCACATACACACACAAAAGGTAATTATGTGAGGTAATGGAGGTGTTAAGTAACTCTATAATGGTTATCATTTCACGACATATATGTGTATCAAATCATCATGTTGTACCTTGAATTCACACAAAGGTATATGTCAATAATACCTAAATGAACCTGGAAAAAAGAAACTATATTGTATATAAACATTTAACTTGGGGGGCGCCTGGATAGCTCAGTTTGGTTAAGCACTTGACTCTTGGTTTCGGCTGAGGCCATGATCTCAAGGTTGTGAGATAGAGCCCTGCATGGCAGGAAGTCTGGCAAGATTCTCTCTCCCTCTTCCTTTGCCCCTTCCCACTGCTCTCTCTCTCTCTCTCTCTCAAATACATAAATAAATCTTTTTTAAAAAAACTATTTAACTTGGTGCTTTTATATATATAGTTCATGTGCACACTATAGAAGACACTTAAAAATAAGTATACTCTCTAAACATTGCCATGGTATTAATATATCTTTTTTATATTCCTTAGGACTTCTTACAATTTTCTTTGTTCTTTTGCTATGATATGCTCTCTCATATTCTCAGTTTACTTTTTTTTAACACAAAGTTTTTTTAAATATTTCAAAAAATTGTTTTCACATTTTTTTAATTAAAATAGGAAATAATACCCCATAGGTAGCCCCTTCCACTAGCAGGTACACATCACTTCACCAATTGATTGATTGATTGATTGATTGATTTTTATTAGTTTCAGGGGTAGAACTTAGTGATTCATCAGTTATATATAACACCCAGTGCTCATTACATCGAAACCACAATGAGATACCACTTCACACCTGTCAGATTAGCTAAAATTAACAACTCAGCAAACAACAGATGTTGGCAAGGGTGTGGAGAAACAGGAACCCACTTACGCTGTTAGTGGGAACGCAAACTGGTGCAGCCACTCTGGAAAACAGTATGGAGGTTCCTCATATTCTCAGTTTACTTTTGTTAATTGCACAAACATTCCTTTTTTTTTTTTTTTTTTGAGATAGTATCCCTATTGCCCCACTTTTTGAAGCAAATGTATCATTTTTTATCTTTCAATATCCACATGAATATTTTTAAGATTTAAATGATTTTTTTTTACCCTAGAAACACATATAGGTAGATACTCTAATTCAAATTATGCACAAATGATTAGACATTTCTGTCAACATCCCCAAAACTCAGGATACATTTTAATCAATAATTTAGTATTTTTCCATCCATTTTCCAGAATTGATTTTTGTAGTCTTTTTGTATATGTATGTATAAAAAGTTAAGATGCATAAACACATGGCAAACTGGGTCAGATTATACATCATAGGCATTTACAGACAGCAATTTTCTTATCATCTAAAATTCTCTTAAAGTTAACTTTGTCATGATCCCAAATCACTTCATTATTAAAATAAAACTCTGAATGTAAATCAGAAAAACTTTCAATTGATAAATAGTTATTAAAAAATGACTTAAATGCCACTGTCTACCTGAATATTTGTATTCAAAGACCCTAAAAATTATGTAATTTAAATACTGCATCTTGGAAAAGGCACTGAAATATAAGAAAATAAGGGACAACTCATTGCTCAGTATCAGTTTTTTTTATAATCACTATTTTCCTGCTACTTTAACAAACATCCAGAGATTTTTCAGTTTTTGTCTAAATAAAAGCAATGCCTTTTAAAGACAACTGCAAAACAAATGAGAAATTCTAGCACTCAACTAGTATAAAAATGCCAAGAATACACAGATGGATTATTGTACTTATTTCCTATGTTTAAAACTAAAACAACAACTGCCTTTTATCTTATAAAAAGGTATCAAATTTGTCTTGATAGTTAAGAAACAGTCATTCAATTAGTGAGGAAATATTTCTTACATTTCAAATATTCTAGATATAAATATTCTACTTTACTTCTGTTTTCTAAAGGTAGTCCAAAAAGTTGAGTATTTTAATTATGACAAAGCATTTCTACAGACTCCATTCTTCATGCACATTCTGCTATTGTCAGGCAGTTACTTAAATAAAAAGGGCATAGTTTCTATGGCAAATGAAATTCTGGTAGGACAATTAACACGTTTCAGAGCTTATATAAGATACTTATGTTATATTTTGAACACTGTCCAACCATTCCTCAAAGTAGACCCAAATGAGGATTTTGCCAGTATTTTATGCCAGGGTCCATTAAAATATCAAAAAGTTTAATTTCCATCATCAATTTAATTGAAGATAAACCTTAATCTACTCTTTTCCCAAAAATAATATGAGATGGGAAGATATAGATTCAGAACTTAAGTTGAGTGCTAATGAAATAATCCATTTTTGTTCTAAAAACATCTTGATATTACTGAGATGTAGTTTCCTTTTATTAATTTCTTTGGAAAGAAGCTATGACCTTCCTTAATAGAAAAGCAAAAGCAAAACAAAACAAAAACATAATCATCTAAAACATAGGTTGTATCAAACAAATTTTAGACAAATTATAATTTGGGGCCAGACTGCCTAGACAAGCTAATTTCAACTAATGCTTTTGACCAAACAAAACAATTATATATGACATAAAAGTGCCAATAGCATTTTAATTACTTTCCATAGTTAGAGAATTTCAGGCTGTTTATGTACTCAACTATCACTGATCTTCGTTTTCTCCTTATAATAACCTTATATTTTGAATGTATTTTCATTTGGAAAAAAAAAAGGCTTGATCTCAATGTTCAAGATAATGAAGGAAAAAAATTACCTTTAATTTGATTTTGCTTTTCCTACTTGTATTAACCTAGATGATATAATTTAATTACTAAAGGAAAGTTTGAGCAACAGGTCATTAAATATGTCTAACTTTGAATGCATGTGGATATGAGGATGAAGATTGCTGTAGTGAAGGAGATCCCAGAACATCTGTTATTTAATGTGACAGAAATCCACTCATATCAAGTTTTACCACATTTCTGAATCATTTCAAAAGGCAATATTGATGGAGGCCTGTTCCATTTTTCTCTTCATGTTTTTCTTGGATCTTGATCAGACAGTATCTCAATTCAAAGTGGATATATAATGCCGATACAAACAGGATCCTCTTTTGCTTTCCACCACTGCATTACATCCTTGTAATATGTGATGTATAGTGTTGAGATAGACTGACGTAGTTAATGAGAGGTGACAGAGGCAGTAAGATACCAAGTTCTATAAATGCTGGATGTGAAATGAAAATCTATATAAGTTGAATTCCAATAAGGCATTTTCATTTCAGCTTTTGTTTATCAACTAGAAGAGATATAACCACATAGGTCAATAAATTTTCCTATTAGCTGTATGTCTTAAAAAATACATATAAAATACCATAGTATTTGAAAAACTGTCTTCATCTGGTATTTTTTAGAAGTCACCTAATTAATCCCTAGCCAGTATAAGGTTTTGCTAATACTAGGAATTCAGCATTTACATAGGTTATACTTAAAAGAGTCTATCAATGTGCCTATTGAAATGTATCATTTTGGGAAAAATTTAGATTATTCCTTATAATATTATTCATATGGCAGAAAGTAAGTTTCATTGGTCCACTAAATCCATCTATTTCAATATTCTAGATGCATTAAATAAACACTATCTTACTTGAGAGTATATCAAATTTATAAATTGGTCTCATGAAATAGGTAAAGAATATCTAAATAATATTATTTAGGGGCACCTGGGTGGCTCAGTCGTTAAGCGCCTGTCTTCGGCTCAGGTCATGGTCCCAGGGTCCTGGGATCGAGCCCCACATCGGGCTCCCTGCTCTGCGGGAGGCCTGCTTCTCCCTCTCCCACTCCCCCTGCTTGTGTTCCCTCTCTTGCTGTGTCTCTCTCTGTCAGATAAATAAATAAACCTTAAAAAATAAATAAATAAATAAATAATATTATTTAGATCAAATCTGGTCTAACGTATAACTACACATATCAGAAGATTTTAAAAATGGTATTATAGTTGACCCTTGAAAAACACAGGGGTTAAAGATGCTGAAATGCCTATATAGTCAAAAATCCACAGATAATTTTAGACTCCCTCAAAATTTAACTACCAATAGCCTACTGTTGACTAGAAGCTTTACTGATAACAGTCGATTAATACATATTTTGCATGTTATATGTATTAAATACTGTATTCTTACAATAAACTAAGCCAGAGAAAAGAAAGTGTTATTAAGAAAATTATAAGGGAGAGAAGTACATTTTCAGTACTGTATTTATCAAAAAAAATTATGTATAAGTGGACCTAAATAGTTCAAACCTATGTTGTTCAGGGCCAACCATAACTGGTTCTGAGAAATAACCAGCCAGTTGTCAAAGCCTTAAGTTAGTATTCACAAGTATAAATAGTGAGATATAGTAGACTTTGAGTCAGCATTTGGTATAAAAACAGGAATTGGTACAAGATTGAGATTTCAGGGGGGAAAAAAGATGGTTTAAAGAACCAATAGTAATTCTTTTTTCTTTTTGACCTTTGAAAGATAGTAATGGAGAATAACTAGAACCTTGGATGTGGTTAACTCAATATGTTCATTTGACCTAATTAATGACCCAATATAATATTTATAAAGTTCCCAACAAAGGGTATAACCCCCTGCAGATCTTCAGTAAAAAGTGGTTCATTTACCTTCTAAGTTTAGGAAATAAAGTAGAGCACAACATGTCAACTGCAATTCTTAATCACAAATACTTTATTGTTTATAATAAGATCATGAGGACAACAATAATTCTGTTTCCATATTTCCTCCTTAACTCTATTTGATACATTTTATAAAATGAGATTTTGTGAAATAGCCAATTTTGCTTTGATTTGGTTGATAGTTTCTCTTGGTTAAGATTTCATTGGATTTATAGATGAATTTTGGGAAGAATTGATATCATAATAAGGTTTATATCATTCATTCGTAATTATTTTATATCTATCATATTTATTTCATTAAAATCAATTCATTGTTTCTAATTCTAAAGATAAGCTTCATTTACTTGAGTTCAGTTTTTGGTTCATTTTTTCAAGTTTTGGTGAATTTTTATGGCTCAGTTTATTCACGACAGAAATGTATGTTAGTTATAGCTATTCAACTTCTTGTAAATTAAGGAAGGGATTTTAGACATAAAATAAGTTAATGTGAATTTTAAAAACGTTAGAGCAAAATTAAATAAATTATATGTTAGCCTCACAATTCCAGTTTCAGGAATTTATACTAGAGAGTATAAAGAATGAGGATGTTCATTTCAGTATTGTTCATATTAGTCAAAAAATAAGTACCTCGGGGTGCCTGGGTGGCTCAGTTGTTAAGCATCTGCCTTCGGCTCAGGTCATGATCCCAGGGTCCTGGGATCGAGCCCCTCATCGGGCTCCCTGCTCTACGGGAAGCCTGCTTCTCCCTCTCCCACTCCCCCTGCTTGTGTTCCCTCTCTAGCTGTCTCTCTCTCTGTGTCAAATAAATAAATAAAATCTTAAAAAAAAAAAAGTACCTGAAGATCACCAAATTATTCAACATAAGAGGATGGTTAAATGCATTACAATATATCTATACACCAGAACATTATGTAGTTGATAAAATGGATGATGTACATGTGAATGTACTGATAGATCATATTATAGAGAAAATATTAAGTTGCAAAATGGTATGAATTTTGTGATCTTCTAAAAACTACAGACATAGGTTTACACATGTTCTCAGAACTATTTTTTTAAAGATTTATTTATTTTAAAGAGAAAGGGTGTGAGTGGAGGCAGGGGCAGAGGGAGAAGGAAGGAGAGAATCTCCAGCAGACTCTCCACTGAGTGTGGAGCCTCACTCAGGGCTCCATCTCAGGACCCTGAGATCATGACCTGGGAGGAAAAAAAGAGTTGGATGCTGAGCGACCCAGGCACACCCTCAAAAATGTCAATCTTAATCACCTCCTAAAGCATGGTATCTCAAGAAATATTTTACTTTTTAATTTGTACACTATAAACTACTTTTATATTTTTTGCCCATTGTTCAGATAACATTTAGAAATACTTTTATATAAAAAAATGGAGAAATTAGTGGACAGTTGTTCATTGTTGGGAAACATAATTGAATAAGTTCTATCACTGAGGAAAAAATCTCAAACAACAGTGATTAAGTACATAGCTAAAAGAATATTTTATTCCTGATATAATACAAATGCAAACAATGTCATTTTTCTATTTTTTTTTAGTAAAGTTAACTGATTTTAAAATTTGGATATGAAAATTCTTCCCTGAATATAAGCCTTCTCAAATTTTGCAATAAATAAGATATTTGAAAATCTGTTAAGAATAAGGGATGCCTGGGTGGCTCAGTCCCTTAAGCCTCTGCCTTCGGCTTAGCGGGGAGTCTGCTTGTCCCTCTCCCTCTGCCTGCCACTCCCCCTGCTTGTGGGCTCAATCTCTGTCTCTCTCTCTCTGTCAAATAAATAAATAAAATCTTAAAGAAAAAAAGATAGAGAACAATAAAAGATTTAAGATTTTACCCTATTTATAAGCTAAATTGTTAGCTTGCCACAGTTTTTTTTTTTTTTTTTTTTTTTTTTTTTTTAAGTATGCTTTCAGAAGATGCCAGCAGGACTTCTAGATGAGAGCAAAGGACTATTTCTCACATAACAACAGCAAGGCGTGTGAACATCATATTTCCATTGGTTCCTCTGGCGCTTTAAGTCCTATTCAGCCATACAGAGGTACCCTAATATGTGCTAGCACTCAGGTTAGGTTAGGTTACATTATAGGTTACATTATAGGACAGAAACCCTGAGCTTAGAAAATCCAAATAATTTACGATGAGCAATAAGCATGCCTGTTTGCTCTGAAAGGAGATGCACTCTCTATATTCCAAGATTGTTTGCTATACAATCATCTTTATACATGCTTCTGTTTGCTAGATGTATAGAAATATGAGAGATCTTTTGAGAAATGTCTCTCAACAATATCCACCCCTTGTTTCTGTACCATCCTGGGATTGGAATTTTTTTTTAAATGACTAAACCACTTTATCAGGCACTCTAATTAACCTGATGGTCAGAAACTGGGACCAAATCCATTCAGTTGTCTTATTCAGCAGTTTAATTAAGTCTACACCAATGGGACTTCAAGCTGCATGATGGGACCAACGTGCATTATTTGTTTCAGCCATGCCTTCAAGGGTCCCAGACTGAAACTGTCAAGAAATTCCATAAACTATCAGGGTCTAACTTAAGATACTAGGTGGCTTTCTCCATCTAATTGGTATTTCTGTATTGACCTTTCCTCTTGGCTAAAGTATTCATCCAGCTATAGCAAGATGTATCAGAAAATGTATAGACTTAACTTGTTCCACAAAGGGGACAACTAAGGTAATTCTGTCATCCACAACTGTCTTGGTTAGTGAGCTGACTCTGAGTTGAATAGCTCCCATGGCTGAGATTATTGATCTCTTTAGCTAAAGTTATGGACACATTTCATAACACCTTTTCTAATTGTATAATTCCCACTATAAAGACAATTGCCTGCACTGTGTATATGATAACAAGTTAGTACTCCCTCCCCCAGAAATTATCTAAGTGACCAAGAGCTACATAATTTAGGAGAGAACTTCTCAATGTCTGAGGGCTACATATCTACAGGTGGTGTCTCCTTAAGCAATTGCAAGTCTGTTATGAATACCATTGAAGTTCACATCACTGTTTTGGGAAGGAAGGCAAGTTAATGCCTGGCTCACACACAAGAAATATAGTCCCAAGGATGAACATTTTGCCCCTGGAAAGTAATTGTGATTTAGAATTGTTGGGGTCCTCCAAATGGGACCTACATTAGCAGAGTCACAGTTGTCTCCAATGCCTCCATTGTTGATGATGCATCTCCTTCATTACTGGTAAGTCTTTAAAGTCCCAGTTCAGTATGGTTAACTGAACCTACCCTTTGTTCTGGAGGTATTTCCTAAGGGAATTTAAACCAACCTGTCCTTTGTCCATTCCAACAACCATTCCAACAAATACCAGGTGGTATTTGCCATGGGATGTGATGATTTCCAATGGGATGATTAAGCCATGTTATATTACTTTTATATTGTAGCATAACAGATCACCACAAACTTAGCATCTCAACCGATACACCCTTACTATATCATAGTTTCTGTACATGAGCATTGTGGGCACAGCTTATCTGGGTTCTCTGCTTCAGGGTCTTGATAAGGGGTAATTTAGGTGCTGTCTAGGTCTGTGTTCACATCAGAGGCTTCACTGGGGAAAGATCCACTTTAAAGCCCATGTCTATTGCTGGTAGAATTCATTTATTGTACCTGTATAATTCTGTATAACTGAAGTCTTCTTCCTCCCCCTCCTCCCCCTCCTCCCCCTCCTCCCCCTCCTCCCCCTCTTCTTCCTCCTCTTCCTCTTCTCCTTCTTCTTCTCCTCCTCCTCCTCCTCCTCCTTCTCCACCTTCTCCTTCTTCTTCTCCTTCTTCTTCTTCTTCTTCTTCTTCTTCTTCTTCTTCTTCTTCTTCTTTCTTCTTTTTCTTCTGTTTGATGACTGTTGGCTAAGAGCAGTTCCTTGCCATATGGCTCTCTCTATGGGCCATCTCACTTAGCAGCTTACTTCTTTAAGCCAACAAAGGGATTTTTTCTGCTCATGCTACCGAAACAGTCTTACTGTATTAACATAATCACAGGAGTCATAGCCCATTACCACTGTCGTATAATGTAACCTAATCAAGTCAGAGTCATCTCATCACTTGGCCATTTACTATTGTTTAGAAGCTGGTTTCAAAACCCATTCCACTCAAGGAGAAGGGAAGTCAATGATAACACTAGTAGGGGAGGGCATAGAGTAGATACAAGCCAACCTATAATTCTGCCTACCACAGAGGGCTACAGGAAAGAATCGGATGGGGGAAAAAAATCCAGATTGTATTTTATTTCATGAGGAGGACGTAGAGACGGCTCTGCAAAAAACAAACAAACAAACAAGTGTTATTCTTCTATCTATACCTTCAAGGACTTAATGTATTCCCTGTAAAAGTGGTGGAATAGCATGGAGGACAATAGGAGAAGGAAGGGAAAATTGAAGGGGGAGAGATCAGAGGGGGAGAGGAACCATGAGAGACTATGGACTCCGGGAAACAAACTGAGGGTTTTATTTTTTTTTTTATTTTTTATTTTTTTTTTTTTTAAAGATTTTATTTATTTACTTGACAGAGAGAGACACAGCGAGAGAGGGAACACAAGCAGGGGGAGTGGGAGAGGGAGAAGCAGGCTTCCCGTGGAGCAGGGAGCCCGATGTGGGGCTCGATCCCAGGACCCTGGGATCATGACCTGAGCCGAAGGCAGACGCTTAACGACTGAGCCACCCAGGCGCCCCAAACTGAGGGTTTTAAAGGGAACGGGGGTGGGGGAATGGGTTAGCCCGGTGGTGGGTATTAAGGAGGACACATATTACACAGAGCACTGGGTGTTATACACAAACAATGAATCATGGAACACTACATCAAAAACTAATGATGTACTGTATGGTGACTAACATAACATAATAAAAATAAATAAATAAAAGTAGTGGGGTAATTGTTTCCACTGCCTCTACAAAATTGGTGTTTCCAGGAGCTATACTGTAACTTTTATTCTAGTCATACCCTCCTTCCACCCAGAACTTTCGTCCAGAAGAGTCAGGAGAAGAGAGACGAGGGAACTTTCATAAAACTAATAGAACCTGGAAAATTGTAGGCATAGAGTTCCAGTCTGTGATGATGGATGTATTGCAACATCTGGAATGATGATAGACCCAAGTAGGCAGCAATGGTTAGTGCAGGTTCAGTCAGCAGTTTGGTTTGGTTTCAGTCATTCTCATCAGAGAACAGGCCCTTATTATGGGCAGCAAATAGTGAGTAGTTTTCTAGGCTGCTCTAATAAATTACTACAACTTAATGGCTTAAAACAACAGAAATATATTCTCCCACAGATCTAGAGGCCAGAAGTCCAAAGTCAAGATGTCAGCAAGATTGGTTTCTTGTGAAGGCTCTGAGGAAAACTGTGTTCCATGCCTCAATAATAGCTTCTGGTGGCTGCAGCCAAACCTTGGTGTCCCTTGGCTTATAAATGTATCACTTCAGTCTCTTCCTGAATCTTCACATGGTCTTCCTCTTTGGGTGTCTTCTGGGTTGGTGTGTCTCAAATCTTTTTCTCCTTTCTCATATAAAGATACAAACTATTGGATTTAGTCACACTAAATCCAGCATGATCTCATCTCAAAATCCTTAACTTAGTCACATCTGCAAAGGAACTACTTCCAAATAAAATAACATTCATTCGTAGATACCGGGAGTTAGTACTTGGGCATATCTTTTTAGGACCACTATTCAACCTACTATAGTGACCCAGATGGCTTGGTGAGAAGCCATGATTTGTTTCTACCGTTCATGGCTCTAAGGAGATGTGCTTTAATCTGCTAGTTTAGTCTTCAGCTGGGGTTAGGTTAGAGAGGGAGGAAGGAAACAGAATACAGAGGAAGAGAATGACTATATGGTTAAGCAAGTCTTTGAATTTGCTTTCATTTTTATGCCACATTGTTCTTGGCTCAACTACAGTGTTTTTCTAATGTTTTCTGTCCACCCAAAGCCCTACAATGAATTGCAAGTTCCTTTTTGCAGACAATATTTGTTTTAGCTTTGGGGCACCGTGGTTTAGTTGCCATGGAGCCATGGTCTTTTAGCTAGGACCATGGTGCTTGCCTCGCCATTACATAATGATATCCTTCCCTCATTGCTCACTCTCCTTTCAGAGGAGGGTAAACAACAAACAAGGCACCATATGAACAGCTTGTTTAACACTACCTTTCACTGCTCAGCCTCTAAACACTAATTCTTCTGTTTCCCTTCACCAACACATTGGGATATAATCCCTCCTAACTCACTACTAGGGTAAGAACATGCACTACCAGATCCCAGGGAGTCATCTTGTATTCCTTGTCCCAGCCCAGGAGGCCCTCACGCTTCCTCTTTTAGAAAAACATTTCTGTCAACATCATATTCTCAATGCCAACCTGTCAAGAACTGTGAAAGGTCTGAGACTGTATCCTACTTGCAAGCTAACAAATTAGCTTGCCACAGTTTCATGGATGCTGACTGAGACAGCTAGGCAGAAAGGATTTCATTAGTCACATCACAACAAGCATCATGAGTATTAGTGCATTTTGGGTCAGTTCTACTTGACCCTGAGTCCCATGGGGTGATGTAGATGTGCTCAGACTGATGTCTGCATGTGTAATGGTTTGCATTATAGGGAGAATCCATGAATTTGGGAAGCCTGAATCTTTCTTAATGGGGACTAATCATGTCTGCCCTTTGCTTCAGAGAGATACACTATCTCTATATTCCAAGGATGTTTGTATAGCAAAGATAGTTGAAAAGATAGTTCAGAAAAAGAAGCAATTAATACCTCTGCAAGATATATGGAAGCAGGAGAGATCCGTGTAGAATTGTCTTTCAGCAAAATCTAGTGCACTGAATTCAAGGTCATCTTTTATGCAATGTAATTTGTGAAAATGTCATTTTTATTGTTATAAAATATCTTGAATTCAAACATGTTTTCAACAGAATTATTCAGTACTATTCCAAGTCATTAAACTGTCATGACAGTTCCATAACAGATGACCGTGTTTTGTAGACTTTAAAAAAAAAAGTCATGATATTGACCCACAAGGAAAATTTATTTTGATTTTTAATTAAATAATGTTTATGAAATATAAAAATATTAACGCAAATACTGCAGCTTTTTAGTTTATAGTGGCTATGAATTTTGCTGCATCAAGTTAAAAGCTTATAAATGAAAGAAAAGTTCAATAAAAGTAAAAAGCCAAACAAAACTAAAAACATATATTTGATAAAGTACTAATTATATGCTCACTGCCTCTTTCCCAAAAAATGTATTTTTAGTCTCAATAAAAATATAAAACTGAGGGGCTCCTGGGTGGCTCAGTCGTTAAGCGTCTGCCTTTGGCTCAGGTCATGATCCCAGGGTCCTGGGATGGAGCTCCACATTGGGCTCCCTGCTGGGTGGGAAGCCTGCTTCTCCCTCTCCCACTCCCTCTGCTTGTGTTCCCTCTCTCACTGTCTCTCTGTCAAAAAATAAATAAAATCTTTAAAATATATATATAAATATAAAACATGAAAAAGTGCTCAACATCGCTCGGCATCAGGGAAATCCAAATCAAAACCTCAATGAGATACCACCTCCCACCAGTCCAAATGGCCAAAATTAACAAGTCAGGAAATGACAAATGTTGGCAAGGATGCGGAGAAAGGGGAACCCTCCTACACTGTTGGTGGGAATGCAAGCTGGTGCAGCCACTCTGGAAAACAGTATAGAGGTTCCTCAAAAAGTTGGAAATAGAGCTACCCTACGACCCAGCAATTGCACTACTGGGTATTTACCCCAAAGATACAAATGTAGTGATCCGAAGGGGTATGTGCACCCCAATGTTTATAGCAGCAATGTCCACAATAGCCAAACTATGGAAAGAGCCAAGATGTCCATCAACAGATGAATGGATGGAGAGGATGTGGTGTGTATATATATATATGCAGCCATCAAAAAAAAAAAAAAAAGATGAAATCTTGCCATTTGCAATGACATGGGTGGAACTAGAGGGTATTATGGTAAGCAAAATAAGTCAATCAGAGAAAGACATGTATCATATGATCTCACTGATATGAGGAATTCTCAATCTCAGGAAACAAACTGAGGGTTGCTGGAGTGGTGGGGGGTGGGAGGGATGGGATGGCTGGGTGATAGACATTGGGGAGGGTATGTGCTATGGTGAGCGCTGTGAATTGTGTAAGACTGTTGAATCACAGACCTGTACCTCTGAAACAAATAATACATTATATGTTAAAAAAAAAAAAAAAGAAGAAGAAGATACTAGGAAGGGAAAAATGAAGGCGGGGGATCGGAGGGGGAGACGAACCATGAGAGACTATGGACTCTGAGAAACAAACTGAGGGTTCTAGAGGGGAGGGGGTGGGGGGAGGGGTTAGGCTGGTGATGGGTATTAAAGAGGGCACGTATTGAATGGAGCACTGGGTGTTATACGCAAACAATGAATCATGGAACACTACTTCAAAAACTAATGATGTAATGTATGGTGATTAACATAACATAATAAAATAAAATTTAAAAAAAAATAAAAATAAATTTAAAAAAAACCCTGAAACTGATACTCAACTGTAATGCCATCTCTTTGGCAAGTACTTATTTTGGTAATAGAGCACATATTTCCTAAAAATGAATTTCTCAAAACAGATTAACTAGGGAAACCTGCAGCAATGTTTACCCACTGGAAGAAGGCAAGAAGAAGCTCTTGAACATTTGAGACTTAATATTATGTGAGAATGCTTAGATCAGGTAAAGACTGGAATAAGTAATCTCTTATTATGTATGTCTGCATAGTGTCAATTCTTTCTTGATTTTATGATTCTAGCAGAAACCTTTAATGTCCATTTTATTGGTAAAGTACTAGCTAAAGATCCAATGGTATCTACTTTTGAGAATTACCCCTTATAGTTGTTAACCTAGATATGTGAGACTCCAATAATAAGGGGGACATCTTTCCAAAGTTTAAGTTTTAAGAGACTAAATTTAAAGAAAATAATAAAATTATAGTATATGATTGGGGAAAACATGGATTTAATATGCTAATAATTATTAAATATTTTTGGAAATTCAATAGGTTAATTAACATGAAACTCAGAGACTTTTTAAAATCAGATTAAAAGGGCGCCTGGGTGGCTCAGTCATTAAGCGTCTGCCTTTGGCTCAGGTCATGATCCCAGGATCCTGGGATCGAGTCCCAAATTGGGCTCCTTCTCAGTAGGAAGCCTGCTTCTCCCTCTCCCACTCCCCCTGCTTGTGTTCTCTCTGTCGCTGTCTCTCTCTGTCAAATAAATAAATAAAATCTTTAAAAAAAAATAAAATGAATAAAATAAAATCAGATTAAAATATTTCCATAGAGAATTTTTCTTGGTGTTCTTCCTTAAACTTTCTCCTTAGTTTTGCATTTACCCCTCATCTTTACAATGATGGGTTTATGTTAATCTCAGATAAGATATTGATAATTTAATTAACATATAGACTATTTTATTATTTCAAATAAGGTATGCATTTTTTTTAGTAATGACTTAAAAGTTACATGCTCAGAGAGGGCACTTGTCAAGTGTGTGTGCACACATACATGCACCATACTCATATTACTTTTGGCAGCATTATGAACACATAGATGTACTAGAAATCATTTAAGTTATTGGCAATAATTGTATTGTACCAGCATTGCCTGTCCTTCAGTTTTCAAAGAGTTATTTTAACAAAGTTCATTCATTCTTTCAGTAATAGGATACTTATTTATTTATTTAAGCCAAAAAAAAAATATCCATTTTCAATACAATATTATTTTCCAAGGTGTGATAGATGTTCTGTAGTCCTTCCATTTTTTGGTCTTTGCTTTGATTTTTCTCTTTCTACTAAATGATAAAGAATAACTTTGAGAACCTTGTGTGGATTTCATTTCTTTGTTTTATGAAATAATGTAACGTTTTTCGATGTCAAACAAGTTACATGAACTTTGAGCACATTAAGCCATTTAGAAAAAAATAGACTTTCTCTGGAAGTATCTATGATGGTATCCATTTTTATCTTAGGGACTTTTTTCCCCAATACTATGTGATATCATGATTACATGAGCAACTGTTCTTACAAGTTTCTCACCCAAATGGTATAAAGTAGGCAATGCTTTAAAAGTAGGCTACAATGACTGTGCTATGAATATTTATATATTTTGACATTAAGAAGCATATGCCTTCCATACTAACTCCTAGCAGTGTTTTAGTTGATATATTTCTAAAAATGGAGCAATTCATTTATACTATGTCACTTAGAACTTAAGGGACACATAACCTACCTTTTCTCTGGCATAAAATTCAGTTGTCTTATTTCTACTGCATGAATTATGCTTAGAAGCTGTGGAGTCACAAATGCTTTAATGCTTTCTGTTTCTACATTTATTTATCCCTAGGTAGCCACATTCACAGAATTGAAAGGGATATCAAGAAATTTCAGAATCTATATGTAGAATGACATCTTAACTATATGAAATAGTCCTTTCTTTGTAGGATCTCCAGAAAAAGATAATCACCAAATTATTTTGGGAATTTGCTTGGGTAACACCAAATATAGTATCAGAAAATTCTTTTTCTGATCCCATGTAAATGTTCTCTCTGTAGTTTAAATTTTTTCTCATGGGGCGCCTGGGTGGCTCAGTTGGCTAAGCGACTGCCTTCGGCTCAGGTCATGATCCTGGAGTCCCGGTATCGAGTCCCGCATCGGGCTCGCTGCTCAGCAGGGGAGTCTGCTTCTCCCTCTGACCCTCCCCCTCTCATGTGCTCTCTCTCTCTCTCTCATTCTCGCTCTCTCAAATGAATAAATAAATAAATAAAATCTTTAAAAAAAATTTTTTTTCTCACATCTTTTGTGAAAAATGGGATTCTTGTTCCCTTTCTTATAATCTATCCAAGAAAGAACAACATTACCCATAGATCTTCTCTGATGGTTGAAGCTGCCCTCAGTCTTTTCTATCCTTTCAGTTATAAGGTTTGAATTTTGATGAAAATCAGAAATATTCCAAGAAAAATTAATAAGCTACATAATGATTTTAAAGTCTTTCAGACATTACTGTAAAGTTTGTGGATCTTAAATTTAACCAGTATATGTTCATGCTTTCTAGTTCTTTAAAGTTCAAGGCTGTATTGCCAGGGCTTTTATTGTTTTACTGAGGTAAAAATTATATAATGTTAAATGCATGCATCTTAATGCACATATCATGAATTTTGAGAAATTAATATGCCTGTGTAACCAGCAACATTCCAGTGAAAATATCAAACAGTACCACTATCACAGAAAGTTCCTCTATATTCATTTTCTGTCAACACTTACCTCTATAGGCAACCACTATTGTGATTTTGAACACCACAGATTAGTTTCCCTGGTTCTGAAGTTCATATAAATGGAATCATATTGTCTTTTTTTTTCTGTGCAAACTGTTTTATAGACTCATCGATGTTGTTTTATATATCACTAGTTCATTCTTTTCATTGCCGAATAGTATTCCATTGTGTAAATATACCAATTAATCCATTTTCCTATTGAAAGGAAAGTTTAAGTTCTACTTCAGTTCTAACTACTCCATATCCTCACCAATATGTGGTGGTGTCGATTTTTGAAAATTTAGACATTCCACTGGATATGGAGCAGTATATATTATGAGTTCAATTTTCATTAACCTAATGAATGACTTTGAATATAGTTTATAACAATTGCCTGTTCAACAGGCAGCAACCTCTTCGACCTCAGCCACAGCAACTTCTTCCTAGAAACATCGCCAAAGGCAAGGGAAGCAAGGGCAAAAATGAACTATTGGGACTTCATCAAGATAAAAAGCTTTTGCACAGCAAAGGAAACAGTCAACAAAACCAAAAGACAACCGACAGAATGGGAGAAGATATTTGCAAATGACATATCAGATAAAGGGCCAGTATCCAAAATCTATAAAGAACTTCTCAAACTCAACACCCAAAGAACAAATAATCCAATCAAGAAATGGGCAGAAGACATGAACAGACATTTCTGCAAAGAAGACATCCAAATGGCCTACAGACCCATGAAAAAGTGCTCAGCATCACTCGGCATCAGGGAAATCCAAATCAAAACCTCAATGAGATACCACCTCACGCCAGTCAGAATAGCTGAAATGAACAAGTCAGGAAACAACAGATGTTGGCAAGGTTGTGGAGAAAGGAGAACCCTCCTACACTGTTGGTGGGAATGCAAGCTGGAGCAGCCCACTCTGGAAAACAGTATGGAGGGTCATCAAAAAGTTGAAAATAAGGCTACCCTACAACTCAGCAATTGCACTACTGGGGATTTACCCCTAAGATACAAATGTAGTGATCCAAAGGGGCATGTGCACCCCAATGTTTATAGCAGCAATGTCCACAATAGCCAAACTATGGCAAGAGCCTAGATGTCCATCGACAGATGAATGGATAAAGATGTGGTGTGTGTATACACACACACACACACACACACACACACACACACACACACAGAATATTATGCAGCCATCAAAAAATGAAATCTTGCCTTTGCAACGACGTGGATGGAACTAGAGGGTATTATGCTAAGCAAAATAAGTCAATCAAAGAAAGACAAGTATCATATGATCTCACTGATATGTGGAATTTGAGAAACAAGGCAGAGGATCACAGGGGAAGGGAGGGAAAAATGAAATAAGGTGAAACCAGAGAGGGAGACAAACCATAAGAGACTCTTAATCTTAGGAACAAACTGAGGATTGCTGGACTGGAGGGGGGTGGGAGGGATGGGGTGGCTGGGTGATGGACATTGGGGAGGGTATGTGCTATGGTGAGCAGTGTGAATGGTGTAAGACTGATGAATCACAGACCTGTACCCCTGAAACAAATAATACATTATAAGTTAATAAAAAAAACCAAAACAACAAAAAAATTGACTGTTCAACTCTTTTGTCCATTATTTCAATGGGTTGTCTTTTTTAAAATCTATTTAATTTTGTAATCATTTATTTATTCTGGACACATGTTCTTTATTAGATATATTATTGATAATATTTTCTTCCAGTGTGGCTCACCTATTTATTCACTTGATATTTCTGAGAAGCAGAAGTTGGTAATTTTGTTGAAATTTATCATTTTTTAATGATTAGTGCTTTTTGTCTACAAAAAGACAAGGATTTGCCCACCTCATGATCATAACTTTTTCTTCATTTTCAAAATTTCTTTGTTCAATTATCTTTACACTTTATAAAAATTGAATCAGCTACCGATTTTAATCCCCCCCAAAAAAACAACCAAGTCCTGTGGGAATTTTTTATTAAGATTGAGGAAAATCTATAGACCTACTTGTGAACTATTAACATATTATAATATTGAGTCTTTTTATGCATAAATCTATAAACTTCTACTTAAAATCCAGTAGTCTCATTAAGTTTTGTAACCATTCATTAGATTTATTCCTAATTTTTTTTTGATGATAGTGTAAAGGAGTTTTTTAAAAAATATTTTATTTTTCAAACTTTTGTTAGTTTATAAAATACAACTGATTTTTTTTTCTGATCTTATGTCCTGGACATTGCTAAATTAACTTTTTTTAAAATTTGCATATTTTATAGAATTTTGTAGATGGATAGTAATGTTTCAGTAATTATAGTTATGTTTTGTTTTTTCTGATATTTTTAAAATTTATTTTTCTTGCTTTATTAAATGGACTGGAATTCTAATACAATGTTAAGTAGTTCTTTTTTAAATCATGAGGGGGTGTTGATTGTGGTAAAATGGTTTTTATACGTCTATTGAATTTATCATATTGCTTTTTTTCTTTTATTCTGCCAGTAGACTGATTTACATTAATAGACTAATAAATGTTAACCTGATAATGCAATTCTTGAATAAGATCCACTGGATCATATGGTTATAATAATTTTTGTATATTGCTGAATACAATTTGATACGATTTTGTTAAGAATGTTTGTGTCTGTGTTCATGAGGAATGTTCATTAATTGTCTTCTCTTGTAAAGTATTTATGAGGCTTTGGATTCAAGGTTTGGATAGACTCATAAAACAAATTGGGGAGTTCTCTCCTCTGCCAATTTCTGAAAGAAGTTGGATAAGAACAATATTATTTACCCATAAATATTTAATAGAATTCACTAAAACCGTTTGTGTCTGAATTTACTTTTAGAGAAAGTTTTGTGTCATAATTTAGTGTTTAAATTGGCATAATGCTATGCCAATTCTCTCTTAATTTGTTTAAATTTTGGTATCTGTGTTCTTTAAATAATTTGTCGATTTGTTCTAAGTTGTATTAATAAGCTTAACTACAATCTTATTAGTAAGATTGACAGTAATGTCTCCTCCTATTTCCGGTATCAGTAAATTTTACTTTTTTCTCTTTGTTTTCTTATTCACTCTTTGTAGGAGTATTATCACTTTTATTAATAACTTCAGAGAATCAACTTTGGCTTTGTTAAATTTTCTATATTATTTGTTTTCTATTTCATTTATTTCTGCAATTATAATTTCCTTTATTCTACTTACATTGTTTCAGTTTATTATCTTTTTTTCCAGCTTAGGGAGGGCTATTAAAGTATATAGCATGGTGCCTATCGTTAATAACACTGCACTGTATCCTTGAAATTTGATCTTATGTGTTCTTACCACACACAAAAAAAGATACGATAAAGATATGTGAGGTGATGAATGTGTTAATTAACTTGATTGTAGTAATCATTTCATAATGTATATATATATTACATCATTACATTGTACAGGTTAACCTTCTACTCTAGTATAAACATTTAAGCTAGACGATTACTTCAAATATTGCTTTCACTGCATACCACAAACCAATTTCCCTATTGTTATTCAAGAGAAAATATTTTCTAATCTCTCTTCTGATTTCTTCTTCAAACCATGAGTGAGTTTGAAATGTATTGCTTAATTTCTAAACATTTAGCATTTTCCTGGACATTTTCTCATCAATCTCTAATTTATGTATGTTGAGTCAGAGATATGCTCTGTAATATTTCAGTGTGTTAAAATTTATTTTATGGTGCAGCATAGGCTGTATCATAGTAAAATTCCATCTGTTCTTGAAATTCAGAATGTGTATCCTATAGTTATTAGTGTAATATCTATTAATGACAGTTGGGTAAAGTGGGTTGATGATGTTCAAATTTCTATTTCCTCTCTCTTATCATATACTTTATATGATATAAACCTCCAAGTAAAATATATTAGTTTTTCTATAGAGTTTTATTTTAAAGAAATTAAGATGACAAACTTTATGTCTCTCATCTTTTCTTTTCATCATACTCTACTTTTTCCTGTAGATCCAAATTTCCATGCCTGACCATTTCTTGTAGTGTATGTAGTTAAACTTGTGTGAAATTCTCTCACCTTTTTTACCTGAAAATATTTTATTTTAATCTCACATTAATTTTTTTAAAAAATCTTACGTGGTTTCTTTGACTTTTTTATCTAGTTGAATTTTGAATTGTAAAATTTTGCAATAATTATCAAACATTGGAATTATTTGCTTATATGTCTATTGCAGACATTTTCCAAAGTGAACAATAATGAAAAATTCAATGAACACAACATTTTAATATTTAAATTTCAACTAATAGACACTTTAACTTTGACTGGTAGCCAGTTGCAAATATTCTCTATCTGTTTAAAATAATAATGCGGGTGCCTGGGTGGCTCAGTTGGTTAAGCGACTGCCTTCGGCTCAGGTCATGATCCCGGAGTCCTGGGATCGAGTCCCACATCGGGCTCCCGGCTCAGCGGGGAGCCTGCTTCTCCCTCTGACCCTATCCCCTCTCATGCTGTTTCTCTCTCTCTGTCAAATAAATAAATAAACAAAATCTTTAAAAAATAAATAAATAAATAATAATGCAACATTCCCAAACATTTGAAAGAGCTCTTAAATCTATTCAGTTACAACTAAGCTACCCCAGGACACAAATTCATTCAGTCTATGCAGGTACAAAATTTTTCAGAAGTCTGTTGTATTTTAAACATACACTATAAACATAAATATTTTGCTCTGATTCAAAGCAAGTTCATGCAGCATTTTAGGAGAATCATTCTATACATGATTCCCTCTTACTTATGGCACATAGGAATTGAACACAGCATATCTTTGTTATGACATATCTGTCTTCTCATGAAACGCTAAGGGGTATGATTTCTTACAAGTCACTTAACTCCAGGCATGACACACAAAAGCACAAAATCTACCAAATGTGTTGAGTAACAATTATTAAACCCACTGGCAATGCCAGATTCTGTATTTACTTTTAAGACTCCTTTGGTTTAACCTAATGCTTACAACATCAATTTCTTCTTACAACATCAATTTCTCTGCTTAGATAATGTACCTAGAATGTCAATATAGTAATGGAGAATTGTTCCTAAATAAGGTGCCTCCAGTAAGGCTTTCTCTTCCACTTGGACTCAAAAGACATGTCAGCTTCCTTTGCAGGGATGATATTTTATTGCACTACCTCAAGTAATGAATGTTGTCTGCCTCATATTTCATTCTAGGTACTTTGTAAGTCATCTTCTCAATTCTCTGGCTTTGTCTTACATATTCTGACCTTTCAGAACATTAGTTCTGTTATAGACTTAAATGTTTGTGTTTCCACAGAATTCATATGTTGAAAATCAAACCCAAATCTGATGGTATTAGGAGGTGTGTCTTTGTAAGATGATGACATATCACAATGACATATCACCTCAGGCCTGTTAGAATGACTGTCATCAAAAAGATGAGAGATAACAAGTGTTGGTGAGGATGTGAAGAAAGGGAGCCCTTGTGCACTGTTGGTGGGAATGTAAGAGTGGAGCCTTCAGAAATGGGGTCAATGCCCTTACAAAAGAGACCCGTAAGAGCTCTCTTTGCCGTTCTGCCATTTCTGCCATGTGAGGACACAGTGAGAAAATGCCTATCTATGAAGCAGAAAGCGGACTCTCACCAGACACTAAACCTGCAGGTGCTTTGATCTTGGACTTCACAGACTCCAGGACCATAGGGAGTAAACATTTGTTGTTTAAGGCACCCAGTCTAAGGTATTTTGTTATAGCAGCCTAAGCAGCCTCAGACAGGGCCACTTTTCAGCTAGTTGGCTTTGCTTGGATGTTTTATCCTCAGATTTAATAATCAAAGGAATGCACATTTTTATCATAATCTCATACAATTTTATCGTAGGTAACCAAATTTGCTAAAAACAATTTGTGGTGATGTGTCACACTGGACGCAAAATTCAGTTCAAAGTCTCTCTTGCTAACTTCTGGGAGATCCAGTCCTTGCCAGACAAAAATAAAGGCAGCTACTTGCATAAAACTGTGTTATGTTAGAGAAAAAACAACACTAAATTATATTTTTTTAGCTTTTTTCCTCCCTATCTATAAAGATAACTTTTGAAACATGGCTACTGATAGATATGTTCAAGCAAATTAAATTGCTGACCTTTGATAGTCATTGATCACTGACTTTGTAAAGATTAGTGCATTTGGGTTTTATGTCTGGTTTAACATCAACTATTACTGAACTTAAAGATATTTTCATAAATCAAGGAGATGATTAATTATATAGTCTTCCCAGTATTATAAACGGGGACCTACCTAGCCATTTTAAGCCTCGAACTCAGTATCCTAGGATATAATTATTAACTTTCACTAATATTCTGGCAAACTTCTTATGCACATTTTATGCTATTTTCTGTTCTAGGGCTAGAGATCTCTGATTCTTAGTAGAACAGCAATTGCTGGAGGCCTGAAGAGTAACAATAGCAATTCAGCTTAAATATCAGCAATGATCCCAAATAACTTATTTTTTGAAGTGAGGGTATTGCTTTTATATATGACTTTTAGTTTCTAACACATTATTAAAATACAGTTTTCTAATTAAAATATTAATTACATTCTACATGGAAACTTAATTTTTTTCTTTTCACAAAATAGCACCTCAGTGTGTTTTTCCTGTCGTCACACAATCACTGTTTGTAAACATGTCTCTAGTCATGTTCTGTTTCGAGCACCACACTTCACAATATAATCATGGGACATGGTAAGAAGTATTGTTCTTTTAAGAGCATTCTCTAGCCCATTTACTATGTATTAGAAAAGACCTATGTAGCATTCATGAAATCTACAAAATATCTGATGGGAGAAAACATTTTCAAATCATGTATCTGATAAGGGGTTGATATCCAATATATATAAAGAACTCATACGACTCAATAGCAAAAAAGCCAATCCAATTAAAAAATGAGCAGAGAAAGTGAATAGGTATTTTCTCAAAGAAGATGTACAGATGGCCAACAGATACATGAAAAGGGGCTCAACATCACTAATCAGGGAAATAAAAATAACAACCACAATGACATACCCTTACACCTGTTAGACTGACTGTCATGAAAAAGATTGGAGAGAACAAATATTGGTGAGGATGTAAGGAGACAAGAATCCTTATTTATGGTTGATGGGAATGTAAACTGGTGCAGCCACCATGGAAAACAATATGGAGTTTATTACTAAAAACTATTAAAAAATTGAACTACCATATGATCCAACAATCCCACTTTTGGATATATAGCCAAAGGAAACAAAATCACTATCTTATTTTATTTTATTATTTTTTAAATGAATCATTGAACACTACATCAAAAACTAATGATGTACTATATGCTGGCTAATTGAATATAATAATAAAAAAAATTAAAAATCACTATCTTAAAGAGATATTTGCATTTCTATGCTCATTGCTGCATTATTTGCAATAGCCAAGACATGGAAGCAACTTAAGTATCCGTGGACAAATGGATAAAGAAACTGTGGTGTGGGGGCGCCTGGGTGGCTCAGTCGTTAAGCGTCTGCCTTTGGCTCAGGTCATGATTCCAGGTCCTGGGATCGAGCCCCGCATCGGGCTCCCTGCTCCGCGGGAAGCCTGCTTCTCCCTCTCCCACTCCCCCTGCTTGTGTTCCCTCTCTCACTGTGTCTCTCTCTCTGTCAAATAAATAAATAAAATCTTTAAAAAAAAAAAAAAGAAAGAAACTGTGGTGTGTGTGTATCAGTGTACGTGTGTGTGTGTGTGTGTGTGTGTGTGTGTGTGTGTGTGTGTATAGCCATAAAAAGAGAAATCCTGTCATTTGTTACAGCATGGATGGGCTTTGAGGGCATTATGCTAAATGGAATAAGTCACATAGAGAAAGACAAATACTGTATGATCTTGAATATATGTGGAATCTTAAAAAAAAATAAACTCAGAGAAACAGAGAAAAGATCAGTGATTGCCTGAAGTGAGGGTTAGAGAGTAGAGAAATGGGTAAAAGTAGTCAAAAGGTACAAGCTTCCAGTTAGAAGATAATGTGGGGGATATAATGTACAGCATGGTGACTATAATTAACAATACTGTATTGTATATTTAAAAGTTTCTAAGACAGTAAATCTTAAAAGTTCTCATCATAAAAAAAAATGTAACTGTGTAAAGTGAAGATGTTAACTGAACTTATAATCACTTTTCAATATATACGTAACTCATTATGTTGTATACCTTAAAATAGTGCAATGTTATAGGTCAATTATATCTCAATAAAACTGGGAAGATGGAAAATTCCTATAACACTAGAGGACTATTTTCAAATATAAGACATTTTTCAGTGTGTACTTTTAATTAATCTATTAATTTTCAACTATTTTAATTGGAATAGTGGGTTATTTTTAAAAATTTTATTCTTAAAAACATTTCTATACTATGTGTATACTTTCAGTTTGTACAGTGCACTGGAACCATTGATTATCCTACAACAAGCTGGTTAACCTTAGAACAAGGTGGTTAGCAATAATTTAAAGCTCTGTCATTTCTATAAAGTTAATCTTATACAATCTGCCACAGTTTCATTTTAAAAAATCATATATGCAACTCTTGCAGGTGTTTGGTAAAAAGCAAGTGGCCAGATCTTGGAATGAAGTACTGTGAATCATCATTATATGTCCTTCTTCTTTTTCTTTTTTTATTCTTTGGGCCTGTGACCTTACCTTGCCAGTATGTTCAACTATGTTATGATGTGACAGGGCTACCCCTCCTTCCTGTGTACCATCTGATTTGAAATAAGTGGCCCTGAGGTGCTTGGTGGCTCATCAACTCCAAAATATCTTGGTTGTCAGCTTGAAATGTAGGATTCTTAAATGACAATCACTTTAGAGAGACATCACCTACCTGATCCAGTGACTCCAATGGAATTACAATTTCAGTCACAACTAAAGCAGCTTATTGTTGTTGCCTTACACTTGAGCAGCTTAATTTTTATCACTCAAAAATGTTAGCCCACTCTAAGCAGCTGAAGAAATGGTTTCATAGTAATTAGTAGGTCTTTTTAGATACTATGTTTGCTAAGTGCATTTGTGATCAGTCCATTAATAATTTAACATATTTGAAATGTTTCTGTACTGGTTAGATTTTACTAAAAACAACAACAAAAAAATCTACTTCTCAGTAATATATGAGGACAGTGTGGTTGCAAGGCAAAGGTTAAAACTTTTGTTTTTCAAATTTCCCCTTATAATTTTTTTTCTGTGATATCAGATTCTCAATAATGTAATATTATTGAAAATTTTCTTTGTGATCTTGTTATTTGGTGTCTTAGAACTCTCTTTTCTAAACTGTACCCAAGAAATGATTAAATATCATCTGAGAACATTAACTTTGAAAATAAAACACACCATGTAAAAGTTATGAATAATTCTTTAACATTTTTTACTTGGAAAATAACCTTGTATCTGCCCCACTAGTAGCAAGTTCCTACCTCATTTCTAAGTAACTGATTTCCTTTCAAAAGATCATGTCATAAAAGTTGGAGTAGTAGAAATTTATCAAAATTATCTCAATTCTCAGGTATGATAAAATTTCTTAACAAAATATATAGTAATAATGAATTTGCATTTCTCATGAACTGATCTAAAATTTTATCTGAGATGCTGACTAGGAAGTAAAAAGTGAATTGAACTAAGAAAATATAATGATCACTATATGCATCTAAAACCCAGTCCTAGGGGAAGGATATTTATGATATGTAATAAAATATTTGGGAAGTCACTGCAAAGAATATACAAATAATTTCCATACATAGATTTTCCTCATTTTATGTATATATGGAAATGTCTGATATAAATGGGAAATTTTATATAGCACAACAAAGGTGATTAAAAATTTGTATTAAATCATACTCATAATGAATTACTTTAAAATATGAATAATCACTGTTAAGAAACCAACCTTATTTGTTTATGGAATTAGTAAAAGGTACTATTAAGATCAGTTTGAATATATTGAATGATTATGTTTTAATTCCACAATTGAGAAGAAAAGACCATTAATTCACGCATGGGGAAGATTTCATTTAGTAAAATAAAAAGTTAAAATTCAAGTGATTTTTTAACTTGTAAAGAATATTAATTAGGAAATTTGAGTAAACTTTCTTGGAATCATCAGGACAGCCCTTCTCCCAAGTAAAAAGTAGGAAATTTTCCTTGCAAAATGGACTTTTTTTTCCCAAATGGTTGTTTCCTGCTGATTGATCTTTTTCCATTAGTTTTTATTGGGTGACCTTTTTAACAAGGTATTACTATGTTGTGGTTGTTAACTACTTAGAGTTTTTACCGTGATAATTATTTCTTTCAAGGTTTATATGAATATCAATTCCAAATTTTGTAGTTAGAAGGTGAAAAAGTTAAAACCAACTTTAACATGTAATTTTATAACCTCAACTTTTGTAGTAAATCCAACTAGTGATTTGACTACAATCACATTCATCCCTCTCGCCATCCACACCACTTTTTCTCCATTAGAACACAACCGCTTTCCCTTGAGAATATCCAAATTTATGCTCCTTGATTTTTTCAACAACTCTTGTGCTCTAAGATAGTGAAATACAAAGTTGTACATATTAACACCTGGGCAGGCGAGTTCATTTCCTATCTGCTGAAATCACTGAATTAGATTTGGTGCTATCTTGGAAGTACACTTAAGGCAATTTCCTAACATGGAAGCATTCAGTTATAAATCTAAATCAAATCAAACACTGAAATAAAACAAAATTCTGAAGATGTAATTTAGTATGATGTCCATTTTAAAAAAAGAGAAATGCTTGAAGATGAAAGATCTGTTGTTCACTTTTATTTTCACTAAATTAGTGCCATTTTCCATTTTTGAAACCAGTGTTCACTTTCAGTTTATCCCAGAAGTTTAGATTATCATGAACATTTGACGATTTGTAATTGAATGCTTACAGGCTAAAGAGGTTTTGCTCTTTCATTTGATGGATTGTGTCATGCTGGAGCCTGGCAGTACATTTTATTTGACCTTTCTCCTTAACTCCATTCATCTTAAAATCCTTGTCACATGAGTGACGGGCCATCATGATGTGATAGAAGACAAAACTTCAAAAAGATGCATCACCTTGTCAGATAAATGCAGATCAGAAATCCTTTTTTAAAAATGTTGTGTGAGTTAGAGGACAACTTAGGCTAAATTAGGTTGTAATATTGAAAAGTAGAATACACTTTCGAGATCAAAGATTACTGCTGGAATAACTCTAGTAAAATTTATAAAGGAAAAATCAGAATGATTTTTATGATGTTTCCTATAAAATGAGAAATGTGCAAGACACAAAATTTGCCTGAGAAGGTGTTAGTGAAAGAAAACTGTTTAATTAGGGGTGTACACACACACACACACACACACACACACACACACACCTTGTTAAACTTTGGGCATTTATTTTAAAAAATTTTTTAAAAACACCTTTCTTTTTTTTTTTTTTTTTAAAGATTTTATTTATTTATTTATTCCCGCTGAGCAGGGAGCCCAATGCCGGGCTCAATCCCCGGACCCCGGGATCATGACCTGAGCCGAAGGCAGACGCTTAACGACTGAGCCACCCAGGTGCCCAAAAAACACCTTTCTTTATAGGGACATATACAAAGTTTAATTCATTCAGGGCCCCTGATACTGCTAAGAATTTTGATACAACTGAAGATGGGCAGTTTTATATCTTTTGAGCAGAAATCAACTCTCTCCTCACAGAACAGACATTACTGAAGTGAAGAAAGGAGTAGATTTCCTCATCTTATGTAGGTCATTCATCTCACATCCAAGGCTTTTTATTACAAAGTCCTGAAAGATTCTCTGCTTTGTGTGTTTATACCAACAGACAGAGGCCATTCATATTGTAAATCAATGAACTAGTTGGCAGGATCAGCAGTGATTTAGTGGTGGAATATGAGCACAGAGTAAAGACATTGACCTGACACATTTTTATCCTATCCCATGTGAATAAATTTCTTCTATCCATGGAAGAACAGTGAAATATGAGACACAAAATAATCACAGCATAGAAATACTATTGTCCTGGAACAGAAATGGAGAGATGTAAAGAGACCTGAGTCCTCTTTGCTACAAGACACTGGAATCTGATAAAATGGTGAAAAAAAGAGTGTACAACTCTACACTCATATAGACATATATTTTCTTTTTTCATTCATATACTTCATATACATGACTTCTAAGTCATGTGCTGTGTATTTTTTGAATAATAAAGCAACCATAAAAGGCAACTGAAAATAAACTATCTACAAAATTTTACATTTATGAATTTAAAAAAACATATACTCTGGGGGCACCTGGGTGGCTCAGTCGAACTCTTGATTTCAGCTCAGGTCATGATCTCAGGGTCATGAGATTGAGCCCCACATGGGGCTCCATGCTCAGCATGGAGTCTGCTTGTGATTCTCTCTCTCTCTCTCCCTCTGCCACTCCCCCTCTCCCCCCTCAAGGCATGCATGCTCTCTTGCTCGAATAAATAAATAAATACATCTTAAAAATAAATAATATACTTGAAGCAATTAATGTATTTTTATTTCCTCTCTATGATAGTTGTATCATCTATTTAATTTAGGTCATAAATTTTGCCCAATCCTTTATTCTTCATAAGAATATAAAATCACTTATAATCCAAGGTAAATTGATGCAGCCATTATAGAAAACAGTATGGAGGTTACTCAAAAAATTAAACATAGAATTATCATATGGTTCAGCAATTCCATTCCTGGCTATATATCTGAAGGAAATGAAATCACTATCTTGAAGAGATGTCTGCATTACATGTTCAATGCAACATTATTCACAATAGCCAAGACATGGAAACAAATTAAGTGTCTATCAATAAATGAATAAAGAAAATGTGATCTATATACACAATGAAATATTTTCCACTGTAAAAATGAGGGAAATTTTGCCACTTCTGATAACATGGATGAACCTGGAGGATATTATGCTTAGTGAAATAAGCCAGACACAGAAAGACATTAACTCTATGTTATAATTTATATGTGGAATCTAAAAAAGTCAAACTCATAGAAACAGAGAGTGGAATATTAGTTCAGGGGCTAGGGGGTGAGGAAATAGGAAGATATTGATCAAAGGGTACAACTTTTATCTATAAGATTAATAAATTCTGAGATCTAATGTACTTATGATGATTATAGGTATTAATACTTTATGCTTAAAATTCGGAAAGATAGTAGATTTTAAGCATTGTCAACACAAAGAGGGAAAAATATGACATGTATTTTGTGAGATAATAGATGTATTAATTAACTTGATTGTGGTAATTTCACTATATATATATGTATATATTTTCATTGTACACCTTAAAAATCACATCATGCAACCTAAATATAAATAATTTTTATTTGTCAGTTATACCTCAAAAAAGCTGGAAAAAATCCAAAGTGGTATAAAAGAACGTCTTTTGGCAGTTCGTATTAGGACAATTTTGTCTTGTTTTAGTAATTTCCCTTTCCTTTGCTATTAACTGTTCTTTTTCAAACAATGTTTCTTGGTGTAAGTAAATTCCAGCAAGAAATGACATTTTTATTCTGTTATTATTGTAGAAGGTGTGCATCACCTGCAAAATCTGTTGTATAGTATTGTTATTCTCTTTCTATTTCCTTTCCAACTTAAGTACAATCATGTGAATATTATGTATATTTAACTGGAAATTATTTTTTCTCTAAATTCTCAAAGCTAAAGCTATCTCAGTAAGTACTTGCTTTCCATAAGCATATTTTTGTAATACTACAGTAGATTTGGAAGAACGTAGCTTTCAAAATGCAAACTATTACCTACTAGAATATACCAGAAAAAATGTGGCAATAATGAAGTAAAGAAAGATATTAACAAGTAAGTTTGAGGGAAATGAAAAGATTATTTTTAAGGCTGACTTTTTGCATCAATAAATGCTTGCACACCACCATGTTTACAAAATCCATCTTAACCCTACATCTTTCTATAACCATCCTGTGGCTCTGCTCCTATTTATAGCCAAACTACTTCAGAGTCACTACTTAAAATTCCAGTAATTCTGCTTTGTGTGTATGTTGTTGTTAGCATTAGCAACAGACTAGTGCATTAATGTACAGACAAATACATATAAGTACATGTGCAATTTCAAGTATAATTTGAAATGAACCCTTGAGCTAACAAGTTTTTTGACCTAGTTAAGAAATAGAAAATTTGCCAGTATCCCCAAAGCCTTACATAGAGACTATAAACCACCTCCATCAACTGTATGAGTAACCACTCTCCTGCTTTTATGTTAATTATTTAATTGCTTTTGCTTTTTTAAAATCACTGTGTAAATTATTTAAAATTATTTTAATTTGACAGCTTTAGTAAAGTATATCAAAAAATTGAACAATATATATTTGCTTGTGTCATCCTCTTTCCTAAATACTATGTTTGTGTTTTTTATGCATTTTGCATATAATCACAATCCATTTTTGTTGCTCTAAAGTGCTTATTATAATTTATTTACTGATTTGAGTGTTGAGAGACTTTTGGGTTGTTTTCAGCATTTGGTCATGCAAGGCTGACATGAACACTCTTGTATGTGTCTCTGGTGTTAACATATACACCGATTTTCCTTAGGGAATCAGTCTAGGAGTGGAGTTGCTAGTCATAGGCTAAATGTATCTTCAACTTTTCTGATACTCTCTACCTGTTTTCCCAAGTCAATATACCAATTAAAATGCTACCAGAAGTTCTTGTTTCTCCACTTCTTCACCAACATTTTGTATTGACAGACTTCCCTCACCCCCCTCAAATTTGGTGAATGTATAGCAGTATTTCTCTGTGGTTTTAATTAGAATTTTTCTATTTCTAATTAGGTTAGGTGTTATTTAATGTTTTTATTTATTGGCCATTTGTATTTTCTCTTTTGTAAACAGTTCATTCAAGTTGTTTGCCCTTTATGATAGTAGATTTTAGTTTTTTGCCTTGTTGATCCTTAGGAGCTCTGTAAATATTCTGGATGCTAAGATACTAGGTTAAATTTATGGCACATACTTTTTCCACTATAGGGCTACTATTTTAACTTGCTTTTAGTTTATTTTGATGAGAGATATGTTTTAATGTTATTCTGATTAATCTTTTTGGGGAGGTTAGTGTTTTTTGTCTTTGTTTTAGAAGTCTCAACATATCCAGGAAACACAGACACTGTGTATTGTATTATTTTCTAAATCCTTTACAGCGTTGTTCTACAGTAATTCATTGAAAAATCCTGTCCTTTTCCACCAATATGCAGTTACACCCACATAAAATATCAAGTATCCATGTATACATGAGTTTAAGGTTTGTATTTCCTGCCTAGTTGACATTGATTTATCATTTTTTCACTATAACAGTGTTTTTATTACTATAGATTTATAATACATTTATTATCAGGTAAGTCAAGTCCCCCTAAACCATCCCATCCTTCAAAATTTTCTTGGACAATCATGTGCATACATTTTTAAATTCATATTGATAGTTTAAAAAATCTGTTAATTTTTATGGAGATGGCTTTGAATCTATAGAGAAAACTTGACATCATTAAAATATTGAATTTTGGATCTTTCCATTTATTTAGGCTTTTATAAATGTCTCTCAATAAAATTTTTATATGAAAGTTCCATGCATTCAATAAATCTATTTTGATATGGCTTTGGTTTCCACTTCTCTACTAAAACTTCCTTTCCAGGTTCACTATCAGTAGTCAAAAAAAGGATCTATTTTCAGTTTTCATCTTGCTTGACCTCTTAGCAATATTGACAGAGTTAACTACTCCTTCCTGGATCCCTCTTTCCTTCTCTTCCATGACATGAACAATCCTAATTTTCTTTCTAGATATTTTTTTTTCAGTTTCCTTTGCCAGACCTTCTAAGGCCTCTTCCTTCTATCTATATTGTTTTTCTAGCTAATTTCTTCCTTTCCCATAGCTTTATATCTCCTCTGTTTACCAAAACTTGTAACTTAAAAAGTATTTTTTCCCAGACCTTTCTTGTAGTAATCTTTCTAATAGGCTTTCGATATTGATGCATTAGAGTGATCCCAGTATTAACATTTCTCAAGCTGGACCCTTGATTCCTGATTGAAATAACTTCTAAAAAAGAAGAAAACAATATTTAAAAATTTCTCTTCTATCTCAATAGATTATACCAACATCTGCCAAATTTATAGAGTAGCTAAAAGAAGTCTTAGTATTTCATCTTTCTTAAAATATTTTATTATTTCCTATTAATTTAGAAAATAAATCTAAATTCCTTGATAGGACTACAAGACTTGAGTACCTGACTTTTATATCTCTTTTCATTTTTTAACTTCTTTCTCCACTCACTATCTTTCTCTCATTCCTTTTTCATTTTCTGTAACATGTTCTTTTCCCCATGACAAATTTTGAACATATTCTCAATTGTTTTCTCCTGTTAAGCCTCTCTTCTTTCTCTTCTAAAACTTCATTTATTATTCTGATTTCAGCTTAAATGCCACTCTCAAAAATACCTTCCATGACTACTCTGCGCTACCTAAAACAGTACTAAAATCTACATGTTATATTTTCTTGAAATCCTGGTGTGTTTGCGTGCGTGTGTGCGTGCGCATGCGTGCGTGTGTTTATTCTCTCTTGCATTATATCGTAAACTCATAGAGCTCATAGAATGATTATCACACATGAGCTACTAACAACTGTGCTGTGGAATAAATGAATTGATCTGAGATGTAATAGAGTCACTGCTTAGCATTAAAAAGACATCTTTGAATAATTTCTCATCTTTTTCATAATGTATTCTTTTTAAAAGATTGCTATTAATACAAGTCCTTATGTACAGAATCATACATATCAATTCCAACTATGACCCTAAGGTCACTGGAGTAAAATATTGTTCTAGGCATCTAAATGGTAAATTTTTTTATTTATTAATTCATCACATAACTAAAGGAGGCATACTTTTAATGATGTGCTTACATGCCCAAATTGAAGCTCATAATTATAGACCTTACTAAATCCCTCAATAGATTATATGTGTAGTGTATTTACATTTTATATAACAGTTAGACCATAAAATTAATAGGAAAAAGTTTATACCTAAGAGCATAAATCTGGGATTTTATTCTATGATGTAGTCTGGAATGCAGATACGTAATTTAGTGGCTGGCCTTAGATATTACCCCACAGTAAATTTTTTGTCCTCTACCTCTTTTTTTATCTTCGATCTTTAGAACATTATTTTACAACTCTTGGTCAGCATGCTGACTATTCTTAGGTTACCTATATACAGCCATTCCTTTTGCATTTAAAATTGACTAATCCCACAAAACAAAGCACAACAATCTTGAGTCTCATAACACTAAGACTATTGCCATTTAAAGGAATTACCAAATATATTTTTTAAAAACAGGATTATGAAATGTTCAGATGAACTGAAGAATTAGGGAATGTACATTCTGATACCTTGATTTTACAAATAAATTATTTTTGGATTGATAAGTTTTAATATGCTCAATATTGAAGTTTTCTAGTTTTACTTGTAATTTTGTTTCCATATTCTGTAGGTTCAGGAAAGATTTAAGAAGGATAAATTTTAGAAACATTTTCAGTGAAATCCAAATGTAAATTATTTCTGTGCCCACTGAATAGCCTCAGAGATCTTATTGGATTAAATGAGAATACCATGTGTGACAATAAAAAGAGTGGATTTGTCTGCTAGGGCTGCCATAACAAAATACCACAGACCAAGTGACTTAAACAACAGATATATTTTCTCACAGTGCTCACAACTTTGGGTACTAGGAAGAACTTTCTTCCTGGTTTGCAGATGGTTACCTTCTCACTGTGTCCTCACATGGTTTTTCGTTGGGAATTTATTCATGATGTTTCTTCTTCAATCCTATTGGTGTCCCTTATGACCTTGTTTAATCTTAATTGGCCTTTAAAGATCCTGTCTCCAAATATAGTCACAATGGGGTTAGGACTTCATATGGATTTTGTGGGAACACATTTCAGTCCATAAAACCAGGTATTCAAAATATTGATAAACTCGTTTTTCATTATTATTGAAAATAACAAATAACTGATAATTTGTATTAAGTAGACAAGAAGGATTTTTTTCTGATATTTTCTAATGAAAACTAAAGCTGATTATGTAATACCACTGTAACTAATTGAGGATAGATGACATGTAATTATATCACACACACACACACACACAACCTGCATGCATATTTGGGAAACAAACCATTTGCAATTCAGATTCAATTTTCCCTACATCAGTGTTGGATCTAGAAGTTTTCTACTGGCGAGGGTTAATGAAAGAATTCTGGCCTAGAGTATCTATGTGGTGAATGTGTATGGGAATGTGTATCTATGTGTGTTATGTTTGTCCTTACTGAAGAAGTAGTCTCGGGAACTCACCTTAAAGCTGGTTTTTCTTAGCAAACTTACGGATTTTGCTTAAGTTTTATGTTTATTCAGAGGGAGACTGAATTTGGCTCACCCTCCAAAACATCTTAGGGCTTCTCCTGACCTAAATAATGTCAGCACATAAAGCAGCTAACTCAGTCTTAGCAAAACTTTTAAAGATATGTGAAGACTAGAAGCTATAGGATGTTTTGAAGTATGCCAGCACTAATTGGAGAGGAAGGGAAGAGAAAAATTTAAACTGCATTGAAAAAAAATCAAGATATTTTCACATAAATCGCTCTGTGTCTGTTTACCTCAACAGATAAAGACTGTGTGTTTGTGTGTGTGTGTGTTTTCTACTCTTAACGGTACTTATATGGTCAATCTGTACTATCAATTTTGTAGTAGATGATTGTTCTCCAATCATTAGCTTTTAATACCACAGCTGTCCTCAGTGTATGATAATCAAAGCTTCTAAGATTTTTATCTTGCGTGCTCAACAAAATTTTAATTTTTTACTACACAGCCCTCAGGATGTGCTATACAAGATATGCCATGATGTATAGCTAATTAAAATTATTAAAAATTCTACAGTGCCTACTTAACAAACAGTCATTTAATGGCAAATATGATAATACAGATAAAAATATAAGTGGTATGAGAATAGAAAGTGATGCATGCATACATTGAGGAACACACATACACATGCACACATTTTGCGGCCGGGGTGGTGTGTGGATAGATATGATTATGCCTGGTCACTAAAACAACATGGAATTCAGACTGCTAAAAGTAGGAAAGATAAAAAAGAAATCCAAAGACCAGAATAAATTATTTCTTTGTGTGCCTTTTAAAATTGTATATTGCTTTTCATAAGAATTTGTATTTTTTCCCTACCCCTGGCCCATCATACGAATTTCATTTCTTGGAAAGTTTACTCCCTTTTCCAATGTTTGATGTATCCATATTTAATGTAACTAAAATTTGGCTTTTTTTAGTTAATCCTGTCATGAAAAGTATACTTCACAATAATGTATCTCTTCTCAAATATCTTATTAACCATAAAAATTAATCTTTCTTATTTTTTTTAAAGATTTTATTTATTTATTTGACAGAGAGAGACATAGCGAGAGCAGGAACACAAGCAGGGGGAGTGGAAGAGGGAGAAGCAGTCTTCCCACTGAGCAGGGAGCTCAGTGCTGGGCTCCATCCCAGGATCCTGGGATCATGACCTGAGCCAAAGGCAGACACTTAATGACTGAGCCACCCAGGCGCCCCTTAATCTTTCTTATTATCTTTAAAGTTACCTTCCTCCTTCCAAATTCTGTAATCAGAGTGGTTCACATTGAATCAAGCCATTTGGAGAATTGAGAATGGTTAGTTATTTAACATGATCTTTTGAACTGGATGACACTCTTTTTAAGTTGGACACTACATTGAAGAATCTCAAATTTTTTATTATTAGAATGGATATAAGCGCACTAACCATTGTTTTGGAGGAAATCAGCTTATGTAAAGCAAATAAACACTCAATACGTGTTAAACAATATTGCTTTAAAAGCATACCAATATATTTGTTCTTAAAAAATTTGCCATGCTACATGTAAATCATTTCATGATTTTCAAGAAAACCCAAATCTTAAGAAGTAAAGAGGGCAGAATATTTTCTCTGTTCTTTAAATTTGAAAAGTAATACCAGAATGTTAATTTTTAATATTTTGTGTGGATTAAAATGTAACTTGTAAACTTCTTTTGTTACACTAGTGTGACTTGGTTTGGGGGGCGATGGAGGAGGAGTGGTGAAAAGGAGCAAGAAAAAAGTAATACAAATTTTTAATAAAACAGTGCCGTTCTGCAATGGTGGTAATGCAACTACATAATTTGTTTTCTTTAAGTGGCTCAAATAGTTCCATTACCACTGTGAATAAACCATTCACCATTGTGGTTAGAAAAGTTTACTTTAGCAATTTCCATGCTTAAGGCCTCTCACTAAACAATGATTCTGTGGTGGTGACTTTTTGGTGTGTCTAATTGTCCACAAAACTAAGCCTGAAACTGGCATTTCATGTCATTTAGAAACAAGTATTCAAAATAGAATAATAATAAAAGATTTATAAAGCTGGTTACTTAAGAAAAATAGGGATGTTTCAAATGTCAAAGAAGTTTATTTCTATACACACATACATATTAAAATATTGTGGTTAAAAATACAAAAAAAAAAAACGAATAAAAATTACAATAAAACATATTGATTGGAAATAACATTTGCTGTCACAGATTTCTTTTTTAACAATCAATTTTCATCAAATTTATTGTTTAACATTCCTAAGGTAGGCAAATGACACTAGCAAAACTTTTAAAATTCATCTAATATTTTCTAAAATATTTACATATTCTTAACATAGCCAAGAAGTAATTGCCCTGTGTACGTATTTTGTAGAGGTACAACATTACCAAAGATCTCTGGTTTTTAAAACTTATGTACTTTTTCAAGGCAGAAAGAAAAAAAGATTCTTATTGTAAGCCCATCTGGAAACTGGCGTGATTCTCAGGACAGGCTGAGTTTTAGCTGGCCTCTGAGAATATTTACAAAACCTAGTGAAATTTCATCATTACAGCTCTCAATGATTAAAGCCAACATATCCAATAAACCTCTATTGAACTTTGTGCTGAGGTTATGAACATGATGCAGAGATAATTTGGAGTAGGGAAGGAATATTTCGCGAGTACATAATGAGTTTTTGGAAAAAAGAAAATGTGTGCTTATAAAATAATGGGACTGATTTTTCTTTCTAGTCTAATAAAACTAACAAACTGCTTATAAAATTAAAATAAAAGAGTTTTCAGTATTTTAAGAATAGTCAGCTCGATGAAGTAAGCATACATCTATTGTTGACAACTTTGAAGTGGACAATATACAATTGTCATTTTTGCTATGGTAATTGGTCAGTTAATTTCAGTAACATATAACCACATCTGGTACACAAATGCTAAAACTTACTGTCAGTACTATCTTAAATTTTTATACCAGTTCTTTATATAAACATATTTAATATTATAGTATTCCTTATGGAAAAGAATTACTAAACATTTTCTATTGAAATGAGAAGGTAACTCAGTCTAGTTACATCTCTTTATGATCATTGAAACATGACAGAAAATATGATTTTCTATTTCCAGCTAAATGCTTCTGCATAAAAGGATTTTTTAAATCTAACTATATTATGTTTAATCAATTCTTTTAAGAATAATGAGGTTTATTATTAGTCTTCTCAGGGGAAACAAGCAAGTAGCTTTCAAGCAAATAAGTGAATTATCTGTAAAATTGTCATTGACAAGGAACCTATATTTTTATGCACGTAAGTAATGAAGGAATAAAAATGGAAATTGAAAAAGTCTCATATAAGATTCTTTTAAACATCTGTGCTTGGTCATTGTCTACTGTAAGACCCTTATCATACAATCATAACTACCTAAATTGTTTTGGCATAAATTCATTTTTTTCCTCATTTATTTGATTAAGTTAAGCTAGCTCCATCTATCCTACTATACAGTGAGACTTTTCTGGAAAACTGCTTCAGGACACCCAAATCTTGAACCTTCAGGAACAGAAGTCTTCTTCCTTTTCTGAATAATAGCTGTTTATATATGGTATTGGTACTCATAACATTTGTTAGGGAAAATCATTCCCAAGTCCAGCCTTCTAAGTCAAATACATCTTACTTATTCCAAATTTCAGACACATTTCATACTGACCGTCCTGGCATTCATCTTTTCCTGACTTTCTGACACAGATTTGACCCTCAATAATCTAGTTAATCAGTTTTGTTTAAGATCCCAATCCTGATTGCCTCTTATTTTATCAAGTACCATACTATTTTAAGGCAAATTCTCCTTTACATCTGGTGAACTATGTGTTTAGTATTTTCAAATAAGGTTATTAGCACCTGACTAGAGAAGCAGATTGATGAAAGAAAACAAAACATAACTTTGACAACAGAAAGCATAGAAGATTTTGGGACATGTATCATACTCAGTGGCATAGGAGAGTCTCAAAAAACACAATTTGGAGAAACAAAGGGAGTCAATGAAAATGAGTTAATATTTTCTGTGTACTTGGAAATGATAACAGAGAGAAGAGGTCTAGGATTCAGAAATTTGAGCTGGAATGTAATAGGATATAACAAGGTAATGGAGTACTTGATAGCTAGGATTAAAAAAAATAACAACAAAAAGCCCCCCCCCCCCCCAAAGAAAAACTGAAAGGAAAAATCTACACAAGTCTTAGGGGGAAGAATAAAAGATTTTATTGACCTGTAATGATGGTATCATAAATGTAACATACTCTAATTTGGACAGATCTTTACCACAAGGCACAGGTAATAAAATAACTAATTTTTATTGATCTTACTAAGACATAGTTCTATGGGCTTTGTTATCTTAATTCACTTAATAGTCATAATAGACCTATAAGGTAAGAATTAATAATTCCTCATTTTTATAGATGTTAAAACTGAGGCTAGTAACATGTCCAAGGTCAACAAGTTTGTAAATGGCAGACCCAGGATTTGAACTTGGCAATTTGGAGTCAAAATAGCACTCTTAATGATTATCCTACCTTATTCTCCTTTAATTGAGTGAGGAAGGCAAATTGAGTAACCCGAAGATTATCAGTAAAGTATAGTAAAGCTATAGCTGAAGGATGCAGTATTCTATGGCAACTCAAAAGAGGGTTATCTACATGATCTCAGAAGTTACTTTTGAAATTAGGTAAATTTAAAATGCATGAAGAAAAAAAGAAGAGAAAGAAAAGACTAATTAAACAAAAGGTTCTAGGTTTCTAAAATTATCTTGAGAGTAATAAATTCAATAAATTATATTAATAACATTTTGTTTTAATACATATTAGAACATAATAAGTCATTATTGAAAGAAAATTTCAGCTACCTCCATTTTGACCTCAGTCTGTGCTTTCTAATTGATTAAGTTCTTCTTTCCAGCTTATCTCTTAACTCAGGCAAAATCTCTTAACCCAGGAGGCAAAGCTGCCAAAACCACCCCCTTAAACAATAGATACTACCCTGATGCAGTCCTGTGTGAATGACCCCAAGACAATGAATGATCGACCTGACCTTAATGCCCACCTGCATGTACCCACCAACCTTTGATCCACATTTTTCTTTTGTAAACCTAGAAGTATTTTCAGCACTTTAGAGAATGTCTTTGAGATGTTAGTCCACTCTCTACCCAGTGTTGGCCTCACTGAAACAAATTCCTTTCTTGTTTCACCACCTCTAGTCTCTCTGCCGTTGGATTTTGTCAGCAGCAAGTGGCCTAACCTGGTCTCTTTGGGACCCCTGGAGCCAGGTGCTATTGTACCATTGGGGCCTGGTTTCATTATCTATGCAGTAATCACTTGAGAATTCATGAAAAGAATAATAAAAAATTACAAGATATTTGTATAGTAACTTCAGAGGATATCAAATGGCCAGTAAAGACCTAAAGATCTATTCAACTTCACTGGTCACAAGGAAATGCAATTATACTTCTGGATACATGTCCAAAAATGTCTATTGTTTGTGTGCATGTATGTATGTTTGTGTGCATGTATGTTTCACCAAAAACACACTTACAAGGATAGCAAAACTCTTTGAATAGTCCAAACTGGAAATGACCCAACATTCCTCTACACTGGGATGAAGAGATAAACTGGTATAATCATACAATAAATTTAATACAAAACTGAAAGTGAACAACATACAACTATGAGTCTCACATATATAATGTTGAATGAAAGAAGTCAGAAAACCTATACTACATGATTCCATTTACATTCAGCTTGAATAAAGTAAAAATTAATCTCTAGTGTTAGATGTCAGGATAGTTATTCTGTGAGTGGAAACAGTGATGAAAAGAGCTTCATACATAGACTCTGGGGTACTGTTAAGACTTGATCTGCTTGCTGGCTACCCAACTCTATTCAATTTGTGAAGTCAGTAAGCTGTGTACTTGTAACTTTTATGTATATGTTTTGTGAATATTTTATTTCAGTTAAACATTCCGTAAGATTAAATTTCATAGATGGAATTAAATATAGTGAAATGTGTTCCTCAAGCATGGTACAACATGAAATGATATTTAAAAGGACATTGTTTATTTTTAGTAATTTTGTCAATAGAAGATACTCAATTATCTGTACCAGTTATATATATATATGTACATACACATATATATCCATATCTATCTATCTATCTAAATCCTCAGTCATTTATTTGATATAATTTAAGAAATAGTATGCATAATAGCATTATGATTATGGACTGGGAACAAAAATCTTGGTGCTTAAACTTTTCGAAGTTATAGAGTTGTGCATACTTTTTAATGTTTCATTTCAAAATAGCATTCATCTAACTGATTGTGAGAGAAAAAACATAGTTTTAGCCTTAAAGGTTCAAAGCAAATAGCACATGGTTCCTTTCAGTACTTGGTGCTAAAATTAAAGAAATGATCCTTAAGCACTAATAGCATGAAAAAAGTTGCCCTTAATATATATCCATTTGTTACATGGAGTAAGTCTTTGTTTAGGTAAAAAAATAAAATGAATGAGAAAGAAGCTTTCTGGAACTTGGCATAGTTTCTGTATGATTTATTGTGTATGTAACATATTTTAATTCAACACCATTTTGAAAATCACCAAGGTTTAATTTTCCAAGAATTTCTTGGAAAATAAGGTGAATGAATTTGGAAAGCTCCATTCTATTGTCTGAAAATCAAAAGATACAAGATATTGGTTGAAGGAAAGGACTGAACCATAGTTTCAAAAACTATTTGCTTTTTTCTTCTTCTGCTCCCCATGAACTGTTAGCCAAAAGGAGATTGTAGACCACCTTCTTGGTAGCATTGCCACCTAGAAATATGAAATAAATAAATGATATATATTTTACAATTATATATCATAATTGTTTTGTAGCAAATAAATAAATAGAATCACAATCAGAGATGAAGCAATTCTTCCCAGGATAAGGGAAACACATTATTAACCACAGCTGAAGGAAGCAGAATAATGGCCTTCCAAAGATGTCCTTGTCCTGATCCCTTGGACTTGTATGTTCAATATATGGCAAGGGAAGTCAAACTTTTGGATTGACTAAAGGTTTCTAATTGCTGGATAAGGTGATTATTTCAGATTATCTGGGTGGGTCAAATGTAATCATGAGTCCTTAAAACTGCAAAAGAGAGAAGATCAGAAAAAGACATGTGAGGACAAAAGGAATGTCCGAAGTGATATGATATGAGAAGAACTTGAGTGGCAGTTGTTGGCTTTGAAGATGGAGAAAGAGGGCCAGAAGCCAAGGAATGTGGCTTGCTGCTTAGCTGCTGGAAAAGTTAAGAAAAGGGATTCTTCCATAGACCCTTCAGAAGGGAACACAGCCTTACCAACACCTTGATTTTAACCGAGTGAGTACTGCATTGGACTTGTAACCTACAGAACTTAAGACAATACATTTGTGTTGTTTTAAGTCACTAAATGTGTGATAATTTGTTATATCAGCAGCAGAAAATTAATACAGCTCTTATGGAGCTGTATTTTCCAAGCAGCAAAACAGGTATGCTGTTGCAGTCAACTCTCAAACTGCATGGGCATGGTCTGGGCACGAGAACAAGTGTTCAGCAGTTTGTACAAAGCTGGGTAAGGAATCTCAAACTTACTCTGGTTTATAAAATATAAAACATGCCTCCACAAGCACATTGGTTTTGGAAAGCAAAAGAATATGCTTCACTGTGCACTGTGGGGGAACTGGCAGAACAAAGACTGGTTCCAACCAGAGCTCCTAATGCTGTCACTGAGGCCTGAAAAGCACCTGCTTACACATCATCTGCTTTAGTACCTCTGTCTCTGATTATTGGGCAGTGTTTCAAATAGTACATTTTGTGCCAATCCAAAGCAGTTCTATCTGCATTCCCTGCAGATCAGCCTCTAAGAGCAGAAGGTCATTGTGGACTCCCAATAACTTAGCAGTACTTTAATGTGTGATCGAAGAAAAAAGATGGAGCTATGAAATGTGGTTTGAGGTGCAATTAATTCTTGCTGATGCAAAGGAAAATGACGAATCAGGTAAAAGAAAAGGTTAAATTTCCCTTTTGCTGCTGCCTATAATTGTGTTCTCTCAGGATACAAATAAACAGGAAAAGCGTCAATCAGAGTCAAATATGTTGGAAAACTGCTGAAATTCAGTCCTGCCAAAGTTGGCATCAGATTGAGCTGTCTCTGGTACTCTTTGCCAACAGCCAAAGTGTAAGCCACAGAAAGAATAACTTCACACGGAGATCCTGAATCTGTAAAAATTGTTCATTCGTGAATTGGCAAGAAGTAGATGGAGGAGACAAAGTATATAGAGTGAAACTCCAAGGTGGGAGTGTGTAATTGCTGAACTATAATTTTAATGAAAAAAATGTAGAGATTTGTTCCCAAGGTCTATATACAAAACTCAAAAAAGAAGAATAAAAGGTTGGGTTCATTCATATGCAGTGTATGAATCACTTTCAAACAGAGGTATTAATTTTGCTACTAGAAGCCAGAGCATGACATGGTCATTGGATTAATTGGATCCGTACAAAATAGATCAGATTGCAAAGCTTGCTTCAGCAATTTTTTTCCCTCCTCTTTTACAGTCAAACTAGGGATGCAGGGGTAGACTGAGATAAAATGTCTGAGTAGAGTCTCTGTGAATCTAAATTTCTCCAGGTTCAAAACACTAGGGAAGTGAAAGTGACATTTATGTATTTTATAACTTATTTTCGCTGTCTCTGATTATTTCAGATTGAATGGAGTTATGGAAATATGGGACCTTCTGACATCTCATGACTGATGAACTATAGCTCTGATTTTTATGATGATTGATTTTATTTTTCAATTGTTTTGATTTCTGAAAATTTAAACACCCACTTAGCATGAGATTGATAATGGTTATTTGTCATGTAGAAAATCTGACTTAGATTTATGGAATTGCTTGACATATTTCAGACCTACTTATACGTGTGAATCCCTATTATTTTGTTCATATATGAATTTGCAATAAAACTAGAATATCTGCTATTAGATTAGCATTAGAAGGGCAAGTTCTTATTACTGGAGGCACAAATTCTGGTGACAAAAATACTGTAGTTTATTATATTACTCGCAGAAAAATGTGTGTGTGTGTGTTATTCCCTTCAAAATAAGCCCCTCTAACAATATCAAATTAATTCAAGAATGACTGCTCTGAGAGGATGAACCACTATCAGATCCTCAAATAAATTTTTAAACCGTCATTGTGTGTGATAAAAAAAAAAAAAAAAAGAAGAGTTCTTTCTTGGTCCCAGCTGGCTAGCAGGCATTTATTATCTATAATACTTATACATGTCACTGTGAGTTCATCAAATCTAAGAGATTTTTCACTTTCACTTGAAATAATCATAGAAATTTTGAGTTGGAACTGACCTAAGACATAACCTTGCCTAACTACCCACCCAAAGTAGAAATTACCAATGTTAGTATCTCTGACAAGTAGTTATCCATTCTAGATCTCAGATACTGCAAGTGACAAGAAACTCAGTGCTCTTTGAGTCAGGTCACTTCATTGTTGAATAGATCAGTTTTCTAAAAATATTGTCTTGTAAGGTAAGTAATTGGCATCTTCTTAATAGATATCTGTTGGCTCTTTATCCAGTCTCTGCAGCTCTAAGACTAATTTTAGCTGCTCCCACCTTTCTATCACCTTTGTCTCAACATTCTGTTACCTTTATTTATATCTTTGCTCTTTTGACATGTTCTCCATGTTGTTGACCGTGTTTTGGATACATGCTGACTTTTCACCATATTCTTAAAACTCGTGACTTGAAAACAGTATTGGGTTTTTCTAGTGTAGCCTTCACGGTGAGATATTGGCTGTCAGTCTTTTGAAGAGTATTATTTCATTAAACATGGTGTTTTTATTATTATTTAAATAGTCTTGTTTTCTTGGGCCTCAAAATAGACTTTTGGTTTATTTCATTTTATTCTGTCTGAATCTATTCAACCACACAGCTATCTAACTACCAAACCCCCTCCACTCCCTCCACTCACACATTATTTGCAATTTTTTTTAAACATAAATGCAGTACTTTACATATTCCAAATGCCAGGGTATATTATTGTATTTTTTAATTATTATTGTTTCATGTAATGTAGTGGTAGTTATTCCCCTAGCTTTGTGTAATCTTTTCAAGCCTGGCTTCCAGGTCTTCATCCAAGTCATGCATTAAAAAGAAAAAAAGTTTGATAGGAATGAAACCAAAGATTTTATGGCATATTATGATCATCCTTAATATAGCCTTCTTTGGTATGATATATAAGTCCTCTTGACAGTTGAATGAAAGTTACCTGAAACAACCCATAATGTCATTAGAATTTCTAGACATTTTCTGATTACACATGTTCTGACTTGAACTTCAATTCCCTTAAATACGTGTTTGTTATATTGAAGGAAGTTTTATGTCCCATTGTATGTCAGCATTATGCTAGCTGCTCTTACCATTTAGGGATAATGTACTGCATTATTTATTAGCATTTTGGGTAATTACCAACTTATCCTCAACTCTAGATTTCCTGCAACTATTATTTTTGATTAGTACCATTTTTAAAATTCATCTTTGGACATGGATACTTCTTCCATCTTTTTCAGATAGTATTTTCAAATATTGACTTTCTGTCAGACATATTGTTTCCATTCTAGGTGTCTCTTCAGAATAAAAATTTACAAATCTTTAGAAATAGGGAAGTTATCATTTAATAAGTTATAATAAGTTACATAACATAATAAGTAAATGACTCTATTTGGTGATATATATTTTTAGAATCATTCTCCTTTCTTGAGTCATATTTCTCTCATAGTTCCTTCAGAATGTCTCATCAAAGACTTTTTTTCTTAATGACACTGAAAAGTATATTCCAAATATCTAAGGTACACATATTGCTCCCCAAGTTATGTCCTTCAACCACTATCATCTAATTATGAGCTAACAACTTCTCTTAAGACTCCCAATTTCTTCTTTTCTTTGGTTCAGAAATAAACCCACAGTAGCAATTTTCATTGCTTCTTATGACTTTCAAGAAATAAAATTTCAGTAAATGACAATCTGTCAGATGTTCCATGTGAGGAAGCTTATTCTTCCACAGATGTCTCTATCTTGACCCACTAGTTGCATCATTGCCAATTTTGCAGCCTATTTCAGAAGTTCACAACTAATACCAGCCACTTCATATAACCATTTAGTATGTATATACATGCATAATGGTGGTGTTTACTGTTATTTAATTTGCACACACACCCATGGGTTTATAGTCTCAGTTTTCTGCATATTTATTCAGGTGTATATGTTTCTCCTATCTAATCCTTCTGTTAATTCTGTTTGTAAATAATAATGTATATGATTTCTTGTAAATAATATAATCAAGAGACCAATTTTACTGTATAGAAGAACCAAGAAGGTCAATTAAAAGTCTAAACAAATAGATATGAGGACAAGACACAATAGACAGATCAGTGATATCATAGAGATGCTTGTGTGTAGCACTTTCAGATGATGGAGTGCCTCTTGATTCTATGGGAATTTTTCCTCAGTGGGATTTCTCTACCTTAGAAGTATAACTTCTTAAAGTACATTTTTTATAGGAAAAGATTATACATACTTAATATTTGACTTTTGCTAAACTCTGTAGAATACATTGATGCAAATACTGCTACTACTTCCTTCATAAGTCCTAAACTCTACCTGGATACACATAGAAACAATAAAACAAGGCAGTATAAGTGTGGTTAAATCCATGTGCAGTAAGCACAATGCTGTAGGAGTTATGAGAAAGGAATATCATATTTGAATGCTATAAAAAAGGAATTTTTTATGTAGGTGTTATGGACTGAATTATGTCCTCCCCAAATTCACACCTTGAAGCCCTAACTCCAAAAGTGACTGTACTTGGAGATGGTATTAATTAAGGAGGTAATTAATGTTAAATAAAGTCCTAAAGGTGGGGCACTATCCAATAGGACTAATGTCCTTATAAAAAGAGGAAGAGATAACAGACAGTTTCTCTACACATGCAGAGAAAAGGCCATGTGAGGACACAGTGAGAAGTCTCCATTGTAAGTGCAGGGGAGAGTCTTCACCAGTAACCAACTCTGCTAGCACCTTAATCTTGGACTTTCAGCCTCCAGAACTGTGAGAAAATAAATTTCTGTTAAGTAACCCAGTCTGTGTTTTGTTATGGTAGCCTAAGCGAACTAAAACAGCAGGTAAATATTTTAATATCAAAATATTGAAAGAAGTCATCCAAACAATATGCATTTTTCCTTTTTATTTATTTACTAGTATATTTGCAGTGTACCAATCAGAATGACTTTTACTTGATAGTCAACAATTAATTAGTCAATGTATGACTGTCTTAATTTCTCTCTTCCCTTGTAGAATGACATAAACTGATGGATAGACTTTCTAATGTTTTCAGGTTCAGATCAAGTTGAGGGTTTGGGCCATAAAGACCTGAGTAAACTGAGGGATGTTATAAATTGGTGACAAAGTTTGGCACTGCTCTCTAACACCAAATGCTCCTCCTTCAAAGTTGCTGCAACTATTTTCTCTCCCTTTTTTTTTAAAGATTTATTTATTTATTTATTTGAAAGACAGAGAATGAGAGAGGGAGAGAGAGAGCACATGAGAGGGGGGAAGGTCAGAGGGAGAAGCAGACTCCCTGCCGAGCAGGGAGCCCGATGCGGGACTCGATTCTGGGACTCCAGGATCATGACCTGAGCCGAAGGCAGTTGCTTAACCAACTGAGCCACCCAGGCGCCCCAGCTATTTTCTCTTTAATATTAACTATTACTGAAAGAATTGAAGACTCTTAACCAGGAAGGAAAATATTGAGAAGTCAGGAATACTAAGGAAAATTCTAAAAATTAAAGAAAATATTCAAGAAAAAACTCTGAAATGTATCTTACTTTAAGATCCAAGAGATTGAATAGTAGGGACCTCCTTGATCTTGGGAGGCAAATTGGGTTGCAAAATAAAACTTACCTTAATATTAGGGCAGAATATGGTAAAAAAAAAAAAATCTGGGGCATCCTTCATAAAAACAGCCTTAAATAAAACGTAGTGGGAGGAAAGCTGTGCTTATAATAACATTAATGTGACAAACTTTTTCTTCCCCTTAATTATGTTGTATATACAATGATTAATATAAAAGGAGGAAATATATGTTAATGAGAAATCTATTTTTGATAAGTAAGGAATTTTCTGTCATTATTAAAAATGGAATGTGATAATATGCATGGTAATAACTCCATAACTGAGCCTACAGAGACCTTCCATCACCATCACCACGTGTTACAGCATAAGTAACTGATGAACGGCATCATCACTACTACCTCATCGCATCTCTGCTTCTGCTGACTCAGTGCAGTGTGTTTGACTAGAGCACATGCTGTGACAGCGTGCATCTCTACCACACAAGTCAAATAAACTGCTGGTTTTCATTCAAATGGTGTCAGATGATACTATGTCATTTAGAAAGCACTTACAATTTTTATACCTACAATGTTACATACATGCAAATCTGATGTCCTCATTATAATATTTATCTATCAGAATTGAACTGGTGAAAACATGGCATCTAAGAACTGAGAATGGCACACATATGCCCAAAGACTCTGAAAAGCACTTTACATGTATTATCATATTTTAATCCTCACAATAATCCTGTGAGGCCAGAACTAGGTTTTTCTCCAGTTTACAAATAGGGACACTGAGGGAAAGAATGGTGTAGTAACTTGTTTAAAGTTCCACGGGCAAGCCTCACATCTAGGTCTACCCTAAGTCCACGAACTTAACCAACATGGAAGACTATATCAGAAAGGGGACAAATACTAAATATGATATATGCATGAAACATGTTTAATTACAATTACCCAGGCCTCTGTAGGAACTGTTTCTACAGTCTTATAAAGCCCTAGTCCTACTACCTTAGGTTAATGAGTTGGCTATCTGTGAGTACTTCCACACAGTTAGGATGTGATATAAGAATAAAGACTTAAAAGAGTGAGCAATAATCATGATGAGACATACTGGGACCTTTGGACAGAAGTGACCTTAGCTTATGAATTCAACCAGTTGGGTCAATATGTGGCATATGCTGTATGTTTTTTTTTCCTCTATAACACTTAAAGATGTTCTCATTCAAATATACCCTTCAGAAGTATATTATCTTACCAAGAATGCAAATGAAAAGCACATACTAAAAACAAAATAAAACAAAACAAAATCCTAGGCTACCAAAGGAAATTTGCTGAGGACATTATAATTATTTATGTCCGGTATCTTTTTGTATGTGTGTGTGGCTATTTGTTTTAAAGACAAAACATTGTACTGGGGGTAAAAAGTGAATATATATTTAATTTAAATCTTGTTCTAATCCATGCATTTATCAAAAACTGAAAACAGGATTTAACCTTTATTCTCCTCTACAGAAAAGAATTACAAAACTGATAAAACAAGTTTGTAAGGGAATTGGAAAGAATTGAATGATATACATTTATTAAATGCCAAAAATAACATTTTAAAGCAGTCTTGCTTTGGGTAAGATAGGTGTAAAAACATCATGATAATAAAATAAAAGAAGAACTAGAACATATGTCTAGACAGCAGATTGTAGTAAATACCTAAATTGATTGTATCTCAATTTTGTTTCCATGAGGTACAAAATGCCTGAATCAGAGGACAGTTACTTTCCCAAACCTCAAAAATCTGAGAAAACAGTTTTTGAAAGCAAGAGTGAGAAATTGAAACCAGAATGCTGAGCAACATGAGAAGATGCTTGTTCCCCTTCATAACAATGACAGCAGATCTCTGGCAGGAGAGAAAAGTGGATTCTGAAGTCTCAGGATTCTAGTCTTTACATGTGAGGGCTTGGGCTACTCTCCAACTTCCTACTCTTGTTTTTTGTTTTTTGTTTTTTTTTTTTATGTTATGTTAGTCACCATACAGTACTTCATTAATTTTTGATGTAGTGTTCCATGATTCATTGTTTGCCTATAACACCCAGTGCTCCATGCAGTATGTGCCCTCCTTAATAACCATCACCGGGCTAACCCATCCCCCCACCCCTCTCCCCTCTGAAACCTTCAGTTTGTTTCCCGGAGTCCATAGTCTCTCATGGTTCGTCTTCCCCTCTGATTTCTCCCCATTCATTTTCCCCTTCCTTCTCCTAATGTCCTCCATGCTATTCCTTATGTTCCACATATAAGTGAAACCATATGATAATTGGCTTTCTCTGCTTGACTTATTTCACTTAGCATAATCCCCTCCAGTTCCACCCTTGTCGACGCAAATGGTGGGTATTCATCCTTACTGATGGCTGAGTAATATTCCATTGTATATATGAATCACATCTTCTTTATCCATTCATCTGCTGAAGGTCATCTTGCCTCCTTCCACAGTTTGGCTATTGTGGACATTGCTGCTATGAACATTCCTACTCTCCCCTAAGCTATAATTCTTTTCCTAGCCCTCTTTTCTTCTTCCTTGTCTTCCTTTCTCTTTCAATCCTCCACTCTCCTTTTCCTCATCAATATTATCCTAAGTTCCTGCCAGGGACTTTTCCAAGTTTTAAAAATATGTATATGAATAAGATTCTTGAAGAACTCTAATTTTGGTGAAAATGAAAGAAAGGGTAATAGGAAGGGATCACTCACTTATGGAGAATCAACCTTACAGACCTCATTTTGTTTCATCATCACAGTAAGATTGGTTCTATTTAACACATGCAGAAACTGGGACTCACAGTTTTTAAAAGTTATCAAAGGATTGAAGATAAGTAAACAAATTATCTTTCAACTCAGAAAATAAAAAGAAATCAACAACTTTAATAGTGTACAGATGTTATTAATGAGGTACAGAGGAAAAAGACCCAGTGAAATTTAGGTTTGTCTGTTGGGCACCAGGGAGGACTGAGTGGTCACAAAAGGTGATGGGGAACCTGGATTTGAAGAACATTATGTTAAATTGATGGATAAAATGGGAAATGGAGATCTGTGCACAGCAAGCTATATTTGCAAAGGCACAGCACCATGAGAAAACATGGACTATTTGGTGGACTGTAATTTATGACATATACCTACATCACAGGATACATGGTAGAATGGTAACCACAGAACTTAAATAGAATCCAGGAACAAGATGAAGAAAGATCTGGTAAAATATGGGACTAAATTTAAGCTTTAACAAAGGCAGTGGTAATCCACATACAGATTTTTAGCATAGTAATTGCGCAATCAGATTGCACTTCTAAAATTTACTCAGAAATAATGAGGAATGGAGAAAATAGTTTAGGAGAGAAATGAAGATAAGTACTCAAGCATGGAAGTGTAAATGTTGGCAGCATTTTGAAAGATATTCTGGAGTAACTAATTTTGTGCCCAGCATAGCCCTTTTTAGAGTAATAGACAGACAGATGGCACTTATAAAACCTTGATGCATGGTGATTAGTCTCTACATTTATATATATATATTTTAATGAGTAAGAGAGAATAGTTGGCATCTGTATATGATAGCAAAACATTGCTTTTAGAATAACATACATTTTCAAAGGTTCTACTAGTAATGCAAAGCAGATTAATGCTTCGCCTGAATGTATTGCCAGTTGCATGTGCACCATACTTCTGCTTATATTCCGTATACCTCCCATGTGAATCATGGTCTTTGTAGCACACAGAAAAAAAAAATTCTGCAAAGTAGATTTTAATGACATTAATTGTATTTTCTTTACATAGTAACTCTCTGCTGCAGATAGGTTTTCTTCAAGATTAATCTCAGTTAATTAAACAAACCTAAACTAAAAAATAGTTATAATTCATTTACTAGGATATGTTTTGCTGTCATTTAAGAGGGAAATTAATGTAAATTCATCTGTTTAACATCCTTAAAATATATCCCATGATCAAACACCACTTTCTATTTTGGTTCTTTGGAAGTTCTCAGTTATTAAGAATTGCTTTGTACATTAACCCAAGTTTTTTCAGTAGTTGCCTGAAGTTTTTCAGCCCCTGAATGGGATCCTGGCTAGATTCTGGTTGTTATTTTTATATCAGTATGCTTCCTCACATTTCAAAGTGAAGTAGAGACTTGTAGGAGCTTTAGTTTAAGAATAAATTTCATCCTATTTATTTTCTTTTCTCCTTGGTATGAGATTTTCGTAAATGCAAAACATCCTTTTTTGCATCATTGTATTTATGGATGTTGTTTTCATTAACTTGCCCCATATTTATTTTTTTGTTTGTTTTTTTTTGTTTGTTTGTTTTCAAGTAGGCTCCATGCTGTTCCCCCCCCCCCCCCACCATGTGTGGAGCCCAACACAGGGCTTGAACTCACAACCCTGAGATCAAGACCTGGGCTGAGATCAAGACTTGGACACTTAACCAGCGGAGTGACCCAGGCACCGCCCCTGCCCCATAGTTTTTTAAAACATCTTTCAAATATGATTGTTAAAACAAGAGTCTATGTTCTTCTAAGCCTTGTATTCTTTGACCTACTTTCTAAATTTTGTTTTCTCATTTTGTTTCTCTATACTAAAACATGCTCAAAACTATCTGTTCTTCTAGTACTTGAATCATTTTCTTTCTTTCCTTCTTTCTTTTTTTCTTTCTTTCTTTGATATGCACTTTTAATTTTAAGTTCTTGTATTTTCTTTCAATATCATTGAATCACCTGCCTTTTGCCATTTCGGAATACACTACACAAAAATTCCTCTCTATTGTATTTTCATCTATACTTCAAGCCAAGTATGTTCATAATACAGTACATTTTTCTTCCTTTAAAACAAATAGCCAAACCTATAAAATAGGCCCTATTCTTATCCTCCAACAACAAGGTTATTGCAGTTTTCTATTCTAAGTTTAAAAAAAAAACTCTAAGAAATACTGAACCCAGATATAAAGGTTATGGAGCACAATATACACAGATGCTCAATAACTGTGTTTCTGGAGTTACACACTATAGAAAGTCAGAGGCTGAGAGGAATTGTGACTGAAATCCGTAAAGTATGAGCAGTGTGAATAGGCAAAAATGCAGCCTTTCCTTTTTCTTGTTCTGCCAATGGATGAACTTACTGAGAGAAAAATAACCATGTACTTCATTTGGTAATCAATAAGAATTTTTGTTGAAAATGTGTTCTGTGCAGAGCACTGTTCCAGATCTTTGGGGATATAAAGAGTTATAAAACACAGATCCTGCTTTTAAATGTCTTTAATTTAGATGAAGAGTTAATATTTATATGATATATAAAATATATGTTTTGGATCCAGAAAAGAAGGCAGAAGAATATTTCACTTACTATAAAAACCAGGGTGATTGGAAGTTAAACTTTCTGATGAGTTCACGTGATGTTTCCACTTTTCTTTGCTCTGTCCAGTTTTCTACTCTTCTTTAGGGGAAAACTTCAGACTTATCCATGCCCAGACTTGGCTGTAATGTAGGGGAGGGAATTCCCCTAAACATACACACATGCACATCCATGTACACACACACAAGTACAACTATGTCAATAAACTTAAACTAATTAATTTTCTCTGATCACCTAGAGCAGTTCAATGGAGATAAATCAATTATAATCAATTCTGTGAAATAGAATAAACAGCATTAAAACAGTTCCAATTTATATGAGCATAAGTTAAGAATGTCCATCTCTATATAGATATAGTGGAATAAATAAATAATTATAAACAAAATAAAATTAAAGATACTTTTTTAAAATACCTTCATGAAATTATTTAAAAAGGGTTTAATATAAAAATGAAATTATGAAATGGATTAAAATGTTGGTAAATATTTAGAAGAGAGTACTGCTAAATATTCAGAATGTTCTGCTTGAAAAATATACATAATAACTTTTGTGCTTTTGTTATAAAAGTATTTACAAATAAAGAAAATGAGCATGTTATAGTATTTAATGGAAGAATGAGGAACTCTGTAGTAAGATCTAAGTGTTTTTTTCTCTCTAGTTATCTATTTACCTACAACTATAATTTAGCTATCTACCCATCTATATATCTATATGTAAAGATAATGTTTTTATGGTAATCTGGGAAAGTATAACTTAGTGTAGTTTTATTTTTTTCTCTATTTTTTCCTTTGTTTTCTAAACTTAAAAAAAAAGATTTATTTATTTATTTTAGAGAGAGTAAAAGAGAGCGTAGGAGCAGGGGAGAGGCTGAGGGAAACAGGGCAGGGGGTAGAGAGAGAGAGAAGCAGGATCCGCTCTGAGCATGGAGCCTGACACAGGGCTCAATCTCAGGACCCTGAGATCATGACCTGAGCTGAAATCAAGATTTGGAGGCTCAACTGACTGAGCCACCCAGGAGCCCCTGTTTTCTAAACTTTTTACAAAAACTAGAAATTGGTTTCATTACAATAACCAGAAAAAAGAGTGGCAGGTTTGTGCATAAATTTCCATAGTCTTCTAGAAAACTATTTGTGCCAAACTATTTTAAGAGCCTTAAAATGAAGTAATGTTCTATAGGCTTTTATTTACTTTTGTGACTCCGTCCTAAGGAATCAGTCAGAGACATAATCAAAGATTATTCACACAAGTAAATTATTATCAGAATTACTTATAAGCATTTGGAAAGAATCTAATTGCAAACAATTGGAAAATGCTTAAATATTTTTTGAAATAATCATGAGATCGCACATTATGCAACCTGTTAAATATTTAATGATTTGTTCACAATATAACATGAAAATAAGTAAATACAAATACTGCATACAATATAATATCAATATTGGCTCATACACAGACACACATTTAGGCCCACAAAGGATTTATATGTTCAGAGAATAGCACCAAAAAGAAATACATTAATAAAGGGGTACTTTCAGTAGGATTTTTATTTTCTTTATGCTTTTTTATATTTTAAAATATTCCACAATGAAATCCTATTGTTATTTATAATCAGTTAAAAGGATAAATGGTACAAAAATTTAAGGTAGGTGTCACTCTTTTTATTAGGTTTTATGGGAATGAATATAAGAAAAATGATAGGCATTTTCTCATTGTTGCTGACATGTAATTATGAAAGCAAAACAGAAGAAGTAGGAAAATGGAAATATGTAGTTAGTTCCCTGTGGGTGTGTGAATTTCTTAACTACTAAAAAATACACGCTAAGCAGGCTTTTGTGGTTGGAAGATAGATTCATAATTTAAGAATGAGGATGTTGGAAGCTACTCAGAAGTCATTTGACTTCCAGCAGGACTACATGAACGCTAGTATTGTATTGTCTTGTGGCTGAAAGACTAGCCTGGAGGAAGTTATCCTGAGTAATTTCCATGTGCTCTGTTGATGTCGTGTCCTGCCAGAGAGTTTTCTGTAAGTACTGTCATGAGTCTTGAGTGCCAGCAGGCTCCCTGGCCTGATGCATGTTCCAAGATGCTAGATTCACAGATTAGACACACAGGGTACATACCAATTCTGATGAGCATCTCACTAATTATGCTCTCAACGTTATGTAACTACCAAGAAGTTTAAGAAAGAAAGAAAGTCCTGCTTGTTTCCCTAAATACACAAAGAACTTATGCTGATATGTTCTTAAATAATTTCCTGGGTTTTATAGTATAATTTTGAGATTTAACAAAGATAAGCAGATAGGAAAAGACAAGAAACAAGGATCAGTACATTTTTTTCCATTTTTCCCAAGTAACAAAACAGATTCAATTTGGCTCTGATAGTATTATATATTTGAGTGAGAAATCACCATGTACTTCAAAAAGTCATTGACTAAAAAATCCTAAGAAATAGCTGAGATAAAATCCAGTCTTCTGATTTCTAGTTGTGTGACATTGTGAAGTTATTTAATCCCTCAGTTGCAGTTCCCTTTCCTATAAAACAAGAGTAATAAAATCTATTTCATAGGGCTGGTATGGACTTTAAATGAGACTGTTATGTTGGAAGTGCAAAGCAAAACATTAAATACATATAGCACTGTTAATTCTCTACTGCCCTTTCTTTTTTTTAAAGATTTTATTTATTCTACAGCCCCCTTTTTTTAAAGATTTTTATTCTACCTCCCTTTCTTTTTTTTTTTAAAGATTTTATTTATTCTACCATCCATTCTTTTTTAATTAAGACCTATAGTCAGTATAGAACTTTGTATCAGATGTACATGTGTTCAATTCCTAGAACAGCTGCTTATTAACCTGGTTGAAATGTGGGTTTCAATTTTTTTCATCTATAAAATGGAATAATATTATCTCTATAAATAGGATGGTTGAAAGTTTTGAATAGAATATGGTGACATCTTAGACTCTATCATTTATTTGCATGTAATTATCAACTGTTCCTAAAAATCATGTATTATTAGAAAGAGTGAATAAATTTCACAGGATCACACAAGTGATAAGATGTAAAAGGCAGTACTTAACTTTCCAAGCCTTTCTAACATCGAAATCTCTCTAGTTTTTTCATACTGCTACCTTTATGATTGTGGCACGTAGAAATCATCCCAACTTATGCATCTAGGTGGCTTCATTGCATTGGATAGTTTCTCTGGATTTCTGCGCCATCATCTGTAAAATGGAAAGCTATATTAAGTCAATTCTTTGCAATTTGGATTCATTTGAAGTTATGGGTTACACCAATCTTCTCAGGAGCAACTTTATGGGAAATTGAGGCAAACTAGAAGGTTCTATCTCTCCAGCTCCTTCAGAAAGAAAAACTTTTCTATTATCTCTTTACTCTCTCATTTGTATGCTTATGATTTCATTTGCACAAAAAATTCCATTGTTAAAAACAAGCTTGAGAACTGCCAGATTAGATATTCTCTATTTATTCTAAAATGTTTAATTCTAGGGGTGCCTGGGTGGCTCAGTTACTTGAGCATCCAACTCTTGATTTCAGCTCAGGTCAAAATCTTAGAGTTGTGAGATCAAGGCCCACCTTGGGCTCCACACTGGGCATAGAGCCTGCTTAAAATTCTCTCTCTTCCTTTCCCTCTGCCCCTCTGTTCACTCTCTCTTTCATTCTCTCTCTCTCTCAAAAATAAATAAACAAATAAATAAATAAAATGTTTAATTCTAATTAAATATCTTAAAGGGCCATGGATTAGTCAGAAGTTCAGAATAAGTAACAGATAAGTAAGCACATGAATACTTAACCCTAGAAATGTTTACCTGGAAGATATGCTAAATAAGAGTCAATGGATGAGGCAAATTTTGGGACAATTGCTTGTGCTGCTATTTCTGATAAAAATTAAGTACTTGGATCAAAAAAGCAAACATGAAGAAGATTAATTAAACTATTTGAGCATGTCTAAGAGAGTAGTAGACAGCTTAATAAGTAAGTATATTAATAAATATATAGCAACCAAAAGAAGAGTTGGAATCAACCAATTAAAAAGCAGATGTTCTGGGAACACCTACAAACCAAGCGAGGTGCGATAAAGCATGAAGTAGTATAATCACATATTCACCAAAGTCACTGATAAAACCTGTCCTGATCACTCATGGACAGATGATTGATGCAGCAAAAAGAGCAAGAAGGCACCTCTAGGGACCTTGAAGTTTACAGCTAGAATCCGAAGGCTGTAAACAAAGATATGTACATTTCATCCCGTCTTCTGATTGATTCACTCATTCATTCAGTGATTCACTCAACATACATTTATTAAGGATGATATAGTAAATGAGTAACTGGTAGAAAAGTTATTGAATAGTCAAATTGACTTTCTGTGACTATTATTTATAGTATCAAAATAATGGGTTCTCAGGAAAGGACAGAATTCATCTAAAATAGATTAAAGGTAATGTTTGGGGAAAGATTCAATAATGTAATGAGAGAAATTTAAAACAACATTATTGTGTGTGGGAGGGAGGGGATTGTGCCTAGTAAATCAATAAAACAAGATGCTGTGGGGAATAACCTGTTATTCTCTAGTCCTGTCCATCTTCCTTACTCCCACCGTAGCCATATTCTCTACCCTGGGGTTCTAAAATTGCCCTTCTAACTGGTCTCTGTGCTTCTATTCAACCCCTGACTATTCGTTGCTTACAAAGCAACCAAAATGTTCTTTGTAAAACAAAAAGATTATGGGGTGCCTGGGTGGCTCAGTCGTTAAGCGTCTGCCTTTGGCTCAGGTCATGATCCCAGAGTCCTGGGATCGAGCCCCACATTGGGCTCCCTGCTCAGCGGGAAGCCTACTTCTCCCTCTCCCACTCCCCCTGCTTGTGTTCCCTCTCTCACTACCTCTCTCTGTCAAATAAATAAATAAAATCTTTTTTTTAAAAAAAGATTATATCTTGCCCCTATGGTAAGCTTCCAATGGCAAACTATACTACAGGGATCCTCTATGTACAGGCCCTGCTCTCTCTCATTTTGTGCCACTGACCTCTGTCCATAAATACTGACCCATGCATGGACTTTGGTCTATTTCTCAAACACCTCAAGTCAATCCAGTCTTAAGGCTTTTGTACCACCTATTCCAGCTGAGTTAATTCTCTTTCCTGTAACCTTTCTATGGGAGAGTTCATTTTATGGAGAACAAATTCTAACCTAAGCTTACATATAATTTTCTTTTTTTTTTTTTTTTTTTAAGATTTTATTTATTTGACAGAGAGAAACACAGCTAAAGAGGGAACACAAGCAGGGGGAGTGGGAGAGGGAGAAGCAGGCTTCCCGCCGAGCAGAGAGCCCAATGCAGGGCTCGATCCCAGGACCCCGGGATCATGACCTGAGCCGAAGGCAGACGCCCAACGACTGAGCCACCCAGGTGCCCCAACTTACATATAATTTTCTCAGAATGTTTTGCTGACCATCAGATCTGAACTAGTTCCTCAGACACTTACTATTTCATCACTCTAACTCCCTACTGGCCCTGTGAAATTATAGTCTGTATCTTCATTCATTCATCACTATATTCTCTAAGTCTAGCTGTTATCTGGCAGATGCTTAATATCTATCTACTGAGGTGTGTAAATGAATGTATATTACTACAAAAAAGCCAATTGTCAAGGTTATTTCCAGTCCAAAATAATAGAAGAGTTCAGAAGCAATTCTATAGCTTAAGATTATTATTATTATAGGTGCTTGGAATATGTAAAATAAGCAATGCTTATCTAAAATTTTCACCTAAACAATGTTTTTGCACAATTGTTCCCAAGACTTGATGAGATAGTGCTTTTGTCTGAGAAACATCAGTGAAAGAACACTTCACATTAGAAAGAGATCTAATACAGAGGCAAGGAAAGGAGAATATTCAATACTCATATTCCATACATTTTCATTTAATCATAAAAACAACCCAGGAATATTTTTTTAAAATATTTTTATCCCTGTTTATCAAATACTGGAACTGAGACCCAAAGAAAACAAAGGGCAACCCTGATGACATAGAGCTAATGGTGAAGGTATTATTTAACTCATGTTCATCTATTTTAAAATGGTTTCCCATCAGGCCAGATTAGAAACATCCTTGAAAATGTATTTTAAAAGCAACAGACCAGTTCCTTACAATCAAGATCTTATATGAAAGCCTAATATGTAAAACAAACCGAAAACAACAACAACAAAATACTCTTCCTTTTGTATGGATTTCACTGAGAGTTGAATTTCCTTTTCAGAGCACCTCACACACATCGCTACTCGGCCTTTTGGCTAAGATCAAGTGCAGAGCACCTCACATGTTTCGGGTTTATATTTTCGTATGTTCAAGCAGGTTTAGTCAAATCTAAAAGGCTTAGATGTCAGTGTGTCTTCTAAAAGTCACTCCATCTACACGGGCTCTGTACATTTCTCTGTTGATTTCATTGGCTTCTCTGAAATTTATTTAGAGGAAGAACATAGGGACAAGGATATTGTTGAGAAGAGATTTGTTTGTGGTTTTTTTAGTTAAAAAATTTTTAAGAGGAGATTTGTTTTAAAGCCGTATTTGTTGTTTTACTTGGACTAGATGTTCATTCAGAATACTTTTACGTGGGCGAGTGGAGGTGGTGCTACGTGACTACTGATTAATTTTATAGATAATTTCCAACTTACACTATAATTTTAAAATTATTACAACCTCCAAATACTGAGTAGTGAGAGATAAAGACACATAGATACATACACACATACATGAATACATACATGCGTACATGATACATGATAGTCCATTCTTCTTTCCTCAATTTATGTTCCCCAATCATTACCATAATGTTTATTTTTTGGAATTTCCAATTATTGACTCAAATAGAAATTTTGAGAATGAGAAACATTTATCTCCTGAAACAACCAAGAAGAATGCTGGCTGCAGAGTAGGTATCTGGTATGGGCAGCTCAAATGTGATGCACAAAATTAGGGTATAGTTGCCTGTTTTATGCCCTGATGGGAAATTAAGACATTGGACCCCAGCGGGACCTGCATGGTTGTACTGGTGGTGGAATGACAGCTCGTATGGTCAGGTGCCAGGCTGAGTTGAATGTTCCCGCTATTATGGCACTAAGCTTTGCCTATCCATAGCTGTCCTCCTCCCTGTTTGCAGGCCTTCCAGGCCTCATGATTCCCAAGTCATTTGCTAGCGCTGAAGCTCCATTTCAGAACTGTCTCAGGAATCCACTATGTCACAGGCAGAAATCTCAAAGATTTCCATTTTCTTTGCCTCTACCCAGGGTTTATGTTTTTCCCAACAAACCCTCCAATTCCCCCCAAATGATTTGATTATAACCCTTTCTCCAACAAGAAGCTACCTACATTGTTTTCTAATAATAGTGCAAGCATCTAGGAAACTAACACTTGTTTCTTACATCTTAAAGATAACTTACCTCTCAACTGTGACCAAGGAAGAATTCCTGTCTTCCTTTTCACTTGAATATTGGGAAAAACATACTTTCTGGAGAGATATCACACTGCCCTTTTAATAAATTTTTCGTAGTGCCTATAAGATTAATTCTACTATAAATCACACCCCATCCCTAAATTCCTTCCTTGGAAGCTGGACAGGATTGCCGTTGTTCACCTGGAGCTTCATGGTTCTGCTTTAAGGATAAGTCACCAAAAATGCTCACCCCACACACAGAACAGCATTTCAATAACTGTCCATGCTATTTTCTCCCAGGCACTTCAGAATACATGGAAATGAGATTCATACCTAGCAACTTTTTCTTCCCTACTCTTTTTTTTTTTTTAAAGATTTATTTATTTATTTGACAGGGGGAGAGATAGCGAGAGCAGGAACACAAGCAGGGGGAGTGGGAGAGGGAGAAGCAGGCTTCCCACCGAGCAGGGAGCCCGATGCGGGCTCAATCTCAGGACCCTGGGATCATGACCTGAGCCGAAGACAGACGCTTAACGACTGAGCCACCCAGGTGCCCTTTCCCCACTCTTGATAGGACTATAATTGGTACCATTAATCCTTATACTTGGACAGTTTTTTTTCACAGTACTTCCAATTATAAATTATAAAAACTGTTCATCCTTGTACCTTAGTCATTTTTTGTTTCCTTATATTATATTACTTTTTAAAATATTTTTAAATGCTTTATTACACTATTGCTGTATTTTATTATACTCTACTATTTTACCTTTACTTTTTTGCCTATTCTCTATCTCATGCACTGTATTAGAAAGTCATTGAGAGTAGGAACTATTTATGCATCAATCATTGTACAGGGATATATCCCAAATACCTTGAATATTTCAGCCCATAGAATCTCCTCAGATATAAATCACACAGGTCAGTCACTCTTTTATCTAAAAAGTAGTTAATTTTTCATTTGGAGAGTACCATACCATGTAATGAATAACTAATATTAAATCATAGGATGTTCAAAGAGTATAATCAACAATATAAAATCATTTGAAAAGTCAATTGACCAGAAAGACATTTCCTCTTTTTTTTTTTTTAATTTTTAAAAGAAAGAGTTTTATTTGAACCCAAGCTAGGACAGTTGCCCAGGATACACAATCCTCACAAAGAAGAGAGTGCTCTGGTGAAGGAACATTTGGTGTATTTTTTTTTCTTTTTTCATTTGGTGTACTTAAAAAAGTTAAAATTAGACAAAGGACATTTCAGAAAGATGCAGACCTTATCTTAAGCTTCTAGTATATGCAAGGCTGTATAACTTTAAAAATTATGGGAACCAGGGAGGTTTTTTTTTCTTCGTGTTTGGGATGCTCCTTTTTGGTTATTTTTTTAATTAACGTATAATGTATTATTTGTTTCAGAGGTACAGGTCTGTGATTCAACAGTCTTGCACAATTCACAGCACTCACCATAGCAAATACACTCCCCAATGTCTATCACCCAGCCACCCCATCCCTCCCACCCCCCACCACTCCAGCAACCCTCAGTTTGTTTCCTGAGATTAAGAATTCCTCATATCAGTGAGATCATATGATACAGGTCTTTCTCTGATTGACTTATTTCGCTCAGCATAATACCCTCCAGTTCCATCCACATCGTTGCAAATGGCAAGATTTCATTCCTTTTGATGGCTGCATAATATTCCGTTGTATGTATACACCACACCTTCTTTATCCATTCATCTGTTGATGGACATCTAGGCTTTTTCCATAATTTGGCTATTGTGGACATTGCTGCTATAAACATTGGGGTACATGTGCCCCTTCGGATCACTACATTTATATCTTTGAGGTAAAGACCCAGAAGTGCCATTCCTGGGTCATAGGGTAGCTCTATTTTCAACTTTTTGAGGAACCTCCATACTATTTGCCAGAGTGGCTGCACCAGCTTGCATTCCCACCAACAGTGTAGGAAGGTTCCCCTTTCTCTGCATCCTCGCCAACATCTGTCATTTCCTGACTTGTTCATTTTAGCCATTCTGACTGGTGTGAGGTGGTATCTCACTGAAGTTTTGATTTGGATTTCCCTTATTCCAAGTGATGTTGAGCACTTTTTCATGTGTCTGTTGGCCATTTGGATGAAAGACATTTCCTCTTAATATTGAGTTTTGCTTCACTGATTTTCAGTAGAGTCCTCTTTTGAAACCATTACAGGATGCAAACCAAGACATCTATTTAAAAACTTCTATGTTGTATTTTGCTTGTTCTAATATAAGTCTTTTGTAATTATATAGTTAAATTGTAACTATACCACAATCTTAACAATAAAAAAATCAGTGCTAGAAGGAAGTACAAGGATAAAGTGAAATTGTCTGAAAGAAGGTTCTTCTCAGAATATACTAAATTGTCCTCAAGGTAGCTTTCAGCCTATGATGCACTATTTATTTCCAGTCAGGATTATCGAACCATTTGGTCAATGAATCCAGTATGTAGGCAGAGAAATATAGATCAGTTTTTCCCAAAGTTCTTTGACCATGAATCAGTTTTAATATTCTAGTAGTTTGAGATGATACCAGAAGTTTGTCAGATATAACACCTACTAGGATTAAAAAGGTGGCAAAATATGACTTTGTAAATAAATTTACTTCTGAAATTATAAAAATATGGTCATATACTTTTTATTATATGAGAAAAAACAAGATAATTACATCATCTCATTTTATTAAAAGTGTATATATATATACATATATATATACATATAACCATCTTATAAAATGTAACAAATTTATACTGAAATTACCTAATAAGAAACATGATATCATTAACTAGATCAGAAGTCAGCAAACATTTTTTTGATAAAGGGCCAGAAGGTGACTATATTAGCCTTTTTGAGTTATGCAAGTCTCTATCATAACTACTCAACTCTACCGTTGCAGCACAAAAGTAGCCATGCACAATATGTAAACAATGAGTGTAGCTGTGTTCTGATATAATTGTATTTACAAAAGCAAGAAACTGGCCTTTTTGGCCCAAAGACCATAGTGTGCCAAAACATGGACCTAGATTATTAACTAGATTGTAGGCAGTGCAGTGGTTAGGTAGTATACGGTGTATCAGTGCAAGGAAATAACCAGAGCATTTGCTTAAGAGAGAACTGATGGTGTATACTTTGATGTGACATATATATTTTTTGGATATGACATATATTTTTAAAAGGCAGATTAAATACATAAAAGCTAGAAGAATTTTATAGGTATATGCTCTATTTTACCTACAACTTAAAATATATTTTAGCTAAAAATTGTGGTACTATATAGCAGTCTGCTGCTTCTTCCTTCCCTCTGTCCCTCCTTTCTTTTCCCATTCTTTGCATTCATTTTCCTTTGCTTTCATTAACAACTTACAGAATGCGATTTTTTTCCAAACATAGTTCATGAAATAGATTTTGCTTTAATTTCATACTTTTTTTTTCTTTTACATTTACTGGAGTGTTACTATATTGTGTGTGTGTATATATATATATCTTTATACACACATATGCACATATATATATATGTATATATCCTTGTCAGCATATATATGTATATCTTCTTTCTTTTTTTTTAAGATTTTATTTATTTATTTGAGAGAGAGAGAGAAGGAGACAGAGAGCATGAGCTGGGGGGAGGGAAGGGGCAGAGGGAGAGGGAGAAGCAGACTCCCCGCTGAGCAGGGAACCAGACATGGGGCTTGATCATAGGACCCCGAGATCATGACCTGGGCTGAAGACAGATGCTTAACAGACTGAGCCACCCAGATGTCTATTTTCTTTCTTTAGAAAATAAAAATAAGGGGCTTCTGGAATCACTGACTGGAAACTCATTTTCCCCAGAGTACTTTGTTTTTTCTGAATCATGGATACTTTTAATTCCAATAATTTTTCAAGCTGGAAAACTTCAAATCTGCTCCTCTTTAAATTCTCTCCCTATTCTCCCAACCAGTGATTTGTGAAGCTTTCTCAATGATAGCTCTTATTTGCATCGATCAAAACCTTTCTTTTTATTCATCCCTAACTCTACCTGACTAATTCAGGCCCTCATTATTTGTGTTATGAACCACTGAAACAGCCTCTAAATTCTGTCTTCTAATTCTGGTTTACCCTCATTCCACTCCAAACTGTATCCACAGCTACAAAGTCATTTTGTTACAGTACAGATCTGAACATGTTAAGCCTTTGCATTAATACTTTAATGTCTCCCCAACTCCTTTAGGCAAAAGTCCAACTGTAGTCACCATTATATACACAATATATTATTTTATGTTGCCAGGATTTTTGCAGGCTGTTTCCTGGGTCTACACTGCCAAGTTCCAAAATCTTGCTTGTTTCTTGAATTTTTCAATATCTCTTCCAGGGAAATAACTACTTGTCATAAGTGAAACAGCATAAAAGTTACCTTTTGTCTGAAATTGTACAAGGCATCATGAGTTCAGCACTTCCCTCTTCTATAAGTATACAATAAAAATAATGCAATATAGTAGCCTCCAAAAAAAGTTGTTATATTAGCTCATGAAGGAAAAGAATAATACTTTATTCATGCCACAATGCCCAACACAGTTCACTGTCCACATTAAAGGATTTGGGGTGCAATGCATGTAGAAAACGCACCATCTATCAGAAACAACTTAAAAATTATTTTGTCCCAGTGCTATCGAAAAATTTCAGGAACTGAAGAGTAACACAGTGGACACCAACTTTGACGTCAGACAGTCCCAAGTTTCTATATCTGGATCGATCTTTAATTTTGTGATAGTGATCAAACTACCCAGACTTGGTCTCATTTCCTAATCTGTAAAATGGGTATAATTAGTACCTACAGATTATACTTTCAGACATATCTGTTAGTGTTCAATGAGTAATAGCAATTGTTATTATTATTACTAACAGGATTTCAAAAGTTTATCATTTATAGCCATTTAAGTACCCCTTCACTAAAATCTCTATTGAAGGCTACCTTAGGAGGAGTTCATCAGTAACACTGTGTTAAGAGCTTTATTTTATATTCAGAAGTTTATAAATGCCAACTAGATTTAGAACTTGGATCTAAATTTCTTTCCTTTTTCAACTGCTTGGATATGAAGATAGAGATTTCTTAACAAAGTGTATAAATGTTTGAATTTCTCATATAGAAGAGTCATCTTTTAAACTCTTCAATTACAGATTTAGATCATATAGATGCTTTTTACATTGTTTTGAGTATTCTTTATGTATTTATTCCTAATAACATAAAAAACCTAAAAGAAGAATTATACCTTATACACACTGAAAGAGTCTCCTAATTAATACATAGAAAAAGGAATGACAAAGTTGTAATAAAAATTTCCTGGTGTACATATACATTTCCTGATACACTTAAAAGAAGTTAAATCTATTTCTTAACTTTCTGTTGGCTGCCAATATTTTTTCTATTATTACTTAATTATTTTTGTTTAAAGATGTCTGCTTGATTGTATTTCCATTTAAGGATAGTCTCATGAATGTTGTTATTTATAATTTGACTATGAATAATTGTTCAAATATGCCATACTTTTGTATATTTCACTACTACAGAGAGTTTTTAGTATAATAGTATAAAGTGGAATAGGGTGTCTCTTAATTCAATATATATCTTGATTCTCTATGTATCATTTATTTCTTTCCTAAAATATTTATTGTGGTTTCATATGAAAATAGCCTATGGCCAGGAAAAGTATAAAGTTTTTATATGAATAAAATTGTCCTTTTCAGTCTACAAATAAAGAGTATGAAATGGAGAAAGAACAATATTTCAAGTAGTTGGAAAAAAATCATCTTAATAAACAGCTAAACTCAATGTTATACCAATTCTCTACTAATGCTTCTTCCTTCCTTAAGAACAATATAAACGCCTATTTAATCAAAAGTATACATTTAGTGTGCCTTGTCTTCTAGTTTATATTATTTGAAAACTCCACATGGTTTTCAGTGATAACTAATCAGTGGGTAAACCTAAATGCTTACTTAAAGAATATGAAGTGTGATTCAAGCATTGTACTAGGTTCCATTCATCAACACTTTCTTCTCTAGAAGGTTACCATGGCATTTAGATTTTCATCATTAGTAATCTACCTTTTTTTTCCTTCAAAATGTATACCTAGATATAAGCCAGAAAGAAAAATCCACCTATAATACTATTTTATCAGAGACTTGTCATACACTGTTAATAAGAGTAGAGGGGTTCTGTAAAGAATGTTGATAGTTTTAAGTCTGACAGAAGCTAAATTTATTTCCTCCTTACTTCAATTTTTTGCAGTATAATTATCTAATAAAATTCTGTATGATTCACATTACAGTTGAAGTTTGCCTTATGAAATTTGTAGTTATTTACTTTGAATTATAACCTTATGTATTAATGCTCTATCACTGAAATGCTTAACTAAATTTTTTTTAAAATTATAACTGTAGTTCAATGAACTGAGAAAACTATGCTATAGCATTCCAGATAGGTTATATTATTGACATATTTAAAGTGGTGATAACTTTAACTTTACACTCATTTTCAAGAAATTATATTTTCACAATCTTTTTTTAAGTTAAAGCAGTTGAACAAGCTAACATAAAAGATGTCTTCTAAAAAGAGGTTTTATGTCTGCAGTCTACTAAAAAAATAAATGATCTTTACTTCAATATAGATTAATTGCATTACCCCTAGGCCAAATGATATTTTCTCTCAAGGACAAGAGATTAGTTAGGGAGTCCAAGGTTCATTTTGTTAGCTAAATGAAAATAAATTGGTGACAACTTAGAGTTAGCATCTAAGAACTTAGAGAGAATTACTCTAACTTGAAAGGGAGATTAAACATTCTATAAAGAAAGATCTCTCTCTCAAAAATGCAAACCTGGCACCATTTCTATCAATCATATCTGTAAATCATTAGACACACAGACACACACATACTTGATGTTCAGCATGTTCCAGTGTAGTGTATAGGGCCTTATTACTTCTGATTTGTTTTGTATTCATTCTGTTTACTTTATGCTTATGCCGTTCTCATCATTAAATTATTATATCAGCCCTGTTTATACATACATACATATATGTGTGTCTGAATGAAAGAGATCACATACTATGAAAAATCTCTCTGAGAATGTAATTAATACTAAATGGGAATTGAGACTCAAACTATTCCTAAATTGGTGTCTATTTGAATGCAATTCTATATAGATGGAAAAAAAATATATAAATGCAATAAACTTGCTCTTAAACAGGCTGAAAGAACATCCAGAGTAAAGACAGGTTTATGTGGGTTAGGGAGATGTTTCTGGGGAATATGGTGTATATAGAAAACTCAAGGAGTCATTTACATATGGTGAATGTAAAGAAAAATATCTGGAAGTAACATTAGAGATCTTTGAATCAACGAAAGAGAAAAGGCTCTCTCTGAGAGCCAATGAGAATCACTGAAAATGACTGAACAGGTATGAGCCAAATAGTGACTGAGGAAGATTTACATCACCCACACATACATAAAGGGTTCAAGTAGAATTTAGAGAAGCAGACCACATTGTTCTCCTTCAGCTTCAGTGTTTATGAAGAAAAAATAACCAGTAAATTGAGCTCAAATCTGCTCTACAATCCCACAAATATGAGTCAGGGAAATATTTTTTTTTTCATTGCTGAACTCAAATATTCTCTTTTCTGACAGCATGAGGTTACTAAATTTTCTTTGGTATATGTATATCAATAAGGTTGGAATAGTGGATTCTAAAAGTAATTAATAGAATTTTAACTTACTCACACTGAATCTTTATCTTATTCTCCATGAGAGGAGTTAGATAGATATAAACACAAAAGTAAGCTAGATTAGTTCTTCTGTTCAAAGGTAGAGTATTGGAATCAAGTTATGGTTGACTATAGAGCTAATTTTGCTACCAAGGTCATGGTTAATAAATAATTATAGTTCTAGGTATAAAAGGAAAGTCTAGAGAATCAAGCAGAATTGACATATCAAAGTTCAACAATGGGTCAAAAGTTCTGTGAGTTAGGCTGAGTAAATAAGTAATGGGGGGGAAATGGCTAGCCGCTTAAACAAAATGGAAGAAAGGAGTCAGAATCAAGTGAAGAACAAAGGTAATTATTTTTTTTTTCAATACCAGCATCCAGATCCAACAAACCCAATCTATGTTGACAAAACCTGAACTAAATAGTTATTGGTGCTTTGAGATCTCATATTGTGGAACCCCACAAATAAAGATGAGAATGCTGCAACATTTGAATTCAGTGAATGAAATATATCAAGAGAAAAATAAATACCACAAAATGTGCTAAGAAATTGCAGATTGTTCTCCCCAGAGAAAGCAAGTGATATGAAAAATCCTCTTCTGAAGCAAAAGAAAAGTCAAACAAAGGGAAATGTTGCTAATTATCTTTATCTGGGAATTTCATCAAACACTTAGAATTTTGGGGTTTGTGGTTAACATGATTCATTGCCTGTGTCCATGCTCTGCCTAGATTTTCTTGAGTTGCCCTCTAATTTGTGCTTAAGAAATTATGGTCAGCAATTTTAATGGTTTTGAACTCAAGGAAGAGGGAAAATCTTTTAAAAAAAAATACCAGTTGTTCAATCATATTTTGGCAATATTAAGAAACAACACCGCAGAAAAGTTTGATCATAAAAAGTGTCCACATCCAATCACAGCCCCACTGTCTTCCTTTGTGTGTGCTCTAGTGACCTGTATCTAACTGGCATTGATGGAGTCTGTAAGAGCTAGCTACTCCTGGCAGACTATTCTTTTTCTCTGGATAAATACCCAGTAACTATGCACTTCTATCCCATAATTCTAAGAGCTCTTGAAATTCAATTTTCAATCTGTTTAAACCCTTGAAAGCTCTCAAACAAAATTTATTATTGAGGATTCCATGGAGTACTTATTGATACTGAGTAATTATAAAGCATTATAAGAATAATGCTGTTATGACCTGTGATTCAGATCTTCTTATACAAAGAAAACAATTTCATTACATTTTTAAAAATTTTTAGAAGTTGCTTCAGGAGCCGTGGGATTCGGTGCAGACATGGCCAAGTCCAAGAACCACACCACGCACAACCAGTCATGAAAATGGCACAAAATGGCATCCAGAAACCCTGGTCACAAAGATATGAATTCTTAAGGGAATAGAGCCCAAGTTCCTAAGGAACATGCACTTTGCCAAGAAGCACAAAAAGGGCCTGAAGAAGATGTAGGCAAACGACGTGAAGGTCATGAGTGTACATGATGAGGCTATCAATGCCCTCATCAAGCCCAAGGAGGTCAAGCCTAAGATCCCAAAGGATAGAAGCTACAAACTCAATCATCTTGCCTACATCCCTCACCCCAATCTCAGGAAACATTCTCATGCCCACATTGACAAAGGTCTCAGGCTCTTCTGGCCAAAGACCAAGGCCGAGGTTCAAACCAAGGTCCTGGCTGCAACTGTGACTCAGGCTCCAGCTCCTGCTGTGGCTCAGGCTCTCAAAGGTGCCTAGGCCCTAACAAAGGCTTCAGTGTAGGGGTTTCTTTCTGCCAGTATGAAGACGGAAGGATGGGGTGTGATCCGTAGACTTCTGTCTACATGGGGCTGGTGTCCTCCTGTGTTATTAGTACCAATAAACCTGCAGCAGGATCCAAAAAAAAATTTTTTTTTTAGAATTTCTCACAATTTCTACCTCTGGATAAAATTTTACATGAGTTGTTTGAAAGAATAATTAACCATGTAAGTTCTGCATTGAACCATGTAAATATGACGTGCCACCTATGAAACTAACTTGTAAAGAAGGATAGAAGCACAAGCTCAACCTGAGAAAAACAAACAAAGCCTACTTATGTTCAGAAACAGTGCCTGAACATGGTGGAGAAATATTACTCCTGCACATCATCTTCTTTAAAGCCTAAGAAATATTAATAGTAATTCTATGATTCCATAACTCTGTGATTACCAATCTAAAGAACAAATGAGAAAGTCCTATGTATGAGTTGGGAAAGTATCTGAGTTATAGAGAGAAATTAATTAAAAAAAGCTTTTCACTTAAAAGAACCTCATAAAAATGAAAAAAAATAATACGCCTCTTTTGCATGGAATTTTATCAACAATTGATGTAGAAACAACCAAGGCAACCACAGGCTCAGAAAAGTCTCTTCTTTTTTTTTCTCCTCTTCTCCTGTTTCACTAATTTGCCACCCCCCACCCAACTTTCCTCTGGAAGCCACCAGTTTGTTCTTGGTATTTATGAGTCTGTTTCTGTTTGTTTTTTAGATTCCACATATAAGTGAAATTGTATAGTATTTGACTTTCCCTCTCTGACTCATTTTACTTAGCATAATACCTTCCTAGGTCCATCCATGTTGTTGCAAATGACAAGATTTCATTATATTTTATGGCTGAGTAATATTTCATTACTATGATATCTATCTATCTTATCTATCTATCTATCTACCTATCTTATAGTCACATCTTCTTTATCCATTCATCTATCACTTGGGTTGTTTCCATATCCTAGCTGTTGTAAAGAATGTAAGAATGCTGTAATAAACACAGGGGTGTGTATATCTTTTCAAATTAGTTTTTTTGTTTTCTCTGGATAAATACCCAGTAATGAAATAATCAGATTGTGTGGTATTTCTATTTTTAATTTTTTGAAAAACCTCCATACTGATTTCCGTAGTGGCTGCACCAATTTACATTCCCACCAACAGTGCACAAGGGTTCCCTTTACTCCACATCCTCACCAACACTTGTCATTTCTTGTGTTTTTCATACTAGTCATTCTAATTGGTGTGAAGGGATATCTCATTGTGGAAATCACTTTCTTTTCTAGTCATATGTCAATTATATACACATATGTTCCATTCCACTAGAAAAGTAGTAGTTAAATCTAGCTGCTTTAGAAGTTCCTAGATTTTTAAGTACCCAAGCCCATGTTCACCCATGGAGAGTCTAATGTAATTGTTCAGGAATAGGATTCAGAGATAGTTAATTTTCTAATAGCACCCTAAGTGATCCTAATGTTCAGAAAGTTTGGGGAATCATTGCAATAGATAGAGGGAATGGTGATTCTATTAGTTTATTCCACACTGAACATTGTGGTAATCTCTTTATTTGTATTATGTCATTTAATCTTTCTAGCATTCCTACACTGCAGAAATTACTCACCTCATTTTGCTGTTGAAACAAGCAGAAAATTTAAATGCATAACTTGCCAAAAGCAGCACAGCTTAGAAATGTTGAAGCAGACTCTAACTAAGGCTGTATGAATTTAAAGCCTGCATTCCTAAACATTCGTTATTATCTAATTTCTGCACCTAGGTTACAGTAACAGAAGCATCCTTGATTTTTTCCTCTCCCTTTTGCCCCAAAGGTACCATATGCCATGACTCAGGGTAATTGTCATTACTTCTTTGGAATTAGGTAATATGTGAAAAACCTGGAGGATAATGTAAAAACTTTTAGCCTCCACCAGCATCTGGAGAATAGACATGTTTTATAAGTTGCAGAAGATACATAAGATTTTTCCTTAAATTATTGAAGTATATGAATATTGGAAATTTTGCTTTAAAAATTAGATTACAAGTTTCTCTTAGAAGTTATAAAATCTGTACAATTCTGAACCTAAATAGATGAAGGTCTATAGCTATAAATGGTTTGTCCTTTCTCCTATTCGCCAAATTGCCTACAGACACCTATTGTCTCATATGCCAGTGCTTTCTCAAAGATTAATAATGTTCACACAATTAACCTGGGGATCCTAGCAAAATGTAGATTCTGATTTGGTATGACTGGAATGGAGGCAGTCTTGACTTTAATTATATCAATTAATTTTGTGTCTCCTATTATATAATCTTTATCCTTATGTAATCTCACATAAATGAATTTACTCCTGATTTTTGGATTAAAACAAAAATATGGATTTATGATTTTTTACCTTCTTTTTCTAGAAAGTGATTTTCTTTCTATCACATGGAATTTAAGAAAGGATAAAAATACTTTATGGATTTAGAGTTTAGATTCTCCAGCCCAAATTCCCACACGTGACATTAAGAGAGCCATTTGCTGCATACACACACAATGTGTTGCATTGCAAAGGAGAAGCCCAAAATGCAGAGAATTCTTTCAGTTATTAAGCCTAAATTGATCCATCCCAGATTAAAGATTTAAGTCCACAGTTTCACAAGGTCTCCAGGGGTCACCCATTCAATTTCAACAAAAGGCTCCAGCTCCTGCTGTGGCTCAGGCTCTCAAGGCAATAGTTGCTTTCCAATGGCGTACTTGGTAGCCATGTCTGGGAAACAAGTCCTAAACATCAAGGGGGCACCTTATTTTGCCAGAGATTCTAATTATTAAAATCCTCAGTCATAAAGACTCCTTGTTCAAAATGGTCATTAGGATTGAGGGGTCCCCCAAATAATAGCACTTTTCTACAGAAGCTCTCCCTGATCAGGAGAATCCCCTTTGCACTTATGGGATGGGGAGTAACAAGTATATAAAACATCAATACCAACTGAAAATATAGTAGTAGAAGCCACAAAAACAGTACACTGAACTGGCCCAAAAGGTCACACCCACTGGTAATATTCTTTCTTCTCACTATAAACAATTCTCAAATGCCATTAGTTGAATCAGTGCCCCCTTTGCACATAAGCCTAGATAAGATGTTTACCTGGGTGAATATATACAACAGTGCCATAAAAGTTTAAGTCCATTCCTTTCCAAAGTTTTCCAAGCCTAATTGGATGTGCACACACGGCCTTTAGTGCTTCCAGGAGATAGGACATCAATCTTATTTCTATTCACCTTGTCTTCATAGCAGCTGTGTTGGGGCAAAAAGACCGGGAATGATCAGGTCCATGATGATAAAAACAGTTCTATTCCAGTAAGCAATACATATTTGTATTTGGTTTTAAGCAGTGTGACAACAGCAGGTAGCTCAATCAAACAAAACTTCCATATTTTCCGTTCACTCCAAATCCAATATTGAGCACTATCTGTCTCAGCTTTGGATATGTCTGGATTTTATAGCTATAGCCACATTGCTTTCCGGCTGTTGTTCATGGTGTTATCCTCCTTGGCTGATTTGGGTTTGACTCAGAGTGGTACTTCTTTTTATCAAATTCACATTAATCTGGGGATCTCTTACTACCTTACTAAAATAAGATCTAAGTTCTTACCCAGTTTCAGTATAAGGGTTAAGGGAGTTTCCAAGGTGGGAGAGATGATTATAAGACTTTATGTAGATTTCTCTAGGCCAGTTTTTCATTCTCCCTTGGATAGCCTTCATCAGCATTGTAAACCCAATTTAGGGCAGTAGTAACCCCAGATAATAGTCAATACTGCATCTGTGCTTTCTACAGAAAATGATATGTCACAAGGAAATCTCCCTAAGAGAGTCAAAACTCTGTTTTAGCATCCAGGAGCCACTTCAAAAAACTGCTAGCTCTTTTACTATTATTTTCAAATGGATCTAAATCTACCTTAATAGACCATAGGGGTCTAGAGATGGATGTGTGGCACTCAGTCTTAAGACAGCACAGCTGTTGACATTCTTTGTTAATAAGGAATGAATGCCCTGCAACCCCCACCCCACTTATGCTTACCCTCCAAGTGAACCAACCATTGTTCTAAAGATTCACCTGATTCTACTCACAGCAGCTATAAATTTTCCTCTTCCAGATTTAGTATAGAAAAGCATCTCTGTAATTTTTATCTGAAAGGAGTCAGAACCTTCTGCAGCTGATGAAATTTTTGGTTCTAGTTGTTATAATTGTGTAGGCCTTAGGCTGACCACCAGGTGAATCACTTGCTGAGCCCTGAGTTAGCATCAACCAGAGTATTGTCCTTGGAGCTATCTTTGAATCTACTTCTGGCCACTTGGCCTGTAGCCACATTCCCAATTCTGGCTCCTAAGTAGGCAATAAAATGGAGGACCATTTATTGCCTGACTGCCCATACTATTGGGTCGACATGGTTGCTACCAATCCTATGGACTTCCCTCAAATCCCATTAATTGGCACATGAGGTCCTCATCCTTCCTCTTCCAAAAAGTCTTGTAGCTTTTCCATCCAATCTTCATCCACTGTCAACAAATGTGAATCATCTGAGATTCTGCTAAGGTAACAAGTTTCTCTGCCACAATTTCATGGGTCCTATCAGAAAAAGAGAAACAAAACAAAACAACAATAACAAAAAAAACACTCCTGAGTCAGAAGGGGAAAAAAAAAAGGATCTTATTATTCACAACAGTAGCAGTAGCCAGAGAAGCAGCACTTTTGCTGAAACCCTAATCCCAATTCCCATAGAGCGATGTGAAGAGAGTGAAGTAACACCAAACATACAATGGGTTGTTATAGGAAAGGCTCCCCTAGCTGAGGAAGTGGAAAATTATTATGAGCTTTAAGCATTCTTGCCCTATGCTCCAGAGCAAAACATTATATCTCCCAAAGTTGTCTACTCTACATTCTTGAAAGATAGTATAAGAACAAAGGCAGTTAGTGCCTCTTCTTTCAGGACATGCAAATACGTGAGAGGCCCAGGAAGTTTTGTTTCCCTACAGAGACAAGAACAATACATTAGTAAAAAATAAATAGGAGACAACCAAACACATACGTAAAAATAAATGTCAGGTTGGATAACACAATTAACATCTTAGGCAAATTTTGTTTATAAGCCACAATCCTAAACCCAGAAGATGGAGAGATCTAAAGCAGCCCTCTTTTGTGAGATTTTCTCCTTTCTACAGTTGTCCACTACCTTAAGTGTGTAAGGTCTTAGGAAAGGGAGAAGTCAGGATGCTCAAGGGCAGCCCAAAATTCTGCTTCTGTTTGGTCCGCTTCATTCCCCCGAAGAAACTTTGGAGCAGCCCTGTTATTACCTGTCCACTCACCACCATAGTACTGGGCTCTGTCTGCAGTTTACTGTATTATGCAATCTATCAACAACAGCATGGCAAAGAGCAAGGCCTCAACTCAAAAGTTTGATCCTAGATAATTCTCTGGCAATGGCTTCTTACCCTTCTTCAGTCTTCTCCTTCCCCAGGGGATTCTTATAGTCTTTATTTTGATTCTTCCTATCTATTCAAAATCATTTTTTCTCCTGTGGCATCTCTGAGGTTGGACTATGGCAAGAAGCCAGCAGCCTGACCTACTGTACCATCTTGACAGCAACAGCATCTGTTTTGCTTTTATCTTTTTAAAGATAAAGCATTCATTTTTCTTGTCCATTTGGCTCAGAATTGATAAACTCATCCTCACTGAGTGATATTGAATGTCACTCTTTTTACTTACTATGTAATTGGATTTAAAGCTGATCCTGTTAAGCATTAAACAATCAATATATTATTTTTTCTTCTTGTTTTTGTTATTGTTGCTTTTTTGTCTCACCACTCAAAATCGAGTTAATATTTTTTATCCTATCCTATTTTACTCTGCTGTAAAATATAAACACCCTGAATCAAGAAAAATAGTAAAATGCAATCTGGATTGAATTTCATGATAAAAGGTATTTTTAAAGCAAAGAGATTTTTTAACAGTCAAGAATTTTTTCATCAATAATATAAGCTGCTTATTTTAAATTGCAGCACTATTACAGATGTGCATGATAAATTGCTCCTGAATGCATGCTATCCTACAGATTTGAAACATATGAGTAGGATGAATATCATATTGGCTATGAAGTAGCACAGCCCTTACAGAAAAGCTTGACAAAATATAGAATGTATTCTATTACTAGCAAGTGCTATCTCACCATTTAAAAAGGAGATTATTATAGAAACAAAAAGGAAAGACAAGTCCTGACTTGGATAAATTGTGAATTCACCATCCTCTTTGATTTGCTCTACTAGATTCCAACTTGGACATCCAAGGCTACCCCTTCATAAGTCAGAACCACTCCATCCTGACTTTGCCTGGCAGGTTTTCATTCTTGAACTATTTATGTTCTTAGGCTTTTCAATAAAAATCCATCCATTCTGGAACCAATTTTCAGCTATTGTCCCAATGTATTGATACCAGCTTCATACGTTCCCTTTATTGAAGGTAGTTTTGGGGGAAGTAACTGTTTAAATCAGTGTTTATTAAAGTGCAGCCCAAACTGAAATATAACTTTCAGGTAAGGTTCAGGGATTGTTTGTTTTTTTGTGTGTGTTTTTGTTGTTTAATTAATCTTCCTAGGTAATTCTGAAGTGCACAAATGTTTGAAAGGCACTGCCCTAAACTAAAGGAATAAATAATCCTAAAGTTAGAGGCATCGGCTGAAAGGTATAAAAGGAAAACATTTAGGCAAGTAAGACAAGGGTGATTTTGTTCCAAACATACCATAATGTTAGTCAACTATTACACCCAGACATAATGACTGTCAAGAATCAGTTTAAAAATGTTTAAATATTCATTATACACACCTTGCAATTATGTAATTGCTGTGTAATGCCTACCTTTTGAATACATATGCTGGTCCACATTTGTTCTTGGTATAAAACCACAAATGGACTAGTCCAATTCCCTATACAATGCAATAGTGAGGTACATGGGTTTTGGGCCACATTGGGGAATAGGTTTCAACATATGAAATTTAGGGACGTAAATATTCAGTCTCTATCACAACCCCTGCTTTAAGTGGAATCAGGCTCTTCTCAGAGGCAATGTTTTCCCTCTAGCCTCTAAAGCTGGTTCTCATCCTTCTGTCACACACCCGTAATTTGTTGTTAAGGGAATGACCTTCTCCAGTGCTACTTCACCCATTTCTTACTCTGTTCATTTGGGAATCTCGTGCCATAACTACTCTTTCTCTGGAACTATAGTATATAGGCTTTAGAACTGTCCAGATAGTTTATAGCCCTGTTTGCCACTCTCTAGCCATGCTTTATAGAGCATTTAATTTTTTTACTGATATTTTTAAAAAGCCAGATCTTGGTTTGTGTGAAATTCTTTTGGTCAAAGAAGGGTATACAAGCAGTGTGTATGAGGCTTTCCTCCCTTACCACCTCCCCATCCTTCTGTTTTAGACCTAGACAAGAGAGAACCCCATCATGGCTCTATGCTTTAAAGGGCACCACATATCACAAGCATAATAATAGTATTTAGTATATTATAAAAATTTAAGTATACATGAGGGATTTTTCACTCAGTTCTAGGGCTTAAAGATGGCATAGCACAATTCAACTGTTTTAGTAACTAAAACCTTTAAGGCCCCACAGAAAAGAGATGTCTCCACATCTCTTGCTTTATGCCTTCAAATCAACAGTTAAATGAGTTATGCCACTGCTTATGTTTTGAGGAACAGGCACTGCTTTGGAGTGAGGGAAGAATTTGAGTTACAGAGTACTCATGAAAGAAAAAAGACAGATTAATTGACTTGTTAATTCATATATCTTATGTAGCATAAATGCCAATTGATTATTGTATAAAAACTATTGTTTTAACTTTCTCAGTTATGTCAGAGCATTCATTTTTTGTTTTTGCTTATTATTTTTTTCCATGTACTAATTTATTTTCCAGAATTAATCATTAGTTAACAAAATTTTCATAATGATTACACTACTAGTCTGAGGATAATTTTGAAGTTATGAAATAATTCACATTGCACTATATTTGTACATGTGTAGGTCCAGTTGTAAATGTATGCAACATAGCAGCAATTGTTTACATTAGCAACTGCATAGACACCGAATGTTGAGATTAAAATATTACTGTTTTTGTAAAAGCAAAAATAAAATTGAATAAAATATTAAAATGTAAAGAAAAGTGTCAGAGAATTTTGATTTAAAAATCCAATATGCATTAACTGTAATTTGTATTTGCCTTTTAATTTTAATAGATAAATTTTAATTTTAAGAATATAACTGTTCTGAAAACACATATGAAAATATTATTCTTTTATTAACCTCAACATTAATTTACATGCATGTAAAATCTTATCCAAATTTTGAGTGCTTTAAATACAGATATAATTATTAAATCCTTTAGATCATCACTGTCAGTTGAATGCTAGTTATGTGAAAATCTTGATCATAACAACATAATCACTCAAATTTTTATGGAATAACTATCTACTAAATTATAAATTATATATATTTATTTATTTCTCATCCATACATCATTTGCCTATAAACTCCATAACCATACATGCATAATTATTAAGTTGTTTCTGACATTTTTTCTTACTTTCATGTAAAAAGTGTAACTTTACACATATTTTTCTATTTTGTCATAAATTATATTTGTCAAGGTATACATTTTATTTAACAGTTAGCTTGATTTATTACTTCTAAATATATGGATTCACAGTATATACTTCTTGCCGTGGATGCTATAGGTTTTAGGGGTAGGCCTACTTTTCCCCAGCATGTCGAAGTGGAGACTCAGAAGTGAGAGTGAAGTTTTTAGTTGAACTAAATTGTACTGTACCTATATGTTTGTGTGTCTGTGTTCATCAGGTATGAAATGTGCCAGAGATGACAGATGATGGTAATAGGGAGGAAGGAGGGATTCTAAAATAGTTTTAACTCAGTTAGAAAATCAAAAACAAGTACTATAGCAAACACATTTTATTAGTCACATCGGCAATGTCTGACTGTTCAATTAATTGGGCACATAATTCTAGAATTAGTATTATATTGATTTTCCCCCATAATTAAGATAGATATATTTTCAGATATAACTTTTCTGTAGTTTTTCAAAGATGCCAAAAAATATGGTTATAATAGGAAAGCAATCTAATCTCAAAGGGCAAGGAACTATTTTGCAAATAAAATGTTAATATTTGTGAAGATAGGTTTCCTCTCTTTCCCTAAAGAGTCAACATTTTTTATCATATGAAATAGAATGGGCTTATATATCATTCTCAGCAGTTTGTATGAATTTTAACATTGGGGGAAAAAAGAAATGCTGAATATAACTTATTTATCAAGATAGGGCATTTTGTTCCACCCAGAGATGGCAATATGTACCCAAAATACAAATACTGCATGATTCCACTTACATGAGTTATCTAAAATGGTCAAATTAATACAATCAAAGAGTGGAATAATGGTTATCAGGGGCTGGGGGGAAGGGGAAAATCAGTGGGCATAAGTTTCAGTTAAGCAAGATGAATAAGCTCTAGAGATCTGTTCAACATTGTAAATACAGTCAACAATAAAGTATTGTACATGTCAAAACTTCTTAAAAGGGTAGATCTCATGTTAAGTGATCTTACCAAGGTAAGTGATATGATGGGAAAACCCTGGATGTCTTGTAAAGATAATGCACTGGCACCTGACATTATGGGTGTCTTGAAAAGATTTTCCTGAAATCTGAAGAATGAGTAAGAATACATTAGGCAATGGGAGGGGAGGAAGTGTTTCAAATATTCGAAGAGTAGGAACATCACATGCAAATTCACTGAGATTAACAGAAGTTTCACAGGGAAAGGGTGGTAAAAAGACCAGTGTGATTTTATCACAGGGATGGATGAGAACAATGGCAAAGAAATGGACTGCAAATAAAAGCATAGGCTTGATATGAATGCCCTTATTGATCTGAGGGATTTTATACTTTATCCAGAAGACAATGAAAAACAATTAAAATATTTTACATGAGAGAGTAATGTGATATCTTTTTCTTTTCAAAAGATCCTTATGGCTTACTGTAGAAAGGGAACTACAAATGTAAACATAGGGAGAACTGGTAGATGGTTACCAAAGAATAGAGGTAAGTCAGAGTAACTTAGAATAGGGAAGATTAGATAGACATGGAAAAGAGTGGCCACATATGAAAGTATTTGAGGAGAAAATTTTGAAAGGAATTGTGATAACTATATAGTGGATGAGTGTGAAGGAAGTGTCAAGAGGCATTCCAATTTTCTACCATGTTTAGCTGAAATTCCACTTTATTTTCTGCACATAATTATACAGGAGCATAGAGCTGGAAGACATGCTTGAGTAAAAAAAATAATAATAATTTTTAGAGAATAGAGCCATTAATTGAATACAGGCATGAATAAGTTGTATGGACTAGAGTCAAGAGTGAGAAGAAAATAATAGCTTTGGACTGTAACAGTTAAAGGTCAGAACAAAATGCCAAAACAAGACTGAAAAGTGGCCAGAACATAAATAGATGGTGCAGCATCGTAAAAGCAAGAGAAACTGAGTGTTTTGGTAAGGAAGGATGGTAAACAGTGTTAACTAAAGCTGAGGGGTCAAGTAAAATGAGTTTGAAAATGCCCATTGGAATTAGAGACCCTAGAGAAAGTCATTAATATAGAGTGACGAAGATTAAAAACCAGCCTCCTATGGATTAAATAGAACTGTACCTCTGATTTCTTCTGAACAGAAGCTAAAATTATGAATCTATTAAAATCAGGCTAACATTTGACTTTGTGAGTCAGTATCAGCGATGGAATTAGCAACATGAATATCTAGAGATTTCTAGACAGATGAGGCTAAATCTAAAGAGGAGATGCAGCATCCTACTAAATTAAAAAAAAATTTTTTTGATGTAGTGATTCACTGGCCAAGAAAAAGTGCTGATATTGAAGAAATTAAGGCAGGAGTAAAAAATATAAGACAAGTGGGGATTCTTTCTCAACTCTTCTGTTTGAACTCATTATAGTATATGTACATTGTAACATTTTTCTTTTTCCATGAGTTTTTTGGGGGAGCTATCTACAGAATGAAAATTAATGGATATGTATAAGAAATCACTTCTGTATGGGGTAGAAGAAAAGTGCAAGGTACTGACTTTGTTCTCAAGAAGCTTACATACACAGACATGCATATATAAATCTTTCAAAGACCCTAGGTAGAACAGGAATATTATAAACAAATAAATGCATATGTTAATACATTTCTCAAGCCACAGATCAACACTTGCTATAGGAGTTCAAAGAAATGATGGTTTTTTCTAGGCCTAGCTCTAAACTTCCTTGTCATTCCAATCAGTGTACTATTTTTTGGAAATCGTCCAGTTAAATTGTCATTGATCAAAACATGCACAGAAATGGGCAACATTACCACATAACATTAAATCAACTTTAGATTAAACTGTACATTTAGTTCAAGGCATTTCATAAGTGCTGAATTTCTTACTGACAAAAGGGTTTTCTCTACTCCACTAACTTGAGACACCTTTCAATATCTCATTCACCACTTTAAGTTTATTTTTCTCTATTCAAGTTTTTTCTTCCACTTTTACAAACATTTCTATTCTCTGATAGATGCTTTTTATTTTCCTACGTCTTGTTCTTTCCCTAGCATGCGCGTGTGTATGTATGTGAGTGCTCAACTACGTATCAATTACATTAGGACATAAAGGTGGTATTTTAGTGATACATCAATAGAACAGCCATACATTTGCTAATGTCAGTTGATCAAAAAAAAAATGAACAAAGCAGTATGTTATGTGTCTTTTAATGTTAAAGCTAGCAAAATTATTATGTGACTGAAGCATGATGAACGTTTAAATAGGTCCAGAATCCCATATCTGAAAGCCCTGAGGCCACATATATTTTGGAATTCAAAATTAATTAAGTTTCAGAAAGATAATACAGGCATAAATTATATTATATAATGTTCTTGGCAAGTTCTAGAACAACACCTTCTAGTTTCATAAATTGCTATTACCAAAGTTAAACAGTCATCCTACTTGGGATAAAAATCATAAATCATTTGTGTTTAGCTAGAGTCAAATCATACAGTTATATGTTAATAAGTGATATGGTGGATAAATACAAGCTGTAAATATTCCAATACTATTTACTTTTTTAAAGTTTATATTTCTATCTCTAAATTTACCTATCTCTCTATCTACATGTAATAAATATTTGTTATGTTTGATTGTTTGGGAATCTTAGAGAACAGTTCACTCCAGTGTTGACACTTTCATTGTCATCAGGTTGAGGTGGATATGTGATGATGGACAGAGAGAATTCTTATGTAATGAGGCAGAACTTTGATAGTTGGCTTTTAAAGAGAGATTTCAGTTTTGCCTTCCTCATTAAGTAGCCTTCTCTCTAAGCACTGTCTGAGTAAACTACTATAACTTCCTGCTGATTGATAAATGGACCATGATCAAGGAAAGCAATTATTTGATCACATTTTTTTACCATATTTTAGGATTTTTCCTCCTGTGTTCATGAACATTGCTTTCCTCACGCTCATCATTTCAGCAATTTCTTCATCATTCATGGGATTGGACAACAAGTACATGGTTGTAAATGCTCACCATTCATTCCCTCAGTTTTCTCCAAGGATTATGATTTTTGTCAATATCTTATCAGATTTGTCAATGTAATTTTCAGCCACTTAATGATTTGCAGAAACCTTATGCTATAGGTTTTCAGATATTTTACATAATGATGATTCTTGAATTCCTGAATATTTACATTTATTTTTTATTTTCAGTTATTTGTATTATACTCTAGCTTTCTTCATCACCAACAAATCAGTTAGCAGTATATGTTTACTTCACTGTCAAATCTACTTAATCAGTACCAGTCTTTATTTTTTGTTTGTTTATTTGTTGTTTGTTTTACTATAAGGTATTTTCCCATTTTTCTTTAGTTCTTGTAACCGCTGTAAGGCTCCAGTGTAAAAACTTCAACAACTCAGGTTTCTGTTTTTTCAAATCATATGCTAAAGACTTAAAGTAATATGGGATTTTCTACATTACATTCCTCATTATGATACCACACAAATATACCTTGAAGAAGCTAATGCAATAACATCATTTGTCAGATATTGAAACTAAATTTTGCTGTAATTTTTATTTTTGTTATTACCGACAGAATTATATTTCACACTTTTGACAATTTCACTCTTCATTTTACCCCAATGTCATAAAATACAAAACAGTAAACCAAATATTGAGGAAAATAGGTGTGTCACTACTAGGAATACCAAATTTCAACAGTTCAAATAAGATTTGGGCACAAAATAAGTTTTATTGCCAAATTTCAAGAAGAAGAAGAAGGAGGAGGAGGAGAGATAAGAAAAATAAAACTTAGATTTTTGAGCTTTTAGGTTTTGAAGTTGCTCTGAAATATTGTAGATCTCTATTAATGTAAGATAGAAATTTTGGCATATGAGTTAAGGAGAAATTCCTTTCAATAAATGAATACTCATGATTAATCTTGAAAGATAATAGCTGTTAATAAAAGACACATAATACTAGTTGTTTAATTCACTCCATTATGGTCATTAAAGTTGACATTATACATTTACATTCTTCTAGTTATAAGATTTTTCATTGATAATGAACATCCTTATGTGTACCAGAAATGCTGAGAAATTTTTATTTTATGTACTAAAAAATTTATCATTGTTTACCTGTATTAAAGAATGCATTTAGTTATAGACAGCAAGATGTCCAATACTCTTCAGAAACTGTTCATCTCACAGTCACTGACTTTTTTCAATAAGGAAACATGTATTTTACATGCAAAATATACCACAAACTGTAAATGGTAGCTAGAGCCATGGTATTTAGAAAATCTTAGATTTTTCTGCTTTGAGTATTTGTACATAGTTTTCTCACTTTTAACATTGTTTGACTCTAGTCTTTATATAACTGTAGTTGGAATGGTTTTCATTCACATTTCTAGGAAAGCAATAATTGAGGGTATTAGGCAGCATATTTATTTATACTACTAAACAAATTTTTATTCTATTCCTACCATGCCATTCCCTGTTTTAGATATTCTAGACCCAGCAGTGAAGGAGTCAAACTTCCTGAACTATGAAGAATTAAATGAGTTAATACAATATGATGCTTAGAAGAGTACCTGACAGAGTAAGCACTTAATAATTATAGCCATGGGCGCCTGGGTGGCTCAGTCGTTAAGCGTCTGCCTTCGGCTCAGGTCATGATCCCAGGGTCCTGGGATCGAGTCCCACATCGGGCTCCCTGCTCGGCAGGAAGCCTGCTTCTCCCTCTCCCACTCCCCCTGCTTGTGTTCCTGCTCTCGCTGTCTCTCTCTCTGTCAAATAAATAAATAAAATCTTTGAAAAAAAAAAATTATAGCCATTAATACTATTAGTGGTGATTGTTTTTTATTTTAAGCAAGTCTTCTGGGAATTACATTCTATAAATACATACAGCAATTATAATAGCATTTTATGTGGAGGTTGATGCTTTGAAATAAACACAGCAGATTTAATAGGGTGGTGTGCACTTTAGTTAGAATAGTGAGGAAAAAAAATCCTTTCAGGAACTGACATGTAAACTTAAAACTAAATGAAGGGAAATAACTAGTCCTATGGAATTCTGGAGAAAGAGTATTTCAGGTGAATAATATTTAATTGCAACGTGCACAAGGGAGGAGAGACTGGTAGGTCTAAAGGCTTGAAAAATTGCAGCTGGCACATAGTATACACCAGGAAGAAATAGGTAGGAAATGAGGTCAGAGATTTGTAGGTTATATACATCATAGAGGAGACTGAGTTTTATGCCAATTGCAATGGGAAAGCAAATTAAGGAAGTTAAGAGGAATGATATTACCTGATTTGAAGTTCAAACATCATTCTTGCTGCCCTTTGCTCATGTGCGGTGTGGGGAGGTAAGGGGGAAAAACCGTAGTCCTGGTTAGACATAATGTTGGTTTGGGCCAGTGTTAGCAGTGGAGATGATGGGTTCAGGACATATTATAGATGGAGCACTGACAGGATATGTTGATGAATTTTGCATAAGAGATGAGAGAAAGAGAGGAATCAAGAATGGGTTTTGAATTGAACATCTGAATAGATAGTGGTAATGTTAGTCTAGATAATACTTTAGGAGAAACAGAATTGATGAGTGAATGAACTTGTATATGTGTGTGTGTGTTGGGGGGAAGTGAGCGTGTGTGTGTGTGTATGTGTGTGTGTGTGTGTGTGTGGAAATCATGACTCCTCTTTTGCTAACTATTCAAATAAGACAATGTTCCTTAAGTAGAAACCTATGTGATAAATTCCTTAGATTACATTTCCAGGAAAAAAAATTCTACAACAGCCTGTTTGCTTTCTTTAATCTGTCACTGAGTTTATTAGTGCACAAAATGTTTCCTCTTTCAAATTGGCTACCTGGAAATGGAGAGATAAATTTCATGCTTACTTATAATAAATGATTAATTTTAGATACATAGTACATTGCTGTCTTTCTTCCTTCTAACTGGATTTTGAGCAAACTTTACATTTTAATTGGCTTGCTTCATATGTGTCTTAATAGTATATGCTACTTCACACTAGTTTGGGGATTAGTTACTCCATAAATCATAGACAAATACATAAGTAAATGAGTGAATTAACAAATGTTGATTTCTTCTAACTCAGTCCACCAACAAATTTGAATTAATAACAACACCACATACAAAATGCTCTAATTAAAAAGGTTAAGCAATGCCCCAAATTTGACCTGGGAATCATAAATTTCTTCTCTTTCCTGAAGAATTAGCATTTGAATAATTGAGCATATTTTTCTTACTGAATTGACGAAGTTGGTAAAATGTGGAAAGCCACAGTTTGCTTCCAAGCCATCCATTTAATATAAGCAAAGGGGCAAGAGACTGTTTTAATTCATGTACAGACCAAGAAAAGACTTGTACACATGGTTTAAGAAGTACCACTTGAGAATGTTAATTTACATATTCCTGTTCAATGGCTGAGTTAATGGAGAAACAATGCATGCATTTGGTTTTAGCCTTAAAAAAGATGTATAAAACTTACTTTACTCTGTTATGTTTTCAGGGAAGCTAATAATTCTGGCCTTTAAGTGCTTTACAAACACTGAACTCACTTGTTCTCTGTCAGCTCTGGAATAATAGCGTAGCTCCACACCCATTTCAAGGAAAACATTGATTGCTTCGGGCCCATTTCCTCTTCTTTGCAACACAACAGGACTGTGCAGCCAGACTGCCTAGTGCAAGCCACTGTTCCTCTGCAAACTAGCTGTGTGTTCTCGGACAAACTGCTTGCCTTCTGAAGCTTCATTTCTCATTGGCAATCTAGACATGATATAGTACATTTTTCTTACAGTCATTGATAATAAATAAATCACTTAATATAGTTATTCAGAAAGAGTAAATGCTAAATTAAAATTAGCACTATCACAATACTGTTTTTAGTTTGTTTGTCTGTTTTCACCATTGGGCCCAATAACAGGAATGCTCCTGGGAAAAGCAAATGATGACAATTAATTCAAGGTGATTTTAGTAATCTTTTTGTGCAGATTCTCCCTCCAGCAGAGCAAACAGCAAAGACTCTTGACTCACACAATAAAGTCATAAAGTCAGGAGTATTTAGAGGCCACCTAGGAAGCGTCAGGTGCCATAGTGAATAAGCATTAGCTGTATCTTCCTCATTTAGTTTTACATCAGGAAAATAAAACATATATAAAATATTTGCTTGAGCAATGAGACTAAGATGGAGAATATTGGGGAATGCATAACAATCACCAATGTCTTGAAAAATACATTAGCTGTGGTTTCAGAAAGATAAATATAAATAAACTAAATGAAGAAAGAGGGGAAAAAAGAGTTCAAAACAGGAGGAAGACCAAAGATAACATATAAAAAGCCAAAAGCAAATGAAAAGATCCTCAATATAACTAATCATTAGGGAAATGCAAATCAAAACCACAATGAGAGATACCATCTCACATCCATCACCACCATAAAAAATAAGGAGTGCTTGGTGGCTCAGTTGGTTAAACGTCTGACTTTTGGTTTCAGCTCAGGTCATGGTCTCATGGGTTGTGGAATCAAGGAGCCTTGCATTGGGCTCTGCGCTCAGCAGGGAGTCTGCTTGAAGATTCCTTCTGTCCCTCCCCCCACTCCCTCACTCTCTCTTTCTCTCTCTCTTTCTAAAATAAATAAATCTTCAAAAAAAAAACAAAACAGGTAAGGACAGAAAATAACAAGTGTTGTTGAGGATGTGGAGAAATTGGAACCTCTGTGCACTGTTGGTGGGATTGTGAAATGGTGTGGCGGACAATGGAAAACAGTATGGAAGTTCTTCAAAAAATTGAAAATAAGACTACCATATGATCCAGCAATCACACTTCTGGGAATATATCCTAAAGAGTTTAAGGTAGGATCTTGAAGAAATACTTACACACCCATGTTCATAGTAACACTATTCACAATATCCAAGAGAAAGAAACAACACAAATGTCCATCCATGAAAGAATGGATAAATAAAATGTAGCATATGCATACAATGAAATATTATTCAGCCTTAAAAAGGAAGGAAATTCTGCCACATGCTATATTATGGATGTCCCTTGAGGACATCATGCTTAGTGAAATAAGCCAGTTAGAAAAAGACAACTGTTTATGATTCCACTTACATGTGGTGTCTAAAGTAGTTGAATTTATAGAAACAGAAAGTAAAATGCTGGCTATCAAGGGCTTGTAAGAGGGGCAAAAGGGAGTTGCTGTTTATTGGGCATAGAGTTATGGATTTGCAAGATGAAAAAGTTCTGGAGATGTTTTAACAATATAAAAGACTTAACACTACAGAACTGCACACTTGCAGATAGTTAAGGTGGTAAATTGTGGTAATTTGTTTACCACAATAAAAATGCAAACAGACATAAAAACCCAAAATAGGAGGGAGAGTGTTACGATTAGTTGACAGAGGTGAGATAGATACCCTCTCCCAAAATTTACTCAGATATTGAGCCTGATGACACCATATGTGTGCTAAGAGAGTATGAAAAAGTTTGTTATTCACATAATAATGAGGCTTTCTGGGGAGAGCAGTGTAGATTCCAAAACAGGTCCAAGAATGGTATGAGAGAACAGGAAAGAAAGCTAGCTTGATGTTTTATGGTGGCTAGGAGGTGGGGGAGAGTGAGGGTTCCTGCATGTGGGTTGGAGCTTGTATGGTTTGTACTTTCCTGCAGTACCAAAGGAGGGAATATCTGAACTTTCTTAGCTTATCTGGATGTGAGGCAGAAGAGGGCGGGGGAGTAGTAGGACTTGAAGGTTATCAGTGGTCAAAAGTAAGAAATGGAGTCAGAGTGTTACAAGTCACAATTGTTACAGACTATTAGAATTCATGATGTTTGGCTGGTGACTGAAATATGCCATGTTTCATTTAATTATATTTGGGCTTATTTAAGTAAGGCACTACTCTCCTCTATGTTGCCTGTAGTCTTGAGGCCATAAATGACGTGAAATTGAATGCCTCGTTCATGAGCTCATCGTTGGTTTTGTAGAATGTCTTGTATTGTGGCTTTATATGTAAGGAAACATGTTTGACATTCATTTATATTTAGGATATATGTGAAGGGAGAGATTCCTAGAGTTCTTTACCCCAAAGAGGAAAAGCTTGGATAAGAAATTGTTGTTGCTATTGATTAGACCAGACAGTTAAATCATTGGCAATAGTTTAAGAGTTTGCAAAAATGTGCATATAGGCACAGTTGTTGGCCAGGGCATCCAGTGCTGAGATGACTGTCTGAATTTAACCAATTAAGCTGACCCCTGGGTCCCATCCTGGATCAGGCACATCCTGGTTAATAAAAAGCAGTAGCTCCCCAAGGAGGTCCATCATGCATATGGTGGAGACACAGTTCTTAAAGTATAGGAATTCCCTTTACTATTCACTCGGTATGATCAGGACAGGGATGACCTCATCATCCAGCACCATGGTATCTGGCAAGGGACTGACTTCAGGAGAGGTCACCCCTTCCTGCAGGCAAAATATACCAGAGAACCCAGGCTTGGCTCTATCTTGTATCAAAGAGAGTTTGGTGACCATGCCAAGCTTGCAGGTACTGCAAAGCATAATGGGTAGCTAGGTATCAAGGGTCATAGACTCAGGGACCATGAGATCCTCTGTTTCCAGAAGAGTACAGTAGCACCCGGCAACTACCAGTCTAATGATGTATAGCACGGAGCTGAGGAGAGTAGTTTCTTGTACAGAAGCTCATAGGCAATTTATGGCCACCATGAGTGGCCCAGAAATTCCAAAATTCATACTGAAGACTTTACATGGAAGGAACTTTGGGGAGATACTAATGGGAACATTGCTGTATTGCAACTTGGACAAATTCTAGAACCTTTATTATAGGGGGCCTCATTTCCAAGTGGGTCAGTTTTCAAGTAACAGTCAGCATAAGTAGACTTAAATAAAACTTAAGCAAAAAATTTAAAAAATTGAGAGATATATTTCCTCTAGAATCTAAAAGACATTGGTTTTGTTTTACTTTTATGGATGCAAAGAGGGCCAATAACTGTTTCTTTTTTTATTTTTATTTTTTATAAAGATTTTATTTATTTATTTGACAGAGAGAGATACAGCGAGAGAGGGAACACAAGCAGGGAGAGTGGGAGAGGTAGATGCAGGCTTCCCACTGAGCAAGGAGCTCAATGCGGGGCTCGATCCCAGGACCCCAGGATCATGACCTGAGCTGAAGGCTTAACAACTGAGCCACCCAGGCGCCCCCCAATAACTGTTTCTTGACAACAGGGATGGAGCAGCCTTTGATTACCAAATAAATTTCAGGAATTTAAGTGCAGTGACAGGGTCTTGTACTATGTGTGGGGCAAGGATCCATCTCTTTTTTATGAGTTCCTTTGTGAGTATTTGTATATTCTGAATGAGTGTCAAATGAATCTCCTCAGTGGAGGATATCTTCCATGTGATGTCATACCTGTGTTCTTAGAGAAAGTCAGATGTGGTTAAGATCTTTCCTGCAAAGGTTGTATGCGATGAGAGGGCTACTGAGGTATTTGATGAGTATCTGTGTAAAGGTGTATTGTGTTCCTTCAAAAAGAAATACAAATCGTAGCTGCAAGCCTGTGGAAATAGGTACCAAATAGAATATATTAGTCAAATATATGAGTGAAGTGTATTTTGTACACTGAAGGGTATTACCTGTTGCTGATTAGGTGGCATCTGTAATTTTAATAACATTGACAAATAGATAGGGACACCAGTAGAGTCACATGCCAGGATCACTTTAAGGAGGGTCTTATTTTCCATACTCATTCCTACGCCAATTATAACTTCTGATTTAGTTTGGGATGAATCTATAATGGAGGCAAACGAGAACCCAGCAAATATAGCACAGAAGAGCACAGAGTACAAGTACAAGCTTACCACCAGGCAGCAACACAACTCAAAGCATGCTAACAGCAAGCAGCAGAGCTAGTTAGCAAGACAGAACAAGAGAATAAAGATTCCCCAGGGGGTGTGGTCATTGCCCAGACTCGCTGTTCTCTGTGCCAATAGTTGTGTCATCAGCAGAATGGATTCACTCAAAATCTGGTTTGAAACTAACGATGTAACACAAGTATCAGGGGGATTTAAGAACATTTGTTACTCACATAATGAGGCTTTCTGGGGGAGAGCCGGGTGGACTTCCCTACAGATCCAAGAATGGCATGAGACAACAGGGAAAAGAGGCTGGCTTGGGGTTTTATGGTGTTTAGAAGATAATGGCAGGATTTAGGATTCCCATACATAGGTCAGTGTTTGAGTGGTTTGAATTTCCCACAGGTGCCAAAGGAGAAGTGTCCAGGCTCTCTTATCAATTTGCCCAGATGTGGGGCTGAAGGGGAAGGGAAAGTGGTGGAGATTGAAAGCTGTCAGCAATGGAAGATCAAAAATGAAGTCAGACTATTATAAAGAGCATGATCAGGTCACTGAGGTCAGTGAGAACATAAAATTCTGAAGGAAATGAGAGTGTGGCTAAGTGTTAAGAGCAAAGCTGGAAATAAAAAGGGAAGACTACAGTGAAATGTGTTAATTATCTTATGCATATTTTTGCATATTTTTATAATAGCAAAAACATCTGTTCTTTGCAATGAGAATAACTTAAAGAATCTATATGAGAATGAGTAAGAAAATATTTTGACTGCTGTTGGGATATATTTCATATTAGCTTCATGAAAAAGTTTTCTACTCTTCCCCCTTTTTGCATTGAAAATTCCCATAGTATCCATGGACAAAAAGAAGAGAAAATAAATGTGTTCTAATCTAATCCAGCTAACTTGTAGCTTTTTTATTTTATATACATTCTATATAGTTTCTATTTAAATAATTTATATCAACAAATGGGATGTGTTTTCTTGTAATATACACACATAAAATTCTGAAATTTGCAAAGCAAGAGGAACACAGCATTTTAGGTCAACTTAAAATATTTATTTTATAATAGTGACTAGCATTTGCCTACACAATGGTTTTTTAAAGTCCTTTTGCACACATTATTACATTTTACTTACAAAATAATCTCATGAGGACAAATAATATATTGACAATCTGTGTACATGTGTATGTGTATACATACATGTATATGTTCTTTATGGTTCATTTCATATGTAAAATCAAAACACACATTTTATTTTGCTCAAAATTAGGTAACCAGAAATAAAATCTGTCTCCTAACTTGTGATCTAACTCCTACTTAATAATGAAACATTTAAATTCAAGTATTAGAAAAAATTATTAGTTTAAATTGATATTATGTAATACATTATGTGTTCATCAGAGTCCAGCCAAAAAGCCAGAACCCACACTAGCAGAGATTTTAGCAGAGATTATTGAAAGCAGGGGTTTGGTTATAAAGGTGTTAGGAAACTGTAGCCAGCAAAAAATAACGGAGATAACACATAGCCAATGGCAGGGAGCAGCTACCATCCCTGGAAGAAGATAAAAGGGAGCCAAGCACTTGAAGGTGGGCCCTGAGGAGGTGGAGCACACCACCAAGGGCAGGATACTACCCAACTGCTGCTAACTCCTTTGAGGGGTTGTGATAATATTGATCTGGCAGTGGAGAAAATAATAGAATTGACAGTGGGAAGCAACTGCTTCTGCAGGAATTAAGAGCAATTGGCTGAGAGACTCTACAGGCCCAGTAGGCAAACAGGAAGGAAAGAGCCCTTGGTCTGCCTGCGGCTTTCAGATCTCCTCAAAGGGCCGCTGTTGGCAGAACCTAATATGGAGTCAGCTAGTAAAGAGGAAAATGCAGTTTTCACAGTCAAGTCTCAACCCCAGCATTACACAAGTGTAGATGGGTGAATTTGGAGCTGGAGGATTCTAGCCTGATAATCAGCACAACATGGAAACTCAGAATCTATTCAGTGTATTTATAATGTGGTTGGTCTGAAATAATTAATAATATGTTTAGGGAAAAGTAAACTATTTCATACTCATGTAGAGAAGCATATAGTGTACGTATTTAAGAATGAGCACTACCCTCTGGCCTCTTTTCTCTTTGGGACTAGAGTAATTTTTGATAAGATACACTACTGGTCCATAATACAAGAATGCTTTTCATTGAGTGCTAGACTCTCAATGCTCTAAAGGTCATTTCTCTAACCTTCTTTCAGATACTACTTCTACCTTGGTAATGGTGCCATATTGATTACTTCAACAGGTGTATGTTGAGCATCTACAATTTTGTGTTATCGGTGGCTGAAATAAAGCATTTAGAGGTCCTAAGAACAGGATAGATTTGGAAAGCCCATTTCTCCTGGTATATAATAAAAATATGAAATAATGATATCTAAAATGTATAGGCATGCTAAATTAAAAGTAGATTTTATTATCAAATTCTGGACAAGTCTGTGAATTGTGTAAGATGTTGAATCACAGACCTGTACCTCTGAAACAAATAATACATTATATGTAAAAAAAAAAAAGAAGAAGAAGAAGAAGAAGATAGTGGGAAGGGAAAAATGAAAGGGGGGAAATCGGAGGGCATGAGAGACTATGGACTCTGAGAAACAAACTGAGGGTTCTAGAGGGGAGGGGATGGGTTAGTCTGGTGATGGGTATTGAAGAGGGCATGTATTGAATGGAGCCCTGGGTGTTATACGCAAACACTGAATCATGGAACACTATATCAAAAACTAATGATTTAATGTATGGTGATTAACATAACATAATAAAAAAAAAATGGGAAAAAAATTCTGGACAAGTCAAAAATCTGAACTAATCATCTTTTTTTCTTTCTGTTCTTGCTTCTACTAGCCCCATTATGCCAGAGACATGGGTGCTCATGTCATTACATGGATTACATAGGCTTTCATCCTCAGTAATCTGGTGTGGTACCAGAAGCTCAGAGGTCAGCAAGACTTAGGGTTATTGCAATTGTGGAGCTTATACAAGCTGCCAACTTCCAGATGATGATTCTCTTTTCCTGCTAAGTCTAAGCAAGCAAAGAAGTCTTGCTTGCTTTTTATGGCCTCAAGACCATAAGGGGGATTTGTGCAGCCTGTACAGAAAAGAGCTCAGACTCTAAATTAAAGCATAACCCATCAATTTTAAACATGGTATATTTCAATGCCCTCCTTACCTACTACTTTAAAATCTGTAGTTTTAGGTAACAGATATGAAATATTAGTTTACAAAAATCAGCTCTATATAGAGCTCTATATATGATGGTGTGAATTTTGTCTAGAAAAACTGACTGTGTTATGATGTTTTTAAATGATCATCTACCTTTAGAAGCAGGTTTTGTGCTGTACTTCCATGTGTGCTTTCCCAATGCTTCCTCATTTCCATCATCTAGTCTGTGATAGATGTTCACTCAGAGCAAATTTGTCCTAATAGATATAGTTCTGCCCCTTTACAACTAAATAGATGGGACAGCAAGTGAGGATAAAATCAATGTTAATTTTCAGTGAATTGTGTTCATATGAAAATAACCAATTGTTCCAGCTATAAGGAGACAAAAAAATAGAACAAAGGGAGAAGTAAGGTTTCTGCTCAGCTTTTTTATTTATTTTCTTTCTATTACAAATAAACTCAATCTTCAATGATCTGTTCTTTATTCTTTCTCTGCCTAGTTTCACTATGTTGCAGTGAATTAAGTAGTGAAAGAGTAGCATCCAATTGATATTTAGAGCATTTGCTTTTAATTATGAAATATACAGTGTTTCATGTATATAAAATGTATTTATGTATACATGTATATGATATATTATATATATGTAAAACCTGTATATTTTTAAAATTTCCTCCTGACAACTACCTACTCTTGCTTTTACCTTTTTACTTCTCTTTCCTTTCATCCTAATATTTGTGAACGCTATGAAACTGTAGGGAAAGTACCCAGGTATCAAAGACTAGTTAGGTCTCTACTCCTTTTCAAATCCAAGACTTTTATAGGGATATGTAATAAGCATAGCAATCAGGGTTAATTGTATATAATCCTTACTTCAATATGTAAGTAGGATCTCAGAAGACTTTGCTTCTACAGAAACAATTTTAGAAATGGTGCACAAGTCCCCAAAGTCTCTAATAATACCTTATTTAACTAATAACATGCATAAGTAATTAAGGGAATAATCATAGAAAACATATAGGGAAGCGATGTTTTCATGGAAAAAGGCATTCAGAGTTCAACTTGTGGGCAACATAATACCCCACCCACAAGAGGGGAGGCAGTAGATGGAGTCACTCTTTACCCTAGATGACCTACTTGAGACAGTTTTTTCATCTATAAAATATGGGCAATGACATCATCTATATTAGAGTGTGAATGTGAGAAGTAAATGGGACAATATGTGTAAAGTGCTTAACACCAGGTTTGGCATTAAATGAGCTTGAGCTATCACCATGATGATGTCAGCACTTTGTCCTTTCCTCATGCCTTGGGAAATTAGATCAGACACTGCAGGAGCTTTGTTCAGGTTCAAGACTGTGTAGATATGGGTCATGGTGTGGTAATAAAATGTGGCTGAAGGCATGGGATTTAGGACTTTATGGTAGATAAGAAAGAACATTAGACTTGAATCCAGGAAAATTAGACTTGAGTCTTGATGCATGAATCATTCATTCTCTGTAAGCTTTAATTCAACTACTTTGTTTGGAAATAGGTGTAATAATATCCAGAGAAAAAGCACGGTAGATGTGATGTTCACATTTGTATAAAAATTATGTTGAACTATAAAAATTTTGTTGAGATGCCATGTTCTATTATGATTTTTACCACAAGTAATAGTCAGGATTATCATTTAGTTCAGAAACAGTTCCTTAATCAACCTTCTATTTTCCTTACAGAGTCTCTGGAACAGACTTATCTGTTTTCCCTTAACTATCAAGACCAAGATGATCAAATTAACTCTCATCTTAATGAATACATTATAGTCTTACAATGTTTAACCAATTTTTTAGTTTCTAAAACAAGCACAGCCCCAATGTTGCTCAGTCTCCTTTTCTTTTTTCTTTTCTTTCCTTTTCTTTTTTCTCCTTCCTTCCTCCTTCCCTTCTCTTCCTTTCTTTCTCTCTTTCTCTCTTTCTTTCTTTCTTTTAGGTTTTATAGGTTATTTCTAAGGTAACAGCTGAAATGTAGATAAAAGTAATAGACATAAATAAGTACATTTACAGGAAAACAGACATGTTTTACTTAGATCATGTAGGAAAAGACTTAACTTTTCATAGATCATAATTTGTTTTCAGAGAAGAAAGAAGGAAGATTGATCTACATTCATAAAAGCATAATTAAAGCTTTTTTTTTTAATGACAAACTATAGCATAGCAGTCATGGTTCTTAAACAGAAGTCACTTTGGGAGGAAACTTAGGGCCACTAGGCTGGGGATAGGATGCTGCCCTGAGGAACAGGCTTCTGAGACTGAAAATGAAAAATTAGAATGTGAGGAAGATGTAGGGCTGCCCTAGATTATCCTTTTATTTTTCTCATCTGTTATAGTATTCTAGCAGTTGAGGAATTTTCAAAGTAAATGCCCTTCTCACCATTTCAGCAGATGTTTATCTGCTACTGACCAATAATTAGAATCTTGAAGTTTGACTTAGGAAAAGTCACAGAAGTCAACAAATACAGTTATTTCCAAATTTCCCTGAGCATAAGAGATACTAGGGAACTTGTTCCCTGGAGATTCTGATTCAAAATGTCTGTGGTGTGCCCCAGAAATTTATATTTTCAACAAATGCCTTGGTGATTCTATTGATCTAGCAATTGTAAGAATACTCTCATGTTATTGCCTTGGAGCTAAAAACTTTAAGACAGCATAGCAAATGAATGAATTGCAAGATCTCATAAACTGAAAGGAAGCTGAAACCAGTTAGTGCCAGACTTGTGTTATGAATCCAGAACTCCTAATTTTCAGACCAGAGCCCTTTTCTCTTTTAATTCAGGATCTGACTAATGTGAAACAACAGTGCATGTCTTTGTATTATTTGGTATTCACCAGTCTACACCTCATAAGAACAATGCATGTCAAAATAAGAATTGTTTTTGTCTTGTGTACTCATGAAAAGTAGAACAACCTACCCAAACCCTTTTAACAAATTTTCATTTGTGAGGTGAGCTAGGATTTAAAACCAGAACTTGACAGTTTACAAGGACAGTTATAAACTGAAATAAGCTACTGAGTAAGCCTTTAGAATCCTTTTCCCTAGGGATAGTCATATTTTTTTTGCTTTTTTCTTTGTTTTTACATGGTACAGAACCAACAGGTAGTAAAAAACAAGCTGACACATCTGGAAATGTACTTTAGTGCTATAATTTTATAATTTACTAACTTTTTCCTTTTCCCTTTGGATTCCAACTTTCCTTCATTTACAAGACATGATTAATAATTATATGCATTTATATAGGACCTCTGAATGAATACAAGGAAATAACACAGATACAGTATCTTAGATTTTAGATTAAACATGTCATTTACAACCAAGAATTGCCCAAAAAGTGAACAGAAACTCCTTTAAATTTATCCACATCACATCTCATGCTTCTCCTCTTGCCATCAGTAGTCACAAAACAATTTAAAAAAACCAAAGACATCAATAGTACAATGAGAACAATATATACACATAATTAATAAGATAAAAATGCATTTGTAAAGGAAAAATGCTATTTAATATTATGAGTAATCAGATATATGAAAATCAGTATTTTCATCTAACTGATTTTCAGTTTTTTAAAAAAACACACAGACTTTATTGGGGGATAGTAAATATTAACAGGAAGACAATTTGGCAATTTGTAAAAAGTCTTCAAAATGGTAATTCCACTTTAAGAAGTTTTTCTAAGGAAAAAATTAGACAATTTTTCCCTTGAAAATCATTTATTAATTTATTCACTCAACAAATATTGAGTATCTGCTATGTTTCACACAATGTTTTGGTCATAGGACATATATATTTGAGCAAAATCAAGTACAGCTCATACTTTTGCGATGCTTACAATCTAATAGGGGAGTTGAGAAACAACCCAATAGTCACAAATAGATGCATAACTACAAGTAGGAAAATTCTATGAAGTTAAAGAACATGATGTTATCAGACACTTCTCTACTTCCCTTCAGGATTATTTCTCCAGAGAAAGCAACATTTAAGCTAAGATTTAAAGAACAAAATGAGTGAACTAGGCAAAGATAGTTTTAAAGAAGGAGCAGCAATTCAAGGCCCAGGATTGGCAAAGCCGTATTTATTCTATTCAAGAAATTGAAATACGATCTATATGGAGAGGTAGAAGGTACAACGAGAAGGATGAGGCTGGAATGGTAAATAGAATAGGATGGAACCCTGGTAAGCCATCTTACAAATACTGTTATTTTATCTAAAAACAATGGAAATGCAGTAAGCAGACTTAGTAGGGAGTAACAGAATTTTTCATTTTTCTCTTGAATATGTCTCTCCAGCTGCATTATAAAGAACAGATTAGAAAGTCAAAAAGAAATTGTAGAAAATCAGGTGGTGGGCAAAAACTGTCCTGTGTAGTAGAGGTGACTGGCTTATATCAAGGTAGTGCAGGGTGGCTAGAGAGAAATAAATGAGCTCAAGCATTATGTAAGATGCAAAATCTTTAGGATTTGTTGTGGGTTGGATATGGGGAAGGAAGAAGAGGGGTTCTTTAGGAGTGACTCCAAGGCTTGCTGAATGACTGAAAGGACAATAGACCCAATCAGAAAAATGAGAAAATCATGGCCGAGGGCAGAGTTTTGGTAGACTGTGGGGGAGGAAATATCAAGAGTTTGATTTTGTGGCTGTTATGAAGGAGTTGGTTCTAAGAATTCTGAGTAACAACGTCAGTAATTCACTTGAGTATTCTGGACTAGAATTCCAAGGAGAGATCTGAGATGAAGATACAAATATATGTTTACATGTATTTGATAATTATTAAAATTATAATCATGAATAAGTTTTCCTGAAAATATGTAGGGTAAGGAAAAAAAGAAGAAGAAGAAAAGGAGGCCTAGGACCTTTGAGTTCTTTGAAGACTCTGACATAAACAGTAGTGGAAGTTCTGCAGCAGAAACTGAGAATAACAGTTACATCACTAGAGAGAAAACCAGAAAACCCTGGTGATAAAGAAGCTAATAGCCAATAGAGGGAGTCTCAAAGAGCAAAAAGTAATCAATATTTATAACTAAGACTTTATAACTAATAAGATGAAGGCAAGGATTGATTGGATTTAGTGAGCTAGAACAATGACACTGTTTTGATAATGTAAAGGAGAGCCATGTTAGAGTGAGTTGAAGAATGAGCAGTTGTATGAAAGTGGAGGCACTGATGATTGAAACAGTACTACAATAGAAATTAAGTTAGTCTTGTATTTGAAACAGGATGTGGCGTTAAGGAAGGAGTTTTGGTTGTTGTTATTTTTTTCCATTTGTTTTGTTTTAAGATAAGAAAGATACAAAATAATTCAGAGACGGGGGAAGATGAAGCACTGATAATGAGATTTCCTAGGAAAATAAGAAGCATAGGCTCCGCTCTGTCAAATAAATGTGCATCTTTTATGCTAACAGGATGCTTGTACACTTGGCTTGTTAAATTGAGGGATTTGTTTTGTTTCATTTATTTGTTTTTATTCTAAGGGAAAGTTAGAAAGTTGCCTAGATGTTAAGCCAATATGGAGTTGATTAAATAAAGTATTGTATAAATATGAAATAAATTATAATTTGGCCTTTAAAATCATCTATATTTTTATTTATTTAACTGAAAATATCTTCACAGTAGTATTATTGTCCATGATTTTCTCTTTTTCCTTATGCTTAGCAAAGTGTTTTACACATACATAATGGGTGTCTAAAAAAAACTGACTAAATAAGTAGAGAAATGCACTGTATGGAGTAAAAATTCCAGTACGCAACAGGTATACAAGGAATATTGACAGTTCTTCATTTTCTATATATCAGCTTTTGATGCCAAACTCTTATTTCATGGGGATTTTTGAAAAATTCTGTCTTGGTATCCACCTATGCTCTTTTGCTTCCAGGAGCTGTACCAGAGTTTTAGGGAGGTACCTCTGCTCATGGCAATGTTATCTATGGGCTAGTTGTGTTCTGGCTTCTATGGCCTTTTCCAGTCTGTTATTTTGTCTCATGTGGGAAGTGAGAATCTTGGGGTGTAGGCCCAGGGTGTAGGATCTCTCCTCCTAGTGCTTTAAGTATCCTTGCCCCCAGAGAATATCTTGACTCCTCTCAGGGTACCACCAGAGAGTTAGCACAGGCCCTATTGGCTTATATGACTCATGTCTATCTCTCTCATTTCCAGAAATGTTTAGCCAATGAAGAACCTTCTCTTCTTCATTCTCATTCTTCTCAGTGGTTTTGGACTTTGGAAGCAAAAGACAGCTCTATAGTAAAATTGCCCTAAATCATAGAACGTGCCACCTCTTAGGGACCAAAAAAGTAATATCTCAAATATTATCTGGCCAAATATATTAATTTTGTGAAAAAGTCATGAGAATATGGGATGAATAGATAGATGGCTAAATAGAGAAATGGAAAGACTGATAAAGCCTCTGTGTAGTGAGACACTGTGGGAATGTTTAAATTTTGTTGTTTTACTTGACTCATTTTCTTTTTTCTATTATTTTTAATGATGTCTTTTCTAAGATATTATTTAGTAAATAAAATAAATACTGGAAAAATAAAAAATAACTTTAATATTCTGTAAACATAAATGGTTTTCCTTTGAAAAGGGCAGCATTGCCTAGAGCTGATATGTGGCAGAGTCCACCAACAACTCCAGCTTCTGAATGGCCAGGAATATAGGTATAAGAAATCCCTGTTTCACATTGGCTCTTATAAGCTGTATGCAACTGTTGCCTTGGGGATACACTATATTAATTACATGCTCTACTTTTGAGTATTTTTCTTTTCTAAATAGTCATATTGTATGTGTTACGTACAGAATAACACCATATTTTTTTTCAATGGACTCCATCCTGCTTTGCATTTAAGTAGTTTTTGGATATATTATGAAAAGGTCTCCAGTTACAGTTGGGGGATAGAGTTTAATAAATCACAGAGAAGGGAGATTTTATATGGGAAAAGGCATGTTCCATACTTTTGACATTTCTAAAATTTATCATTTATCCATAAAAGGACTTGTGCATGTTTATGTTCCTTTTGAGCATATTCTTGAATTGACCAAGCTTTAGAAAGCGTAGGCTCTATTCAGACTGTAATACTGTCCGTGTTACTTGATCTTCCAGCATTTTCTTTGTTTTACTTCACTCGCTGAAAGTGTGAGATTGGGAATGTGAATTCTGTTTTCTTCTTTTCCCCTTAAGTAATCATTTGCTTTGACTAAATTCCTCTCAGTAATGCTGACAGGCATGCTGCCAACAACAGATCATTCACTGCTTATTGCTGTTGACCCTGCTCTGCTGGACTCAAGGCTACATACCAAAGGAGCATATTCTGATCTCCTCCATAGAGAAAGCCAAAGTGAAGTATGAAATGATAGCTACCTACTGTTACTTTGGTTTGATTCTAAGAATTATACATGACCCATCTTTAATCTTCACTTTGTATAAAATTCCCTTTGCTCCTGAGGCCAATGAACTAGGAAGATGGAAGCAAAAGTAAAGCCTGTAAATATTCAAGGCTAATGACTCTGTCAAAACATGATCACACCATAATGAGCGTTATGCATGCATTTAAGAAGACTATCTTTTGTTCCCTTGTGCCTTTTGGAAATTCAGTTCCAGAAAGTTGCTGTCAGCTATCAAGACAAAACTTCAGTTTAAGGACTTTGGGCAGCTGCTACTGGGTACAAAAGCCGAAAAGAGAAGCTACAACTAGAAGAGCCAGGGACTCAGTGAACCTAAGCAAAAGACTAAGCAGTGGATCCACGATACGCAAAACCCCCCCCAGATATCCAGAGGCAAATAAAAATTGAAGAACACCATGAAATAGCAGTTTGGAAATCATTGCTGCTAAGCAAAACTTCCAGGCACATGGATCCTGGGGGTCATACTAGAACAGAGCTCCTACAAAATCTGAGACCCACAACAGTGAAGGAAGAAGAGAAGATTTTAGACTTTGCTTGGAGTCACTATTCAATAAAATAAAATTTTGATCACTTTATTTTACTTTTAATTACCTTTCAAGCCTTTTCCAAGAAAAAGTCTCAATTTAAATCTATATATTTCATAACTCTCCAGTAATTTATTTTTTATCAGAAGGAGACCTAGTCTCTGGTTTAGAGGCTTAAATGTTGTGCTTTTTATCATATGTATTTTATATCACATCCTACTGTGGAAACTAATGTTTTCCATTTTAATGACAAATTTTTTTCTTTTAAACATATTTAAAGTGAATTTATCTGAAGAGAAAATAAAACTATTAGGTAAATAATAGTTTTAATGTAATAGAGCTGATACTTAATATGGCAGAAGTCCTGAAGATGGCACTCAGATGACAGACATTTGGGACATATTGTTTTGAGTATGATGACACACTCTTGCATTTACACCAGTTTCCCCCATCAATTAGAAGCTATGTCTATTTTCATAGAAGACTGAGAATACTGAACACACGCATGTACACACAGACACACACAAATAGATGTTACTGTGAAGTGTGGGGTGAAGGGAATCTGCTTCCAGCTTTTTTTCTTTTCCAATAGAATTTGAAATGAAACAATAGCAGCAAACAATTGCAAACCACAAACAACTATCTTATGTTTTCAACTCCTCTGAGTTAAGGTGCCTACCTAAGTGATCTAGTTTCAGATTGTCAATGGCATTCCCCTTGGCTAATGACAATGGTGTTGGGTAACCACAGTATTCTGATCTCAGGAAGGAATGTAAGATTTAAACATACTCAAAACAATATTGTTTTACTCAGAGTTCAGACTAGAAAGTTTTTTTTAGGGAATTGAAGCATTTTATTTATTTATTTATTTATTCATTTATTTTAGTATAGTTGATACACAAGGTTACATTAGTTGCAGAAATACAAGATAGTGATTCAACAACTCTATATACATTATGGTTTAAATCTATGAATAAAGCAATATTCTTCTGTGATATTGTGATGCAGAAACAAGTTAGAATGTAGTCAACTGTCATAAATCAGCCTATATTCTAATAATAAGAAAAGATCTGTCTTTTTCATATTGGATAACATATTTAACTTTACATCTAGTAGTCCTGTCAATCTAAACCCACTGTGTTTTATAACAACTGAAATGTAACATACATACAAAAAAGTGCATACCATAATAGTACAGTTCAAGGAACTTGCACAATCTAAACATGTTTATGAAACAAGCACCCCATCCTTATTATAGTCACTACAGTCTGACAAGGATAACTGATATCCTGGCTTGTAATAGTGTAGATTAGTTTTCACACATTTTTAAAATTTATATAAATGAGATAGTTCAGAATATACTATTTTATGCCTGATTTCTCACATTCAAAAATATATTTTTGAGATTCGACATTATGTTTATGAGTGCAATTGTAGATTCCACAATTGTAGATTGTTCATTTTTATACTGTACATTATTTAGGAAACGATATTGAACCTCATTAAGAACAGAGAATTGCAAAATAAAACTACACTGAGATACTATTTTTTCTATCAAATTGGCAAAATTAAAAAAGTTGAACAACAGAATCTACTAGTGAGCCCAGGTGATTAGATACTTTCGGATTTAGCAGGTTGGAATGCAAATTGGTATTCTGCTTATGAAAAGAACACACAATTGCATGCATATTTAGCTTTTGATCCAGTCCTCTCACTTCTAGGAATTTAACCTGCAGAAATATACCTAGAACAATATATATAAAAAGTAAAAATACTATATAATTTAATGAAGTATTATTTGTAACTGGAAAATATTGGAAATAATCAATATGTCCATACATGTGAGGGTGCTTGAATAGATGATAGCACATTCCCACAAAGGAGAGCTTCATAACTAAAAAAAAAAAGATAATTTTATGTACAGACTTGGAGTGATTTCCAAAATATATTTTAAGGTAAGAAAAACAAAGCACAAAAAATATTATTTTTCTTTTTGACTAAGAAAGAATGTAAGATTTAAAAAATACATAAATGTAGTACTCACTAATGCAAAAAAGCCTATGGGACACATGTACTAGTTACTACTGAGATCAGTTAATATCAAAGGATGATTGTAATGGCATGGAAAGGATAGAGAAATGGGGGAGACATTCAGTTTTCCCACAATCTCACTCACACATTATTTTTAATTTTTATTTTTTGTTAATAGCCATCTTAACCGGTGTGAGGTGACTCGCTTTTCCCTGATGCTTAGTGCTAATGACCATCTTTTTATATACCTGGTGCCCATTTGTATGTCTTCTTTGGAAATGTGTATTCAAGTCCTTTGCCCATTTTAAAGATCAGATTCCTTCCTTCCTTTCTTTCTTTTTTCCTTTCTTCCTTTCTATCTTTCTTTTTGAGAGAGAGTGTGCCAGCGGTGGGAAGGAGCAGAGGGAGAGGGAGAGAGAAAACCCTAAGCAGGCTCCGTGCCCAGCAAGGAACCAATGTGGCGGGACCTTGAGATCATTACCTGAGCCAAAATCAAGAATGGTCGCCTAACGACTATGCCACCCAGGCCCCCCCTTTTCTTCCTTTCTTTGATTCTACTGTTAAGTTGTAAGGGTTCCTTACATATTTTGGAAGTTTAACCCTTAAGCATAAATGGTTTGCACATATTTTCTCATTTCATAGGTTGCCTTTTCACTCTGTTTATTGCTGTGCAAAAGTTTGTTAGTTTGATGGATTGCCACTTGTCTATTTTTGCTTTTGTTGCCTGTGCCTTTGGTGTTATATCCAAGAAATTATTTCCAAGACCAAGGTCAGGAAGTCTTCCCTTATGTTTGCTTCTAGGAGTTTTATAATTTCAGATCTTACCACACCCACATACACAAAGAGAGACACAAGGAAATTTTTGGAGCTGACAGTTATATTTATTATGGTAATGGTAACACTAGAGTACACTATATCCAAATTCACCAAATTGTGTACATTAATTATATGCAGTGTTTTGTATTCTGATTATATACCTCAGTAAAGCTGAAAGGAAAAGAAATGATTTATAAATTTGTTAGTGAGGTGAAATGACACTTCTCTGAGTATGCCTTTTGGTATTCATTTTTTTTAAAAAGGTATAGGGAAAGATTGAAATGGAATTCCAACAAAAACAAATTAATTAAGTCATATTTCAAATAAGTACCATAACTAACCTAAAAGTTAAAGAAAAAACTAACCTTAAACACAAATATAAAATATATCAAAAATTAGTAAATGAATAACAAATAGACCAATAAGCAAATAAACAAACAAACAGGGAAAATAAGAAAGCTCCTCTTTCTAGTATAAGGCCAAATAATAAAAGTGGAAATAATGATCAAATTATAATGGCAACAATCATTATAATAGGTTTAAGCAGGGATTATTAATAAACGGTAAAATGAATATGTGAAAGTTTGAGAATTTAGAGTTATTTATATGGTCTTAAAGTATTTCCATACATGTATTTATTAATTACAAAGGGAAAAATAAATGTACAGTGAAGAAATGTCGCAGAAAACCAGCCTAACCAAGAGGTCCAAATTAGTATTACCAATAATGGGAAAAATTGGCCTAACACCCTGCATGATATTATTGCTAAGAAGACCACAACTTCATTCCTGTGGTATCCTGGTCCAAACTGCATAATCTGAATCTAATCATAAGAAAACAACAGCGATCCCAAAGTGAAGGACATTTACAAAATAACTGTCCTGTACTCTTCAAAAATATAATATACTGAAATTCTAGGGCTACAAATCTATTTCAAAATCAGGGAGTTTAAAGAATCAACTGGAGGCAATACACAACCTGGAATTTTATTTTATTTTATTTTATTTCATTTTATTTTATTTTATTTCATTTCATTTTATTTTATTTTATTTTTAAAAGGCTTATCTATGGGGTGCCTGGGTGGCTCAGTCTGTTAAGCGTCTGCCTTCGGCTCAGGTCATGATCCCAGGGTCCTGGGATTGAGCCCCACATCAGGCTCCCTGCTCGACAGGGAGCCTGCTTCTCCCTCTCCCTCTGCCTGCCTCTCCCCCTGCTTGTGCTCTCTCTCTCTCTTTCTCTGTCAAATAAATAAATAAAATCTTTAAAAAATAAAAATAAAAAAAATGAAAGGTTTATCTATTTCAGAGAGAGAGCACACAGTGGGGAGGGGAGGGGAGTGGGAGAGAGAAACTCAAGCAGACTCCATGCTGAGCATGGAGCCCTATGCGGGGCTTGATCTCCACCACCCTGCAATTAGACCTGAGCCAAAACCAAGAGTGGGATGCTCAACCAACTGCACCACCCTGGCACCCCTGGAATTTTTTTTTATAAAGATCATTACTGGGAAATGGATTAAATCTGAATATTATCAGTCAGAGAATCAAATCAAATTAATTACCTGACTTTTCATAATTTTACTATACTTCTATAAGAAAATGTCTTTGATCCTTAGAAAAGGAAATTTAAGTATTTCAGATAAATGGATATCATGTCTGAAAATTATTGTCCAGTGGTTGTGGGGAAAATACACATATATCTCATATGTAGAGAATATAAATTATAAAATATTAACTGCCATTGTATACATATGTATGTATATGTATACATATATGCATGTTATATGTATATATACTTACATGTATATTATATATGTACATATAATACATGTATTACATATAATACAGATATATTAAAATTTGGGGTATCTGGGTGGTAAAAGGTATGTAGAATTATATAGGATTTTTTTGGTATTCTTGAACTTGTCTGTAAGTCTATAATTGTGTCAAAATGAAAAGATAAAAATTAAAAAAAAAAAGAAGTCCAGGACAAGCACACAACTTTTTTAAAAAGTGTCAAAGGATCAGGTGCCACTCCTTAGTAGAAAATGGACTAGAGAATTCAAGGCTAGGAATGTAGTAAAGGTAAGTTTAGACAGGTACTTAGGCATCAGCTGTTATAGCAAACAGACTAATTTTGCCCAGTAGCATCTCTTTCACCCAGAATTTTTAAATTAGTCATGTATGGATGTATCAAAACATACACTCCTTTACTTTAAAGTTGTGGCCTGGAATTGGACAAAAAACTCCACGTTTCTTTGAAAATATTAGTGAGCTTGACCCCTTATCTTTATCCTTCAGCTCTATTGATGACTAGAAAGTGGACATTAGTTAATTGAGGCAGTGTTGTACATTCCTATTTTCAAATATAAATTTCCCTTCAGTAGAATAATCATGGTGCCTTTTATAAAGTTTTTAGTGGCTTTTATATAATAATAATGTCTTAAATTTGCAAGGTTTGCTTGACTTTCACAAGTATTTTAAAATGGACATAGAAATCTTTTCAATGTATATACATAATTAGTACTTATTTAAGGTTGATATATAGCTTAATTATTTAAAATACAAACAGTATTTAATTAACAAATATGCTAATTGTGCTAATTTAGAAATTAGGCTCAATTCAGTCTTCTTTGGAAAACTTTGAAAGGGAATGGATTGTAGTCAAATATAGAAGATGTAAATATATTGAAGTTTCTTTGAAATATGTTACTTGATTTCAGTAATTCATTGTTAGTATTTAGAATTTGTATATTGTTTGTAAAATACCTGTGTATTTTGCAAAGTTTAAAAATGTCACTTGACATTATCTCAGCTTATTTTTTTTTCAGTAGGAAATATGCAATAAGACATGGCTTAAACAGCCAAGCTGACCTTTAAATTAAAAAAAATAAAAATTAACATAAAGCAAACAGTGTTAGTGTTTTTGATTCGACAGACCTCAAAGACAAGTTAAACTTCCTGCTAACAGCTAGAGGGAAAAACAAAGTGTGGTATTGGCTTACAATTATAACCTTTGCTGAAGAAAATGTTGACTCTGAAAGCCAGCACAATAAACAAAGCTTTCACTTAGATATTCATAGCTATTATTTCTTATCTGTGTTTCAATGGTGACAACAAATGATAAATATTCCAAACAAAATTCTACCGAAAATAAAAATTCTTCGTTTTGTGACTACTAAGAGCCTAAATAAAAAGACTTTCTTGACAGAAAATTTCTGCCATAGAAGGAACACTTTTTTTTTTTTTAATAAATCTAATTTGCTAGGGCTTAACGTTAAGTAAGACTACTGGCATCTAAATGGAAGTATTTATATTCAAAAGATTCTGACTAAGTACCTACTAGATGCCAGACTAATCTGAAAATATTTTATTGGAGACAAATTTTTTAATATTATGTTGGTGTCTGAGTGATCTGCTGTGCTGATATCTATAGAAGAAAAGAGTATATACAGAATACAAAACAAATTATAGGGTTTTAAAAAATGGCAGGAAGAGAGTGTCAATTGCCAGAGATGACAGATTATTGCATCTCATTCCCTTACTTCTCTCAGATTCTTATAGAAGCTAAAATAATCTGGAACATTTTATTTAATAATTTTTTTTATTTAACTAGAAACTGGTAGTCTACAGTATCTCAATTTCTTAAAGCCATTTTCTTTTCTTTACAAGAATAAGTTTTGTGTAGTTTATATGAGGTCCAACAACCACCCTTTCTTATTTAATTGGGTTAAAGTGAGGATACAATTTTTCCATCATATTTCTTAATCTAAACATTATAATTTCACTGCATTGAGGATTAGCCTTGTATTATATGATTTCTATTGTATATGATGTGTATGTATAATTATGTATACTTCCAGTCTTTATTTCTCTCTCTTAATTTTAATTAAAATCAATGTCATCAAGACTACCAAGAAGTTAAGGAAAAATGAGTCCACCATAGTGTCTTCTACAAAATGAATGAGTGTGAAATTTATGTACCAAAATTATATGAATTTCGTTTAGCTCTTTTTTGCAGTAAGTAAATATTATAATGACAGTTCATTTTATAATGCTTTCCTACTCTTTCCTACTCTCTTTTGAAAACTAATAGATAACAATGCTTCATGAAATTATTTGTTACTTAGGAATTTGAATAATAGAACAAAGGGAAGAGAGAGAGAGGAAAAAATAGGAGAGAGAAAAATACGACTTTGTGTATAGAAAACTGTAATGTTTAGGGAAATTTTGATGAATAAACATGGGAGCAAGCTAAAGGAACCTTTGTTTTAAAAGCTGGATCTTAAGAATGGCTAAATGAAGCATCATTTTCTTTTTTTCCTGTGGACAGTAGATAAATCAGAAGGAAATCAGACTCTCCTGCATGAAAAGATGAAGGTAACTCCAACCACACTGAATCAGTTAAAGCAAACTTTATATTGGTTTTTGTTCACAAATGTCATGTCCACTGCATTTTGCTTTTGGTTTCCTTTCATTTGAAACCCTACGAAACCTGAAACTCAAAATAAAATTCCTACCCTTTGCTGAGCTCTGTGGGTTTGGAAACTTCTCTAGGGCTTAGTTCATTTTCTCATTCTTACCAACTGGCGTAAGAATTAGACACCAAACCCAAATGAAACCACAAAAATTGGTCTCAAAACAGCCCTGGCTATCAAGAGAAAGCAAAATGTTAAGTTTATAGGTTCACTGAATGGTTCAGGGTTTTGGAAACTATTCACATTATACTTAGCCATTTTTATCTCTATTCTCAACCCCAAAGTAAGAAATCCCTCAGGATTTAAGGTTTCAGTTTTAGGACAGAAGCTTGGATCTTAACAACAGAAACTTTCTTACATAGATACTCAAGGAAAGAGAACTGTATGTATTTGAATCTTATCAAAAGATAAATTTAAAATTTACATCATTAAGTTATTATGAAAACTGGTAAAATATAAACTAATCTCCTTATTATGGACTAAGATTGATGGAATGTCAATGACTCACTCACTAGATTATCCTAACTATGATGAGTGGTATACAGTGTAGCTACTTAGTAGTTAAGTAATTTAAGAAAATTAAAATACACTTAATGTTTTTTGGAGTAGTTAGTTAAAATTTTAGCTACAATATAAATAAAGTTTAATATTGACTTGCATTGAAGAATAGGAACTAAAATCACAGTTACATTGTCAGTGATTGTGGGAATAAACAAAAGTAAGCAAAAGCAAGTCAAGTTAATCTTTTTTGCTTTGAAAATAATCTACCCACTTTCTTTTCCCCCATCTCTGACCAATGGAATGATGGTCATCTGCTGGTCTCATATTTGAGTTGCACTAATGTCTCAAACCTATCTGATCTAAAAACCAATGCCGAAACCAAAACCCAAAACAAAATATCTTGCACTGACTAGATGTCTTATTAGGATTGAATTTGGATTGGATTTGGCTCCTTTATTAACCTATACACACAGAAACATGAACACAGGGGCGCCTGGGTGGTTCAGTCGTTAAGCGTCTGCCTTCAGCTCAGGTCATGATCCCAGGGTCCTGGGATCGAGTCCCACATCGGGCTCCCTGCTCGGCGGGAAGCCTGCTTCTCCCTCTCCCACTCCCCCTGCTTGTGTTCCCTCTCTCGCTGTCTCTCTCTCTCTGTTGAAAAATAAATAAAATCTTTAAAAAAAAAATAGAAACATGAACACACACATACACACTACTTTTCTTAACAAATTTTAAGTGTACAAAACAGTATCACTAACTATAAGTCTCTATCCCCTTTAATGAACTTTTTGGATCCCCAGCCAACTGCCTACTAATTTTACTTTGGCTAGAACGGCATTGAATGGCAACTTTCTGGAGGAAGGTAGTTTGTGAATACAAGCATTTTTAATTGGGCACAATATCGCCATAAAAAAATAGGCATGTTTTTAGTAAAACAGAATAAAGGAACCAATATTGAATATTGAGCCGCAACCCGCACTGTCTATTGATTTTTAAAAATTCAGCTAAAGGGTGCCTGGGTGGCTCAGTTGGTTAAACGTCTGCCTTCGGCTCAGGTCATGATCCCAGGACCCATTGGGCTCCCTGCTCAGTGGGGAGTCTGCTTCTCTCTCTCCCTTGGCTGTTCCCCCTGCTTATGCTCTCTCTCTCCCTCTCTCAAATAAATAAATAAAATCTATAAAATAAATTAAAAAATAAATAATTTTAAAAATTCGGCTGCTTTTTTAAAAATTCCGAATAGTTCTTGCCATTTATTTTTATATATCTAAGAATTAAAGGGTATGTAAAATGATTAACAGGAGAGAATTTTCCAGAGATGCAGAAAGATATTAGCCTTTAGATCAAAAAAGCACAATGAATGATAGGATAATTAAAACAAATCCAAATCTATAAACTGTAGTGAAACACCAGGGGAAAAAAAGATATCCTAACGGCAACAACAGAGAGAAGGGAAAAAAAATCAGAAGGTAGGAAAAAATATCTGCAAATGAACAAGAATTTAATTAAGAGCTTTAAAATGTAGGTAAAAACCAAATAAGTATTAGTGACTAGGTGGGGGATGACAATTAAACAAGATATAGCTAAAAGAATAGATTAAAATAATATAAAAGATACAAAGAAGGTAAGTTAAAATGTTTTAAAGACTGATTTTGGCAGCAGAATAGACTTGCTAGATCCCAAAATGTAGGCATCCATGTTAAAAAAATATGGTTAACTTTAAAAAGAATCAGATTAGAATATAAAGAACATAGGGAATAAAGAATTACATGATCAGGGTGCCTGGGTGGCTCAGTTGGTTAAGCGACTGCCTTCAGCTCAGGTCATGATCCTGGAGTCCCGGGATCGAGTCCCGCATCGGGCTTCCTGCTCAGCAGGGAGTCTGCTTCTCCCTCTGACCCTCCTCCCTCTCATATGCTCTCGCTCTCTCAAATAAATAAATTAAATCTTTAAAAAAAAAAAAAAAGAATTACATGATCACTCCAAGAAAAAGCAATAAATGACAGAGAAAATAAAGTAAAAGTATAACACATAGAATACAAAATAAGATAGTGGAAAGAAGTACACATGCCTCAGTAATAAAAATAAATTGTTTAAACATAACAGTTAACTCCAAAAATATTCAGGATGAGCAAAAACTTAAAAATATTACAATGTGAAGTTTACAAACATGATTAAAATATGATGTTTCAGAAATATTCAAAGTACAGAGATGGAAAATACATACTAATTAAAAAACTTTTATATAAATATTAATGTCTGTTACAGACTTTTGAGGAAAATTTATAGATATGAACAGTATTGTTACTTTTTTATTTTTATTTTACTACTATAGCACTCTTAATCACATAATATATTCTCAAAAATATTAATGAATCAATTAAAAAACAACAAACAATTCTTCCTGAAGAATTTATATATAACAAGAGAATAATTGACCTATATAAAAACATGGAAAGAGTTTGAATTTTTTTTCAAAAATTTGGTTGATAAAAAGAAAAAAATACAGTACTGAAAAGGACACATAATACATTTGATTTAATGAACATACAGAACCCTGCTCATCAATTAGAGACTATATATTCTTTTAAAGTACACATAAAACATTTAGTGATATGAACCATAAAATAAAGATAACAACAGAAAATATAGAAAATATCATATGAATACACTGGCAAACTTTTAGACATTAGGAAGAAACAAAACCTCATACATTTGAAATTTTTAAAATTTTGATCTGTAATGAATTAGCCAAAGAGGAATTTATAATTAAAATTATAACTATTTAGATATGAATATTAATGTATCAATACATACAAAAAGTATGGTGCATCAAAAGCAACACATAGAGAAGCATTTATAGTTCTAAATGCAAAATTTGAAAAAAAATTGATGACCCAAGACTGTAAATCATGAAATGGGAAAGAAGAAAAGAGGGGGAAAAAACAGAGAGAGAAACAAAAGATGAAAAGGTGGGAGGAAATAATTATGGCAATTAGAGTAGAAAATAACTAAATAGAAAATAAGAACTTTTTTTTTTAAAGATTTTATTTATTTATTTGACAGAGGCATAACAAGAGAGGGAACACAAGGAGGGGGAGCAGGAGTGGGAGAAGCAGGCTTCCCACAGAGCAGGGAGCCCAATGCGGGGCTAGATCGCTAGATCCCAGGACCCTGGGACCATGACCTGAGCCGAAGGCAGACGCTTAACAACTGAGCCACCCAGGCGCCCCAGAAAATAAGAACTTAAGAGAGACGCTAAACAAAGCCAAAAGATATCTCATGGGGGAGAAAAAAGTAGGCATATGTGGCAAAGAGAAATTTAAGTTGAAATTATTAAGAATGAAAAAGAACGAAATATCAGTGTTATGGAATGAATATTTGTGTTCCCTCAAATATTTTTATGGCTTTATTGAAATATAATTGACATATAAAATTAAAAGATACTTAAAATGTACATCATGGAGAATTGATATATATACATATTATGAAATACATTGTATTTGTATACATTGTATTTAGGCCTCTGAGATATTGCGGGTTCCTTGGAGATAATGTGCATTTGGTTACAGACCACTGCAATAAAGTGAATATTGCAATAAAGAGAGTCAAATAAATATTTTGGTTTCCCAGAACATATAAAAGTTATATTTATATTATATTGTAGTCTAGTAAATGTGTAATAGCATTATGTGTAAAAAACAATGTACATATACCTTAATTAAAAAAATACTTCATTGTTAAAAATGCTAATCATCATCTGAGCTCTCAATGAGTCATAATCACTAATCATAAATCACCATAACAAATATAATGAGAAAGTTTGAAATATTGCGAGAATTACCACAATTACCAAATTGTGTCTCATGACACAGAGACATCAACAAATGCTTTTGGAAAAGTGACACCAATAGACTTGCTCAATGCAGCGTTTCCACAGAACTTCAATTTGGAAAAAAAACATTATCTGCAAAGCAAAATGAAGTGCAATAAGACAAGATATATCTGCATACACGTATAAATTGTATCCTCCCCAAATATTCATATATATTGGTATTTGGAGATGGAGCTTTTGGGAGGTAATTTTAGGACTAGATGAGGTCACGAAGGTAAGACCCACATGATGGGATTCGTAGCCCTATAAGAAGAGAAAGGAGACAGATCTCTCTCTGTTTTCACCTATAAAAGAAAAATCATATGAGGACATATTCAGAAGGCAGCCATCTGCAAGCCAGAAAAAGGGCCCCTACAGGGAAACTCAGCTGGCACCTCTATCTTGGACTTCCAGTTTCCAGAACAGTAAGAAATAAATTTCAGTAGGTTAAGCCACTCACTCTATGTTATTTCGTTATAATAACTCAAGCAGACTAATACAAATAGGTATTAAATTACATGAGAATAGTATAAGCAACTAACTTCGAATGAAAAGAAAACTCAGCTGTAAAACAAACATTCCTAGAGGTATAAAAATTACCAAAATGGAGTCAAGAAAAAAATCTACTGAATAAAACCATAATATTCAGATTTTTGTGGGAGATTTCTACAAAATTTTCAAGGAAGACAATTTCTTTCATATGCAGACAGTTTCACAAAATAGAAAAAGAAAGGAATCAAAATTTGGCAAGTACAGTAACAAAAAATAAATTATAAGGTATAGAGGTTAAGAACATAAATGTGAAAACTACAGAATCAAAATTTAGCCAAATTAATGAAACTATATGTAAGAGAAAAAAAATCACACCAAGTAATTTGCATTTACAGAAAACATGGGTAAAAAATAACCTTTAAAGTAATTAACCTCATTAACCTCATCAGGGTAAAAAGCAAATGGTTATCTCAATAGATGTAGAACAAAATATTTACTAAAAGTCATATTTTTCACAGAAATTTTAGTAAAATAAAGGTGAAAGAAACTTACTGAATCTATTAAAATTATCCATGTAAAACACAAAACATCATAATTAATGATAGTATCATTCATTTTTAAGACAGGGAAAACACAGAAAAGTAAGCTACCATTGGTACAAGATTATAATTAGCTTCAGCCAGTAAAACAATAATAAAAATTACATAGAAAAGTCATTTAGATATTGGAACAAAAGTATGTCTTTGTAGATAACATGATCATATAGAAACTTTAAAGTATCCTATCAAAAAAAATAGTATGAAGACTGAAAGTTCAGCATGATTGTTGGATATAGTATGCAATAATCAAAGCACAGCTATTAAAAAAGTTTAAAATGTACTATTTGATAGCCTCATTCATAATATTAAAGTAAAAACTTAGGAGGTATTTCAGAATAATAATATGTGCTAGAACTTTATAGGGAAAATCGTAACATTTATTTTAATACGTATACAAATATTAAACAACAAAAATTTTTTAAAGGAGGTACATTCTACATGCATATATAGGGAGATAATATATTAACAATGTCAGTTCTCCCCAGAATTATTTTGTAAATTCTTTGCAATCCTAATCAAATTCCAGTAGGATTCTTTTCAAAACTAGAGAATCTGATCCAGAAGTTTATATGGATGAGTAAAAAGTCAAACACTGACAAACGGTTCTGAAGAAGAAAACTATATTTGTGTGGGAAGCAGAGAGGGGCTCTCCTGGTCTGCCTAATATTTTGACTTAGTGTAAAAATTTAATAACTGCAATCACATGCTATTTGTAAAGGAATTTAAGAATTGAATATAACCGAGAGCTCAGAAGGAGATCCAAATCATATAAAAACTTGATATATGACAGAAGTAGTACTGTGATTTTATGAGGAATAGGTATAATGGAAATATAGTCAATACCTATCACTGATAACCTTGGCAACACATATGAATAAATGGTTCCTATTTTACATAGTACTCCAAAACAAATTCCACATGACTTAATGAAATAAATATGAAAGGCAAAACTTTAAAACACTTAAAAAATAATATAGGAGTAACCAGCTATATATAAGAGTTTAAAATATCAAAGTATCTCCCATATTACCTAAAAAGATAAGCAATCTAATTAAAAGTTGGAAATAAATGTAAACAGTCCATAAAAGTGGGTGATCAATATATATATGAAAATAGAATTCTTTAGTTAATGAAGTATAATTCACTTTTGTGTAAAGTTATATTTCCAAGGTTATGCCATTTCTGCAAGCCTGAGACCACACTTCGATTAAGAAAACCTAAAGAATCTCACTATGTGCAAAAGGATGCCTGTAGTTCCTGTGGGCAATTGATAAATTGGAAGCTTCATAAAAAGTGGATCATAGAAATAAAGTCTTCTGCAGTAGTACATTGAAATACTCTCTAGTTATTAAAATTACTAAACCAAATTTAAGCATAACAACCAGAATACATTTGGAAAAATTTGTGTTGATTTTAAAATATTGCAAGAATTTACTTACACTATAATAGCATATCCAATTAGAACACACCCTATCATCCTTTAAATGTGGTTATGTGTAAGGATTGTTTGTATAATACGTAAGTCATGCAAATAAATTATATATATCAACCTAAGTATAATGGTTTTCCCTATGATTGGAAGAAGGAATGTGGGATGCGTGAGTAGGTTTTTTTGTTGTTGTTTGGTTGTTTGTTTTGTTTTTTATTTGACAGAGAGAGATAGAGTAAGAGGGGGAACAGAAGCAAGGGGAGTGGGAGAGGGAGAAGCAGGCTTCCCGCAGAGCAGGGAGCCCAACAGGGGGCTCGATCCCAGCACCCCGGGATCATGACCTGAGCTGAAGGCAGACGCTTAACAACTGAGCCACCCAGGCGCCCCGCATGAGTAGGTTTTTTTTTTTTTTTTTTTTTTTTTTTTTAAA